>NW_005354874.1:5697211-5737805 GCF_000412655.1 Myotis brandtii
GTCTCAGTGTCCCGGTAATCGCTGCAAGCACCTCTGAGAGAAAGCCGCCCTCGAGTTCCTACCAATGCCAGACAGTCCAGTTTCTCCCTGTATGAGTCTGGGTCCCCAGAGACTCACCCGGAACTGGAGTTCAGAGCAGTCGGGAGCTTGAGACTCCCTCTCAATTGAAAAAGACAACCGTGTCCTCTGTTGCCAGCCCTTTCCATGTGCTCCTCCGTACCGCTGAGTCTTCCGCACCTCCTCTGAGTCTCAGTGTGCTTTTCTCTTTCCTTCTAGTTGTAGAATTTCCACTCAGCCAGCCTTCCTGTGGTTCTGGATGATGTCCGTTTTGTCTTTTAGTTGTATTTTTGAAGTGGATGTGCAAGGCAGCAATTTCCGGTGTTTACCTATGCCGCCATCTTGGTTTCTCCTCCAAAATTTTCTTATCTTCCCAAACTGAAATTCCATATCCATTAAATAGTAACTCCTCATGAACAATTACTGCTTTTTGGTTGACCCAATGCAAAAATCAGTGAAAGAATTTGAAAAATCTGTTCATGGGGTTAATTATTTGTTAGGCCATCTGCAAGTTTTACAAGTTTAAGGATGGCAGAAATTGAAACTCAGTGGAAACAGCAGAATTGCCTTCAGGCATAAGTCTTCTCGTGGTACCATTGGGAGTTATGCTGTGGACCCAGATGATGGGGCATGAATTGCACTTTATTAGATTCCTTACAGCTTCAGGACACTCCTTATGGAAATAATTATTTAAGGATTAAATATATTTTTTAAATATATGTCTCCCATTTGTCCCTCTTTACCCCCCTCCTCCCAGTTCTTACCAACCCCCCAGGTCTTCACCATCCTAAAAAAATATTTTTATTGATTTTAGAGAAGAAGGGAGAGGGAAAGAAAGATAGGAATATCAATGATGAGAGATAATCATTAATCAGCTGCCTCCTGCACACCCCCTACCGGGCATTGAAGCCACAACCTGGATATGTGCCCTGACTGGGAGTCTTAACTGTAACCACCTGGTTCATAGGTTGACACTCAACCATTGAGCCACACCTGCCGGGCATGATTTTTCTTTTCTTCTCCTGTCCCCTTTTCAATTTCATTAGCCCAAAATTAGTCATTATTTTTACTAGGTTGAATACATGGTTTTGAATAGCTTGTATAGTTTTGTGCATTTACATAAAATTACATAATTACAAAATTACATGTAGACACAAAAAGAAATGTCTGAAAGGACAGTCACTGAAAATGTTAAAAGTGATTATTTCTTTTAATATATTTTTATTGATTTCAGAGAAGGAAAGAGAGGGAGAGAGAGATAGAAATATCAGTGATGAAAGAGAATCATTGATCAGCTGCCCCCTGCATGCCCCACACTGGGGGGTCGAGCCTGCAACCCAGGCATATGCTCTCCACCGTGACCTGGATGCTCAACCACTAAGCCACGCTGTCCGGGCTGATTATTTCTTGATTGTGGATTTAAAGTGATCTTTACGTACTTCTTTTCTCTTTTTTTCTATTATTGAAGTCTTTTACAATGAGCATGTGTTATTTATAGTCCTAGAAAATATTTCCCCATTTGGGGCCATGAATTTATTATCTGTAAAATAACCAGGTTGTTCTAGATTAGGAGTTTTCAGATTGAACTCTGGGGAGTGAGCCCTTTGAGAAGGGGCAGAGCAGCCAGGCCTTTCAGGTCTCTGCCCCTTATTGATTGCTGATTTCATTTGAAGAAAGGTTTCCACAGCTAAAAATGATTAAATACTGAGTAGATGGTGTGTCACATTATTTTCAGCTCTGAAATTCTGAGTCATTTGTTTCTGCCCTCTAAAGAGCTTAGAAAAATATATATGCAGGGATGATTTTCAAAATATTCAATAGAGTTAGCACTGTTGGTCAAGATGCTGGCTGGAGTAGATACCTGGAGGCCTCATGATGGCCAGTAGTTAACACTTTTGTTAGTTCTGCATTGTGGAGGATGGAGGGGTACTGGGCTGGGGGTTCACCCCAGGACAGTGGTTATTTATCATAATCAGCCAACCACACATCAGCCCTGCGTGTGTAACACGTAAAGAAAGACTGCACATAACTAAATGGATGAGTCAGACTCATCTGAGAGCAAAAAGGAAAGTAAAATTCTATACTGAGAATATTCCAAGATATTATCCTTCCTTTTCCCCCTCTGTTCTCCAGCATTACTATTTAGGATATAAAACAACAAATTTTCTCCCTCAAGATTAACACCCTTAATCATGCTTCTGTCCCAGTCCTTGTTTGGTTTGTTTTTCAGGTTGTCATGTTGGCAATGTACAACTTGTCTCTGGAAGGAAGTGGACGTCAAGGTTATTTCAGGTGGAAAGAGGATATCTGTGCTTTTATTGAGAAACATTGGACTTTTTTACTAGGGAATAGGTAATGTGATTTCTAAAAAAATCTTATACTTGAACAAAGATATAAAGAATGAATATAAGATGTGAGCCAGCCTAGTGTAGCCCTCTAGAGCAGCAATTTTCAACCTTTTTTATCTCATGGCACACACAAACTAATTACAAAAATTTTGCAGCACACCAAAAAATACATTTTTGCCAGTCTGACAAAAAAAGAGAAAAGGTATAATTTTGATTTATTCACACTGGACAGCTATTGTTGTGTTTGCTATTGCCATTTTTTTTTTATTTGACAATCTAAGGGAAAAGAGGTCAGTGCCCCTGACTAAATAAGGTATTGCATGTTTTAAAAATTCTTGTGACACATATGTAATACTTTCAACAATAAAGAATTATTTTGAAAAATAAAAATGCTTGTGGCACACTGGTTGAAAAATCACTGCTCTAGAGAATTAGAGTATGCATTTGCTTGTGGCAATTACAGAGAATTTTGTAATCCAGAAAATGTTCCTAATTTAAGTTAAAAAACTTGTTTATGAAAAATCAAAGTGAAAGTATATACTATTAAAAGTGTAGTCACTCATCCTATTTCGAGAAGTAACTATTGATTTATAATGAGCATTAGGAGATTTTGAAGAGATTTGTAGAATGTTAAAAAATAGTTTGATTAAATGAGGCTGTTTAATAGTTGAATGAGTAACTATTTAATTGGAGGAGATAGCATTATTACTATCCTTTTAAAATCATTGCCTTATCAGAAGAAAAATAATGGCAGTTATTGACTGCACCCATTTATATTTCTTTTCATTAATAGAGTCATTATTTTGTATTTATTTTTATTAACTAGAAGGGAGAAACAGTTTTATACTTTTTGGTATGACAGTGCTTAGCAAGATCTAGATACGTTATACATATGGCTTAGTCATTCATTCCTCTTTTCATTTTAATACTTTTTTTTTTTTGCTGCTAAGTGCACTCCTCCTTTGTGGCTGTTTTAGTTCATCAGACTTAGGGATGTCAGTGCACAGATATTGAGACCATATGGTGTCTTTTTGTTTGCTTGTGTTTTTTTTAGAGAAGGAGGAAAGTGGGGTGGAGAGAGAAATATACATTAATCGGTAATCTGTAGCCTTCTCTATGCGCCCCGACTGGGGATTGAACCTGCAACCCGGTTATGTTCCCTGATTGGGAATTAAACCTGACCTTCTTGTACACGGGACAATGCTCCAACCAACTGAGCCACACTGGCCAGGGCTTG
This sequence comes from Myotis brandtii, assembly GCF_000412655.1. Classification (NCBI taxonomy): domain Eukaryota; kingdom Metazoa; phylum Chordata; class Mammalia; order Chiroptera; family Vespertilionidae; genus Myotis; species Myotis brandtii. The sequence continues at coordinate 5,700,854 of NW_005354874.1, forward strand.
AGACCATATATTTTAACTAAATGTTCATGTGAATCTACTGAGATTTTTATTGCTATCCTTATTGCTATTTATAGATTAATGAGTTTACAATTGGATTGGTCAGTTCTGTTTGAGATTCTGATTGTTAATTGCCATCTGAAGTCCTGTGTGGGATTCATAAATCTTGCATATAGGGTCAGTATAGACAAGATAGGTAAAGGCTCTGATCACAGCAGGTCAGAGCAGGGAGTTCGTACATGTCCTCTCTCTGAACTCACTACAGCCTCTATTTCCTCTGGTGCTGAGAAGTCACAGCTCTGCTAATGCTGCTGGGAAATCAGGGAAGGCATTTAAAAGGAGGGACGACATTCTGAAGGCTTGCTGTGAGGAAAAAATAGAATAGATTCAGTACATTTTTACAAAAGAAGTTATTTTTTGTTCTTGAGTAATTTTAGTGGTACTAAGAAAAGAATTGACAGTATAACTGGTTCTTTTTCTTAAAAAAAGGAAATCTGTTGTCTTAGTTCAATGATTTAGCGCTATTTGTGGGACTTAATACATCCCATTTATAAGGGACAAAAAAGAAAAAAACGGATAAAATTAGATCTTGGAATGTTTTCATGATCTCAGTGCTGCTCTGTTTAATGGATTATCTTCTGGAAGAACTTGGATTTAAATTGCCTGTTTTTAAGGATATTGCCGTTATTTTAACAGAAGTTGTTAGTGTCATTTGTTCATTTCTAGAGCCTGTTCTTTTTAATGTTTACCGAAAGGCATTAATTACTTTCCAGCTGCTGTGTAGTTTAACCATTGAGACTAGTAGTTTGGGCCAAAATAATGTATCACTTGAATTATCATTTACTTACTTAAAAAATACATTCACTTTAAAAAGAAACTTCACACCACCTTGGTGAGCAAAAAATAATATAATTTGCCATAAATATAATGAAACTATAAAAATAAATGCACTAAAAATAAAACAATGCCATTAAGTTGTAGCTGGAGCCCATGGCCTATTGAGTCAATCTGAGACCTTCTTTCTTGATCAAAAGGGGTGGGTACATGTGTTCGAATTTCAAGCAATAAACTTTCTCCTTGATCTAACCAGAAGGAGGAAAGAGAAGGAAAAATTACTCTGTGATTCCTTGCCACTCAGTTTCCTGCCCAGTGCTAACCTTTACTTTGGGAACTCTGCTTTATTTTATTTTGTTTTTGTTTTTGTCTTTTTTTCTGTTTGTTTGTGTGTTTTTTGGTCTTTTTTGTTTTGTTGTTGTTGTTATTATTGGTAACTCTGCTTTAAACATCAGTGATTGGAAAGTCACCTGAAGCTGCTCCCTGATGTGATTACCATGTGCTCAGATGTCTCTGTATATGAACATACACAGAGTTACTACACCCTAGAGGACCACGCTGCAAAAGAGCACTTACAGTCATACTTTTCTTATAACTACTAAAGATTTTAATTCTGCTATCCATAGACCAGTGATGGCAAACCTATGACACGCATGTCAGAGGTGACACGCGAACTCATTTTTTTGGTTAATTTTTCTTTGTTAAATGGCATTTAAATATATAAAATAAATATCAAAAATATAAGTCTTTGTTTTACTATGGTTGCAAATATAAAAAAATTTCTATATGTGACACGGCACCAGAGTTAAGTTAGGGTTTTTCAAAATGCTGACACACTGAACTCAAAAGGTTCGCCATCACTGCCATAGACCATATTTTAAATTCCTAACAATAATACCATTTCTCATTTGCCGTAAGAGCTAAGCGAATAGCCCTGGCCTGTGTGGCTCACTTGGTTGAAGCATTGTCTGGTGCACCAGAAGGTTGCAGGTTCGATTTCCGGGCACATACTTAGGTTGCAGGTTTGATCCTCGGTTAGGGCACATGCAGGAGGCAACCAACCAATCGATGTATCTCTCTCACTTCGGTCTTTCTCTCTCTCAAATCAATTTTTTTTTTTTTTTTAAAAGAGCTAAGCAAATAGTATACTGTGTAATGAAGTTCTAAATTTGAATACATTTTCTTCCAGATATTTACAGGATTTGCTTTTATGCCTTTAATTTTTATTAAAGTTTAAGTGTGTAAAGGATTATTTAGGGTCAACCTAAATAACTTTATGTACTTATTGTAGAAACAAAAAGTATACAAAAGCTTTATTAATTACTATAGTTTAATTGCCATTGTGTGTGATCATTTAATTTGCTTTTACAATCCTAGCCTTGAATTCTTGCAGAAGATATAACTTTGATTATACCTTTGAAGAATAATTTGAATGCTTTATTCTGTTACCATATTTCATTGATTTTAAGATGCATAATATTTCAAATTTTGATTTCTCTGACAGCTGGATATAGCTTACAAGTAGTGATGATGTGTCAAAATTTGATAGTTTCCTTTCTTGTACATAAAATGATATATCTTAAAATCAGTAGATCTTATATTTGATGAAATATGAGACAGCACATTCATAGTATTTAAAATTCAAAAAAATTATATGACGATTCTGGGGAGATGGCAAAGTAGGAAGCACCAGAAATCTGTCTCCCTACTTAGAAAACAATTGGAATTGTAGAATCTGTCTGATACAACTATTTTGGAATTTTGGAGTCTGTTGAAGACTTGCAACTTCCAGGGGAAGGTTTGTACAGTAAATTGCTGTTAATTTTAATCAACTTCAACTCTTAGCACTGTAGCTTCTGCCTATCCCACACCTTTCAGCCTGTAGTAGGCAGCAATGTGCATACTCTTAGAGCAGCTTGCACAGCTTATGGGAGCCAGGGTATACAAAAAGAACACTCCTCCAAATATTGTGATCTGTGCTCTGATCACTAATTGCTGCTGCTGATCATAAGGTTGCAGACAAAGGTGGGCAGCCATTGTTGCACCTTCCCTATTGTGGCCAGCCCCTTTCCCTCTGGCTGAACCAACTTTACGGGATTAACAGGCTGGTGCCTTCTTTTCTCCCCTTTATTTTTCTCTTTGTTCTCCTTTTGGAGCTAGACATTGAAGGCTAAGATGTTCAAAAGCAGCTACATTTATATATACAGAGGAAATTAGAAAGTCACTACATGTGCTCAGGGGAAGGTGCAAGCTCAGAAATGACCCAAGAAGACCTTATACAACTCATGCTGGTATTTGGCACAGGGGGACAGCCTACAACAGTAAAAAAACAAACTTTGGGGAAGGATAATAATCTAATGTCCAGAGTTACTACATTATTAAGTTAAATTTTCAATTAAAAATTAGAAAGAATACAAAGAAACAGCAAAAGGTATGGCCCATTCAAGGGAAAATAAATAAACCAACCAGGACTTCCTTAAGAAGACCTAATGGATCTATGAAGGAAAGACTTTAAAACAACTGTCTTAAAGATGCTCAAAGAACTAAAGGAAGATGGGGAGAAAGTCGAGAAAACATTGTATGAACAAAATAAGAATAACAATAAAAAGGTAGAAAACCTAAAAAGAAATTCTGGAACTGGAAAGTACAATACTGTAATGAAATATTCACTGGAGGGATTCAAAGGCAGATTTGAGCAAGCAGAAAAAGATTTAGTGAACTTGAGGATGGGTCAATGGGAATTATAAGATCTGAGGAAAAGCAAGGAAAAAGATCAAAGAGAAGTGAATAGAGCCTACGGGACCTGTGGGACACCACCAACTGAGCTAACATACTCATTGTGTGAGAAAGCAAGTAGAATGGCTTCCCCCTTGATCATATTCTTTGGGCAAGAAGAGGGGGCTTGGAAAGTTAGAAAAAGTTGAGTGGAGGAGACCAAAGGAGTTAGAGTGCTCTGTGACCAAAACATTGCCAGTGAAAGCTAAGGTGTTATTTGCCCCATCACAGACAGTGCTTATGCCTATTAAAGTTTTTTCTTCTGTGTGTTCTAGTACATCTTTGTTCCTAAGAATACTTTTTTCTTTTGCCTCCTAGCAATATTTTGAAACTGTTAGTCTGGCCTTCTTATGAAAGTATTTTTGGTGATTGACGTATGTTTTCAAGGTGGAAATAAAACAGTTGCCTTTGAAAGAATTTTCAACAGGAGGAATCTGAATAGTTGACATTTAACATATTTTAAAAATTTTGTTACATACATTCTTTTTTTTTGGCAAAGTTATTCCCCCAAAGTTCAGTTCTTTGTGGAACACACAATATATTTTTATTCCCACTCTGCTGTGTAAAGGCCAATAGGAACAGAGTGAGAGATGCATCTGATACCTGGGTAAAATGAACTATTTACCATGGCTAATGATTCTCCTGCATGCATTCTTGAGAGCTGTATTTAATTCACATATAAAAGCAACTTGTTTAATTAAAATTATAGAACTTGGTAATCATGATGATGGTAATCAGAATTGTTTTATAAGCTTTGTTTGAATTATGTCATTTAATCCCCACCACGACCTAGTGAGGTAAGTTCTATGATCCTAATTTTAAAGATGAGGAAACTGAGGCAGCTAGAAAGTGGTAGAGCCAGGATTTGAAGCCAGACAGACCTCAGAGCCTCTCTTAACTTACGTTCCTTCAAAGTTTTCAGGTTCAGAGCATATCCTAGGCCAGGAGTCATAGAGTATACATAGAGTGTATTTTCTATATAATGATAGAATTTAAAAAAACAATCATTTTTAAATTCTTGGACTCTCCAGGAAAAAAACTTCGACCTGGTGGAGCACAGTAGCAGGTTGCCTCAGCGTGGGAAGTCCTATGTACTTCCGTTCAGGTGCTCAGGAATTCGGAGAACCAGGATGGTGGAAACTTGTTCACAACAAGCCCCCGACAATGAAACCTGAAGGAGAGAAGTTGTCTGCCTCTGCTTTGAAAGTCAAAGGTACTGCTGTGAGAGCAGTGTAGGAGGTGCTAGCCAGCCCAAAGCCGAGTAAGGGTGAGCTCAGGAGACAATCCCACTTTACCAGGCAGCTCATCTGCTCTGGAGGGACTCTGCTTGGCAATTTTATTGTGACACATTTTTTTGTATCCTGTAAATAAATACTAAATAAAAATGGGATAATTTCCTAATTAAGTTACCAGTTTTAATAAATTTCCTTTGATATCTGAAAGGTTCTCTATTTTAACCTGATTCTGTTTTTAAACTTTTTATTATGGAACATTTTTTAAATGTGCAAATGTGCAGAGAATAATATAATGAATCTCCATGTACCTTTCACCTCATTTCAACAGCTAACTGCTGGCAATCTCATTTTATCTAGACCAGGGGTGAGGAACGTCCAGCCCTCAGGTCATATAAGGCCCACTTAATCATTTGGCCTGGCCTTGCCAAGGCATTAGGGGTGAGTTAATTAAATGTTTGACCAAATATAGCAGGCTAATTTTTAAGTTGATACTTCTGTATGGCCCATGAATGATGTTATAAATATCCAAATGGCCCTTGACATAAAAAGGTTCCCCACTCCTGATCTACACCCATAGTACTCTCCCCCAACCCTCTACCCATCCCACCCTTGGATTCTTTAGGAGCAATCCTAGGTACCAACATAGCATTCTTAAAAATTTCAGTATGTATCTCTACATGGTCTGAACTCTTTCTTTTTTGTAGTCTAACCATAATACCATTTTCACAATTTTAAGAGAATTAATAGTAATTCTTTACTGTCATACATTGGTCTGATTTTTTTGAATCTAAAAAGGTTTTAATGAGCTTTTACATTTAAAAAAATATATAATTGGAAAGAAAGTCAGGTAGGATTGAAGGATATAAGGTCTGGAAGTTGCTCCTCTGCACCCACCCCTTCCTGCAGTTTCACTTCCCAGAGTAACCACTGTTGACTCTTGTGAATGCATTTAGAAATCGTCTGAACATTTAAGCATTTTCTTATTTTTTTTAAAGAAAAACTGTAAATGGACTCACAATACTTATTCTCCATTTTTCCCTCCACTTACCAGTATACCTTGGATATCTTTCCATAGCAGTACATGCAGATCTGCCATGTTTTCTTTCTTTCTTCCTTCCTTCCTTCCTTCCTTCCTTCCTTCCTTCCTTCCTTCCTTTCTTTTTCTTTCTTTTTAATTAATTTCAGAGAGGAAGGGACAGGGAGAGAGAGACAGAAACATCAATGATGAGAGAGACTCATTGACTGGCTTCCTCCTGCATGGTCCCCACTGGGAATCGAGCCCACAACCCGGGCATGTGTCCTGACCAGGAATCGAACCAGGACCTCCTGGGTCATAGGTCAACACTCAACCATTGAGCCACGCTGGCCGGGCTGCCATGTTTTTCTTTTATTTCATTGCATTCCATTGAATGGCTATATGATAATTTATTAAACCCATGTTGATGGACATTTTGGTTATTTCTAGAACCTTTTATTGTTGTTATTTTAAACAACAATATGGCCCTAGCCGGTTTGGCTCAGTGGATAGAGTGTTGGCCTGCGGACTGGAGGGTCCCAGGTTCGATTCCAGTCAAGGGCACATGTCCTGGTTGTGGGCTCAGTTCCCAATAGGGGATGTGCAGGAGGCAGCTGATCAATGATTCTCTTCATTGATGTTTCTATCTCTCTCTCTTCCTCTCCCTTCCTCTCTGAAATCAATAAAAATGTATTTAAAAAATAAATAAATAAACAACAACATAATTGTACACTTTTGTGTGCATGTGCAAATTTTTGTGTAATTAATTCCTGGAAGTGTGTTACTATATTAAATGCATGCTCATTCAAAACTTTAATCAGCCGAAGCCGGTTTGGCTCAGTGGATAGAGCGTCGGCCTGCGGACTGAAGGGTCCCAGGTTCGATTCCGGTCAAGGGCATGTACCTGGGTTGCGGGCACATCCCCAGTAGGAGATGTGCAGGAGGCAGCTGATCGATGTTTCTCTGTAAAAAATCAATAAAATATATTAAAAAAAAAAAAAACTTTAATCAGTATTGCCAGGCTACCTTCCAAAAAGTTATAATAAAATTTACGTGCTGGTATGAATATGTTCATTTCCCCATATACTTGCTGAGCATTATCAAACTTTTAATGCTTACCTATTCCAGTCGGTGGAAGATAGTGTTTAATTGTTTAAATTTTCATTATAATTTTTTTTCTTGAAAAGAGATGTCCAAGTCCTCATTTAAGGCAGGGAGGGAGAGAGAGAAAAATATTGATGTGAGAAAGAAACATCGATTGGTTGCCTCCCATATGGTCCAGGGCTGAACACGAAACATGGTCATGTACCCTGACCGGGAATCTAACCGGTGACCTTTCAGTGCATGGAACCACGACACACCCACCAGGGCAAACATTTCTCTATTTTGAATGTGGTAGTAAGTTTACAATAATAAATTAGTAAAAGAAACTAAAGTTGACTGGTTATTTAAAAATTGAGGTATTTATTCTTTTCCATCAGCCTCAAAACCAACTTTAGATCCCATCATTACTGTTGAGGGACTTAGAAAACGGGCGAGTCGCAATCCTGTGGAATCAGCCATGGAATTAAAAGAGAAAAGATGTCGTACTCAGGAAGCGAAAGACATTAGAAGAGCCCAGAAGGAAGCTGCTGGCTTTCTTGACAGGAGCACTTCTTCGACCCCTGTAAAGTTCATAAGCCGAGGCCGCAGGCCAGATGTGATTCTAGAAAAAGGAGAAGTGATCGACTTTTCATCCTTGAGCTCCTCTGACCGCACTCCGCTGACTAGCCCGTCTCCGTCTCCCTCTCTGGATTTCTCTGCCCCCGGGACCCCTGCCTCTCACTCAGCCACGCCCAGCTTGCTTTCAGAAGCAGATCTGATTCCAGATGTGATGCCACCACAAGCCTTGTTTCACGGTAAGTCTTGCCTTTCATGGGTCTTTATTGTATGCATGGCCCATGATATGAAAGTGTATGTTTTCACCCTTGTGTGCGGTGTGCTCTATTTCTTTTGTCCTGTTTTATACTTCCACAGATGACGATGAGTTGGAAGGTGATGGAGTCATAGACCCAGGGATGGAGTATGTCCCGCCCCCTGCTGGGTCAGCAGCTTCTGGGACAGTGCCTGGGGGCAGGAAGAAGGTCAGAGTACCTGAACATATAAAGCAGGAGGTAGAGAGTGAGGAGGAAAAACCTGACAGGATGGACATTGACAGTGAAGACACAGATTCCAACACATCTTTGCAAACAAGGGCTCGAGAAAAGAGGAAGCCACAGCTGGAGAAGGACAGGAAACCCAAAGGGCCCAAGTACACCCCTGTTAGCATCTATGAGGAGAAGCTGCTCCTGAAGAGGCTGGAAGCTTGTCCCAGTGCCGTTGCCATGACACCAGAAGCTCGGAGACTGAAGCGTAAACTGATTGTCAGACAAGCAAAAAGGGATAGGGGATTACCACTTTTTGACTTGGATCAAGTTGTTAATGCTGCTCTTCTGTTAGTTGATGGGATTTATGGAGCCAAAGAAGGAGTTTCTAGGCTTCCAGCTGGCCAAGCCACATACAGAACCACCTGTCAGGACTTCAGAATCCTTGACCGGTACCAGGTGAGTTAACACACATGCTAAAACTCTCGAGGCAGGAGTGGAGGTGGGGCAGGCAGCACCAGGTAGTGGGCACAATTAGGCAGTGACTATTCAAGTCCTGAGTAATTTTGGGAGAGAGAATAAAACAGCAAGAGAGAAAAATAGAAAAATTGCTGGGCTTTATTTTTTGAAATTGTTCAGTATGAATACCTCTTAATACAGCTGGGTTATTTTCCTCTTTGGGCATTTCAGGCAGAACCTAGTATCATTTAGTCCCTAAGGGTAGCCGTACATGGTTTGTGTCATGACTTTGATTGATAGTTTTGTTGAGAACATAAGTGTACCAGACCCTGTGCTGAGCAGGATCTGAAAACATGTAACCATCTGTGGGTTAGAAGACAGCGTGGAGACATAGCAGCCAGGGGAGCAGTGTGGTGTCAGCGTGGCTCAAGGTGACTCAGTGGAACCCAAGGCTAAGTGTGCTCCTGGAACAATGAATTCCACTCAGAGCTGCCAGAACACACCTTCACACAGCAGGAACGAGAGGTCTTAGATTCCCTGTATCTGTGCTAGCACTGCTCTTAACCAGCCTCTTACCAGTTAGCTAACAGAGCTGTAAAGTGAAAACTTGTTTTTTATTTACTTTTCTTTGATTACAGGTGAGGTTACAACTGTAATCATGTTCCCTCCTTGTTTCTCTGTGAATTGCCTGTTGGATTCTTTGCACATTTTTCTGTTTTGTTCTTCTTTGGCAACAAAAGTGGGCTCTTCTCTTTGTTGCCATGTTCTGGTATTGTTCAGTGTGTACCATGTTGGGTTTTTTTGTTTCATTGTGCTCAGCATTTGGTGTGTGGGCCCTTTGAATTTGAAAGTCCTTGAGTTCTGGAAAGTCTTCTTAATTTCCTATCTTCTGTTTTTTCTGGTCTGTCTTTTCAGAGCACCGCTATTAGGACAAGGGTTAGCAGACTTTCTCTGTAAGGGGTCAGATAGTAAATAGTTTCTGCTTTGCAAGCCACACAGTCTCAGTTGCAACTATTTAACATTGCTGTTGTAGTATGAAAGCAGCACAGGTAAGATATAATGAATGGGCATGGCTGTGCTCCAATAAAACTTTATTTACCAAAACAGGCTGGATTTGGCATATGGGCTGTAGTTTGCCCATGACCCCTACTCCAGGTGGATCCCCTTAAGTTTCTTTTTTTCTCCTATTCCTCATCTTTTCTGGGAAGTAGTAACCTGCCTGCCTGCATCTTAGGAGCCAAGTAAGGGAGGCCAGGAGCTGACCATTCAGCTGGAAAATTTCCATTAAGTGTCCCTGTTTTAGGACAGTACTTCCACCCTTGGCTGTGCCAGGGCCCCTGTGTCCAGAATCTTTCTCCTTTGAGCTTCTGCAGAGTCTAGTCTTCTGCCCATGGAAGGGAAGATCATTTTTGGATATGGGCAGTGGGGGCTTTAACCTCTGAAGTAAAGGACTCTGAGCTTTAGTAGGACCTGGCCTTTCCTATTGCTGCCCTTTCCTGAGGCTCTGAGCTGCAAATCCTGCTGCTCCTGGCCTGGCCTCCCTGCTGCCTTAGGTTTTGTCTCTCAAGTCCAAGTCATTTGGCACTTTTTCATATGCTTTTGTTGCCATCATCTGTTCATTTGTTCTTTGTTCTCATGAGCTTTTCTTTTTAATATCTATACGTTATTTTTTTAATTATGAAATGTGTCATACCCATAGAAGAATGCCCAAGGAGAATGCATAGAACATATGAGTATAGCTTAGAGAGTAATAAAATAAATGCCTGTGCTTCTAGCTCCTGGGTTTAGAAACAGCATTACAAACACCTGAGAAGTCTGTACACTGCCTGCTCCCCCCAGAGGAAGTCATTCTCTGACTTATTGTTAATCATTCTTCTACTTTTTTAATGACTATATCCCTAAACACTACACTTTTATTTTTTTAAAAATGAAGTGGGAAACACTTAGCTGTGGAAGGAAATTACCTCTTAGATGAAGGTTTCCAGAAGATAAAGCTAAGTAGTCTGTGGGTGGTGGTTGTAGATAAACTGTGTCCCACAAAAGGATATATTGAAGTCCTAACTCCTGCTACAGGTGAATGTGACTTACTGAGAAATAGGCCCCTGTACATATAATTAAGATGAGATCATGCTGGAGTAGGGTGGGCCCTTAATGCAATATGACCAGTGTTCTTACAAGAGATGAGACACAGAGACAGACACATGAGGGAACACCATGTGACGACTGAGGCAGAGTGCTGGGTCCACAGCCAAGGGATGCCAACGATTGCTGGCAACACCAGAAGCCAGGAGAAAGGCACGGGACAGTCTGTCCCCCAGAGTGTTCAGAGAGCATGGCCCTGCCGACACCTTGACTTCTGACTTCCAGCCTCCAGAACTGAGGGAATAAATTCCTGTTGTTTTGAGTCACCCTATGGATACAACAGCTCCAGGAAACTCATACAGTTATGTTCTGGCTGCACCTTCCATGAGCCCCTCTTGGAGAAGTCAGCGGTCAAGGTCACCACCCGAGCTGCAGCGTATACCAGGGAATGTGACAGAAGTCTGGGCCATGGCAGTGAGGTCCTCTGCATTTCCTGCCTGGGCTGACATGCTTCCTTCCAACTTGTAGGTAGGTCAGCAGTTATTTGTGGGGCAAGTATCCTCAGCTGATACAGGGAGTAGAGTGTCAGAGTACTTGGTGAAGACAAGCAGGGCACAGATGCGATTCTGGGCTACTACTCCTTAGGGTTAAAAGATGGTCCAGTAGTGGGCAGGGATCCTCACCGCCTTTGTGTTCCATCTTCCCTCTCACTTTTTGACTTCTCCCAAATTGGATTGGGGAAGGGAACCAACAATCCACCTAGCTCCCCATTTTGTTTAGAACCAGAGGTTTGGAGAAGCTCATTTAACATTTTCCAAACTTATTTGACTTTGGGACTCCCCCCACACCCCCCACCATTTTGTCATTCAACTAACATTGAGTACCTCATATATGCCAAGCACTATTCTCTTGGGCGATACTGCAGTGAATTAAGACAGATAAGGTTCCCCACCCTTATGGAGTTGCCACCGGTGAGCATCGAGGTGACAGAACTAACTCCCTTAACAAACAGGATCACTTCCCACAAGGTGAGTCTGCAGTGGGATGGAAGAGCAGAGGGCAGCAGCCACTTTGGACAGGGTAGTTAAGGATGGTCTTTCTGTAGAGGGAACACTTGAACCAAGTTCTGATCCACAAGGAGGAGCTGGGCTGAGGAAGGTTCAGGGCAGAAGACTCAGGCACAGGACCTAAGGCAGGAGTTAGTTTGGTGTCTGAGGCTGGAACATAGTGATGATGGAGGAGGGGGATGATGGGAGATGAGGCCACAGAGGTAACAGGGCCAGATCCTGCAGGTCACGGCAAGGAGTTTGAATTGTATTATGAACTTAAAGTAGAAAGCCAGATAGGAGCTTTCCTCAAGGGAGGTGAATTTAGTTTTTAAAAGGAGAATCTGGCTGTGTGTGGAGAGTGGATGATATGGGGTAAGAGTGGCGGGCAGCAGGGAGACTGATAGGAGGCACTGGTAGTGATCTGGACAGAAATTGAGGGTGGTTTAGATTTGGGAAAGCAGTGGCAATGGAAAGAAGTTGGGGCCCTGTATAATATCTAGAGTTCCGCAGAACTCACCTTGAGACATTGAGTGGATAGTCTTTCGCGGGCTAGTGGTTTAATCGCTGGTGTTTCAGTTGTCTGTTGCTGCATACATATCATCCCAAAACTTCGTAGCTTAAAACAGTGACTATTTAATATTTCTTCTGATTCTCTGGGTCAGCTGGGCTCAATTGGTTGGTTCTTCTGTGGCTGCGTTTAGCTGAGAGCTGGGTCAGGACTGGAATGAACAGGACGGCTTCTCTTCCTCCAGATCCTGTCTCTGTGGCCTCTAGTCGCTCAGTGGGCCAGCCTGGACACCATGGCAGCTGGACTCCGGGAGGGGAAAAGTGGAAGCTGCCAGTCCCCTTTAGGCCTGGGCTCAAAAGTCCCAGAATGTTACTTCTGCCACTTTCTGATTGGTCAGTCACAGGCCGCCAGATTCATGGGGAGGGGAAATTGACTCTGCCTTGTGATAGGAGGAGCCACGTGTACCCAGAGGTGGGGAAGAACAGTTGGGGCCATATTTGGAAACTGTATTACACAGCTTTCAATTTCACTTTGAAACTTACTTTAAAGTCCTGGAAGAATTTCAAAGTTGGCTTTTGAAAGTTTTGGTGTCCAGTTTGGTAAGATCATAAGAGAAAATTATAAAAGAAGGAATTTTTGCTCTTCTTCCAACAGAGTTATTTTCTAGGCTAAGAGCAAACTGATTCTACAAAAACAACTCAAGTTTCTAAACTTTATCCATTCCTTGGCAAACCACTTTATAAGTGTGCCTTTTAATCTTCCATTTGAACTCTTTGCTGTAAAACCCTAATTGCACATGTTCTGTTACTACATGACTGAGGGCCCTGGAGCAGCATTCGCTGAAGAACAGACATCTCCGATCAGACTCCCAGGGCCAAACCTACCTGTTCAATTAGGACACCTGCCTAAGGAGCAAAGACAAACCACATCCTCCTTGAACCTCTGGTAGCTCCACTATGGTGATTTGTTTTAGGGATGATAATCTGTATGGTCCTACTTTTGTCAAATTTACTCAATGGAATGGAGACATATTTTAATAAATCCATATATAAGTATTGCAATAATAGGTCCCCATGGCTGTTTGGGTAACAAACTATACTCATAAAACCCGACCCATGAATATATGTTACCTTCATGTTACTGGTGCTGGTTAATATTTGATGAATTGACTGAAAGTGTAATATAGATAAAATGAAACCTATAGAAGCTATAAATCCTGTGCTCAATCCTGCATTTCACTCAATTAAATGACTTTAAACATTTTAAAATTACTTAAAAATTTTTTAAATTATTTTTATTTGATTTTTTGTTAATCCTCATCTGAGGATATTTTTTCCATTGATTTTTGGAGAGTGGAAAGGAGGGGGAGAGACAGAGAGAGAAACATTGGTGTGAGAAAGACATGTTGGTTGCCTCCCGCACATGGGGCCAGGGATCAAGCTAACAACCGAGGTACATGCCCGTGATCGGAATTGAACCCAGGACCCTTGAGTTTTGGGGCTGATGCTCTATCCACTGAGCCAAACCGGCTAGGGCTAATTATTTTAATTTGAAACTATTACAATAAGGATGAGTTTTCCATATCTTATTTTATACAATGACTTTTTTTTTTAATCCTCACCCAAGGATATTTTTCCATTGATTTTTTTTTAGAGAGTGGAAGAGAGAGGGAAAGACAGAGAGAAATATCAATGTGAGAGAAACACATCGATTGGTTGCCTCCTGCACACACCCTGACCAGGGCCCAAGCTGGGGAGGGGCCTGCAACCGAGGTATGTGCCCTTGATCAGAATCAAAGCCGGGACCCTTCGGTCCATAGGCCGATGTTCTACCCCCTGAGCCAAACCACCTAGGGCACAATGAAATTTTTTTTTAATGAGCTTTTCAAATATGTGATGTAAAAAGACCTTTCTGACACATAAAAATGTCATAAGTACTAATTATCTGTGGGAATTAAACCAATCTTTTGAATAATTTTGTTTTTATATAACCAGTGTTTCTTTCTCATAGACTGCCCTGCCATCCAGGAAAGGATTTCGGCACCAAACCACCAAGTTTTTGTACCGTTTGGTGGGATCGGAAGATTTGGCTGTGGACCAGAGTATTATCAGCCCTTACACTTCTCGGATCTTGAAACCGTACATCAGGTATATGGAGAAGAGCATGATGTTGAGTGTGTCATGAGAAGTAATGTTTGTGGTTTCTGCACTTCGTCTCTCTGCCGGAGTGAAGAAATACCAAAACCTGTGAGCAGGAGTCATCAAGGGCTGAGTCTGTGCTCTGTGTCTAGCTCAGCCTTGACTTGTTTCAACTGTATTTGTTTGCAGAAAGGATGGCCCTTTGGTAAAAACATAAAAAGCAAGGATAAGTTAACTCTGTTAGATATCATTATGATGATCATATTTATTGTTTCATTTAAAATTTTAAAGTTGTATATTTCAAGTTGTATATATTTAGTAGTCTGTGAAATAAAAAAATAGCAGCTATGTCTCCATCAGACCTATGCCTGGACTAGATGTTGGGACAGTTTCTAATGATGAGTCTAGGGCGGGTGAGGAAGCTTTTTCCTGCCAAGGGCCATTTGGATATTTATAACATCATTTGCGGGCCATACAAATTATCAAGTTAAAAATTAGCCTACTGTATTTGGTCAAACATTTAATTAACTCACCCCAAATGCCTTGGCAGGGCCAGACCAAATGATTTCGGGGTCCTTATACGGCCAAGGGGCCCGACATTCCCCACTCCTGGCTAGGCTGTGCCGCAAAGCTGAGCTGACAAGAGAGGCCCCCAGTGCTATCTTAGATGTGGTGACAGAGCACATGGTCTCCGTAGACCATACTTGTTCTGCAGCTCATAGTCACCTGCTCCCTGCACAGCACTGCCTCCCAGGCAGACACATGACAGGCAGTGTGGAGCCTGCTCTGCTTCCCCTGGCGCTAGTGGTCCGCAGCTGCCCTGGCAGGGTTGGATCTCCCCTGCCCTGGACTCTGTCTTGGTCAGAGCACTCAGAGGGTTAAATTAGGATGCTCTTTGTTTCCTCACTCTGTTCATAACCCTCACCAGCACCAGTAGAGTTCCTGGCGGGTACAGAGAGGTTTGGTCTGACAAATGTTGAAAGAGTAAATTTTAAATTTATACCAAAGAGTCCTGTAGCTGTTGTCAAGCTAGTTGCCATATAAAGTAGTGCAAATTAACTCAAAATTTCAAGCAGATCAGAGTTTGCATGAATCAAATGGCTAGGAATAATATTGAGTATTTTTTTTACTTGAATTTGTTTTTTTCTGTGGTACTGGAGGCGCGATTATGAAACAAAACCACCCAAACTGCAGCTCCTGTCACAGATTCGTTCCCACCTGCACAGAAATGACCCTCACTGGATGCCGGAGCCCGATGCACCTCTCGATTACTGCTATGTCCGGCCAAATCACATCCCAACAATCAACTCCATGTGTCAGGAGTTTTTCTGGCCTGGTATGTTCCCCCTTCTCAAACTGGGCAGATGGGTTTTCTATAGAGTAAATTTTAATAATTTTTTAAATTAGTGTATGTCATGTAACCCTAACATTTTTACTTATGATTTTATTCAGTTTGTGTCTACTAATATAGAAATATTAAAATATAAATACCTCTTTCTTTTCTAAGATCAAGGGAAAGCCTACATTTAAATTAATAAACAGTGTTTTTGTTTGTTTCTCTTCCCTGTTTGTCTCTGCTCCAGAATAAAAGATTCATCCTGTTTGCTTCTACATATGTTTAGCTATCAGGTAATATCTATCAGCCAAACACAGACTGGTAGCCGGGGCATTTGGACACTTTTGAATTTGCTTAATAATTCTGTATGCTTTGCTTACTTAGCTGTTCCTTAGAAAGTATTAGTAGAGCCAAAAGGTGTTTTTAAAAAGTCAAATACCCCAATCATAGACTTTAACCCAATATGATTTGTCATTTTATCAGCCTTAATATACTGACTGTCTCTAATGACCAGAGCCATCAATTAAAGAAGAGCATTTTCATTGCTAAATATAAACACACTTTTTGTGGATCTGCTTTACCAATATGCTTTGAAATATAAAGCGGGAAATACGTCTTCCAGATGTTAGATAAGATTCATTGGGATAAGAGCTTTGTGATCTTTATTGTCTGGCAATCATGTAGTAGTGCGTGTGGTGGCGGAGCTGTGCTTGCTCTTTTGAGAGTTTATGGGGGCTGAAAGGAACATTCTGGGAGCATTTAATATTTCCTTCCTGTACACTAGGTGACTTTCATACGCTATGCTAGGACTCATTTTTTATTTAACCTTTTTATTGTAAAATGTAGTGTTTGTACAAAAGAGCTTATAAATTGAATATGTCTGAGGTAAAGAATACAATGATATGGACACTCTCAAGGGATCTTTCCTCCAACTCTGTGAGGAAGTCTAGGGACTTTCACCTTAAACATGTAGAAACTAAGTCCAAGACATTTAGCGATGTGCCCACTGATACACATGGCCAAGGAGCCTGAGCTCAAAACAGGTGTGTTCAGTTCTGACCCTGTTCACTCTGCTACCCCGCCCCCCCCCCATCCTGCCTCTCCTTCTTTTAACATGTACTTAGAAAAGATGATGTTAAGTTTGGTATATTCTAAAATTCACTTTTAATTTTATGATCTGAATGTGTGGTATCTATGGTAGTATCTTTGTCTCATTTTGTTTTGTGGGGTATTTTTAGCACACAGGTGTAGCTTCAAGTACAGACTGAACAGCTTGGTGTTCATTAGTTTCAAAAGGCACATGGTGTGAATCTGATTGTTTCTTTTCTTTAGGCATTGACCTTTCTGAGTGCCTGCAGTATCCAGACTTCAGTGTTGTCGTCCTGTATAAAAAAGTTATCATTGCTTTTGGCTTCATGGTTCCTGATGTGAAGTACAATGAAGCTTACATTTCATTTCTGTTTGTCCATCCTGAATGGAGAAGAGCAGGGATTGCAACTTTCATGATTTATCATCTGATTCAGGTATGTATTCTGTGTTCATCTTCTACCCACTAGCTTCTGGGCCAGTGATGGCGAACCTTTTGAGCTCGGTGTGTCAGCATTTTGAAAAATGTCGGGGTCCAACCCCAGCAGGTCCAGGGGTTCCCAAAGGTGTGGACGGAGTCAGCGAAGAAGGAATGACACGGAGACAGCATTCAGTTGATCAGCAGCCTAGCCAGGTTCTCTATTCAGGTTCTCCAGCCAGGTTCTGTCTTTATTCTCCTGTTACATCTGTATTTATACCAGTTGATTTTAATCCTATCCATTCTATTCCAAAGGTTAGGGCATTTGTTATCTCCATTCCAAGGTCACTACTCTATTGTTCTGTTAAGCTACAAGGAAGTAACTGAAGGAGATTATCCTAAGTAAAGATTATGTAGCTTAAGCGTGATTGTTCGTAGTTAAAGTGATTAACTAACTACCCGCCTGGCACTTAGTTAAGGGGTTTTACTGATTTATTCCCTTTCTTAGTCCTGTTAATCCCTAACTCCAGGGAAAAATCCCCACCTGGGGAAACAACCTTTCTCGGAGAGGTGACCTTGGTTAAAACACATAGCGCTAAGAAGGGGAGCAAACATATTAAGAACAGTATGCCATATACGCCAGGTCCCTTGAAACATATGCTGTGCAGATGTTTCTTCCCTGCAGCGACTGTGTCAAGCAGCAAGGATGGACCGGCTTCCGGCACTCCCCCATCTTTATTTTCCAGCTTGAAGTTGAAGAAATTAAAAGGCAATTTTGATGTGATAGTATTGCATAGTGATTGAAAACTCAAGTCTGGAGCCAGACTGCATGTGTCCAAATCCCAGTTTTGCCACTTCTAACACCTTCGTTTCTCTATATCTCTGATTCTGTAAAATGGGGAAAATAGTATTTGCCTCATAGAGTTGTTGGAGAATTAAATAAGTTTATGCATTTAATGTATACAGAAAAGTGCTTTAACATAGTAAGAATCATGCCCGCATCCCAACTCGCTTCCAAGATCAACCTTTTGTGTAGTTTTCCTCTTTGTTCAAATCGGTAAGTGTAAGGAAATGTTCATTTGCTTTTCCTACGGGATAACTGGTAATGTCCAAAGATACTTTGTATTGGAGATATGTATGTGTGTTTTATTAAGCTAAATACCATTGTCTTCCTACTTAAGTAATACATGGAGGAAATACTCTTTTTGAGGATTTGTGCGGTATATTCGTGACCTTTTCTTAGGATATGAAATACACATATACTATATGTAATGTAAATTAGAGATGTTTATTTTTATTGTGAGTTAATTTTGGTGTTTTAATTTTTGGTGTGTGTGTGTGTGTGTGTGTGTGTGTGTGTGTGTGTGTGTGAGTGTGTCTATGACATGACTTTTATCTGCTGTACATGGCACTGGTTTTTTAATCAATCTATCCTATTGTTCCTGTCAGAAAATATACTATTTAACAGTCTACTTTACGGCAGAGTGTCTGGGGTTGAGATTGATCAATTTTAAGCACTGCTTTTATATATTTAAATGCCATTTAACAAAGAAAAATCAACCAAAAAAATGAGTTCGCGTGTCACCTCTGACACGCCTGTCATAGGTTCGCCATCACTGTTCTGGGCTCTTTGGAGAGAATTGGAGGAGGGGTGAATCTGAGTGGGGCCCTCCTAGCACAGCCCAATGGAATATGAGACCAAGTAACAGAAAGCCAGTCACCATCATTTGTGAGGTTATTAAAACACACAGACAAAAATCTTCACCTCTCTAAAATAAGATTGCTATTTATTTTTTTATTTTTTGTTAATCCTCATCCGAGGATATTTTTTAGAGAGAGTGGAAGGGAGGGAGGAAGGGGGAAAGACAGAGAGAGAGAGAGCATCAGTGGGAGAGAGACACATTGATTGGTTGCCTTTCTGCAAGCAGTGGGATCAAACCTGCAATCCAGGTACATGCCCTTGACCGGGAATCAAACCTGTGACCTTTAGATACATAGGCTGATGCTCTAACCACTGAGCAGCACCATCCAGGGCTAAGATTGCTATTTAGACCCAGATTTTAAAGAAGCCAGTTTGTAAATATGTGTAGTAAATAAAATGAGACAATGCCAAAGGGAAAGCATGAAGCACTTGTACTATCCATGTTGGTAATGCTGCTGCTCTTAGAATCAGCACCGCCACGACTCCGACATGGAGATGGAACTATGATTTTTAGTTTTAAGCGGTTTAAAATATTTTAGCCAAGCTGTATCAGTCAGTAGTACATAGTCTGTAATTCTTGATTGTTTTTCATTTTACCATCACTTTATAACCTGGTATGAACCTTCAAAGACTTGATTTTAATATCAAATTATAATTCATCCTTTGATATATCTGCATCATCTTTGAAGAAAGTATACCATATATTTATATACTAACATCAGAAAAACATGCAAAGATTTTTGTTTTCACCCAGAATTTTTCTGGTAACTATTATTTAGAAACCAACTGGTATGGGCAATTTTGTGTTTCTGGTCAAGATTCCTTTTTGGTTTTGGATTTTTTTTTATTATTGAGGTATAATTGACATACAACATTATATTAATTTCAGGTGTATAACATAATGATTTAATTTTTGTATGTGCTGCAAAATGATCACTACATTAAGTTTAGTTACCATCCATCACCATACATATTTAAAAAATTTTGTTTTTCTTGTGATGAGAACTTTTAAGGTTTACTCTCTTAGCAGCTATCAAATATGCAGTGTAGTATTATTAGCTATAGTTGCCATGCTGCACATTACATCTCATGACTTATTTATGTTGTAACTGGGAGTTGGTACCTTTTGATTCCCTTCACCCATTTTGTCCACCCTCTACTTTCCCCCCATCTTGGCAACCACCAGTCTGTGTTCTGTATCTATAAGCTTGGTTTTCAGGATTCCTTTTAAATAGAGGATGGAATTGATAAAATATTTATCCAATTTTTAATGAAACTTGCTCAGTAATTCCCAAGTGTTGGCCAGAACCTTGAGAACCATCTTCTAGAAATTGCTTTCTCTCACCTCTCTCAGCAATTAATATGTGCTACCTTGTATTGTCTTGGACTGAGACCTTCTCAGTGATTTCTACCACATCCCCCTTTTCTCTGCCCCACTTCACTCGCAGAATTGACCTCTACTCTGTGTTCCTCCTTCTAGCCTACCAGACTGCCTGCAGGATTTATGCCTTTCCCTTCACTGGCAAGGGCTTGGGGGGCAGGCAGGGATGACAGTTTGATGTGTCTGCTTGACACAGGCCTGGCCCAGTCAGTCCCCACAGAGCATTTCCTGGGTTGGAGGAAGAGTGTTCATCTTTGTTTGCAGGTATTTAGCCCACAGCCAAACCCCACAGCCCAGGCCCAGACACAGTGTTCCTCAGTCAGTAGCACTCAGTGATGGCCTTGGTCAGACTGTGCTTATTTGCAGTGGAGAGAACACTGGCCTTACCTCAGCACACGTTCTTGTCCTTGGTGTACTAGACGCGGATGTGAATTCAACAGAGAATGGAAGGTAGCCATCTGCCTTTGACAGAGTTCTTAATTGAGGCCTTGGGGGAACCATGGACTGTGAAGTCTTAAGGACCCTGTCAACTTCAGTATTTTGGTGCCTTCTTCATGAAAAGAAGTTCTTTATTTATATTACTTTTGAGCTGCTTCAGTCTGTGTACCTAATTACAGAATCTAAGGACTTGCCTTGTATTGGTAGAATGATTATTACTCTTTTCTCCTAGGATTGGGCGATGGTAAGTATAGAAATCTCAGTTCTGAGAAGTGAATTCTGTCACTTTGGGAGGGGTGGGAGGTGGACTTTAGGATTTTGAAGGTCTGTATAGATTCTTCAGGTTTTATAATTAAATGTAAGTCCTAATATTTCATATTTGGTCACATAATTTAACATCTAGTTGTTAAAAGCAGAACTTACCTTTTTCACTATTTCTTTAAAATTTTCATGGAGTTTGGTATAAGTATGTTTGACATGTAAATGTAATTGAATTATAAATAATACAGTTGGTAATGAAATATCTCCCTTGGCCCTTTGCTTCAGAGAGAAAAAAGAATACTCAGCATGCCATCCATTTCCTCAGTGTTGATGAATGCTTCAGGGAATGTTTTGATCAGTGGCAAAGTGTCATTCGGTTTCCAGCTGTTGCCAGGTGTTGCGAAGTCTCAACTTCAGTCCCTGACATCTCTGGTTTCCAAAACCAACTACCTCCTCTTAGAAGAGTTTCTTCACCTACTCATTTCCCTCGGGCGTTCTCCTTTTCATCTTGTATTTTTCCGTTCTCTTGACAGACCTGCATGGGCAAGGATGTCACTCTGCACGTCTCAGCAAGCAACCCAGCAATGCTGCTGTACCAGAAGTTTGGATTCAAGACTGAGGAATATGTTTTAGATTTCTATGATAAGTATTACCCTTTGGAGAGCACAGAGTGTAAACATGCGTTCTTTCTGAGGCTCCGACGCTGATGGGACTTGGAGAGAGCTCTTCACAGAGAAACACATATGCTTCTACAGACAGGTCTTCACATAGACCTTACTCATTTCACTGTGAGTCTAATCTCTGCGGTTAGACATTCATCCAAACTCTCAGCGAAGATGAGGAAAGAGGTGGGCGGTGGAATGAGTAGTGACCAACCCGTCAGTAAAATCGCTGTGTCCAGTCCTTTCTGGAGAGGCCTTCAACCCACATCTGGGGACTCCATAGTTAACTAGCACTGAGATGCTGCTGTCCTCTTTCCATCAGACAGTTTGTAAGATTAAAAGTATCTAAACTGATACTCTTGGTGAGAGAGAATTCGTCTGTCCTAATTTAAAGAATGAGTAAATGTGATCGCTGTCAAAGATTCATGCAGAGTCCTGGGATGATGAGAGATTATGAAATGGTTACGTAAAGGGATGCCAACCCTTTTCCCAGACTTGATGTGTTGTCATTGAACCCAGCAGGACTTTAAGTCACTGAGGTTCTGTTGTCTCTCTCTGACTTTGGTCACAGTCAAAATAAACTAAATGTTGTCTCTATACATTACTTCGCCTGTTCTGTTAGCATCTCACACCAGGGGTTGGCCTGGGAGTGGAGGGTCTCAGCCTCCCTCTGCCTGTGAAGTTGGTTTGGTGTTGGAGTGGCTGAGCAGCCTGGATGGAGGTGTGTTGGGGGCAGACCGGTATGGTCTGCAGGACTAGGCTGTTTGGTGTGTGGGGGTGTTGGAGACGGACTCTTTTTTTGTTTGTTTTTTCATTTATTCACAAAGTATTTACTAATAGTTAATACATCCCAGACATTTTGATGGTATTTGGAAGGTTAACATGATAAAAGTGAGTTCTCAGAATGCTCAGGTTAAGAGAGAATCATAAAGATGGGGAAATTATAAATGACCCCCTGAAAATTGGCATGAAATGTGTAACTCGTAAAGGCATTGCTCCCAGGGATACATTTGATACGAATTTCTTGGATTACACACTTCTGCCTAATAGAGAATTTTTCCCCAAAAACATTAACGCTGCATGTGGGGAGTTAATAGGTTTACAAAAGAAAAAGCATTTCCTTGAGCAATTTACAGTTAAACAGCTTTTTAAAAAATTTATCTTTATTGTTAAAAGTATTACACATGTCTCTCCCCCCCCAGCCCCCCCAAGACTCCCTTCACTTCGCTATTGTCTGTGTCCATGGGTTATGTACATATGCATATAAGTTATTTGGTTAATCTCTTCCCGCTGCCACCCTACTCTTCCCTCAGATTCCTCAGTCTGTTCCATGCTTCCATGTCTCTAGATCTGTGTTGTTTGTCACTTTATTTTGTTCATTATATTCCATCCATGAGTGTGATACTTGTCTTTTTCTGACTGGCTTATTTCACTTAGCATAATACTCTCCAAGTCCCTCCATGCTATCTCAAAGGGTAAGAGAGCCTTCTTTTGCACAGCTGCATAGTATTCCATTGTGTACCACATCTTTTTTTTTAAAATATATTTTATTGATTTTTTTACAGAGAGGAAGGGAGGGAGAGAGGGATAGCGAGTTAGAAACATCGATGAGAGAGAAACATTGATTCAGCTGCCTCTTGCACGCCCCCTACTGGGGATGTGCCCGCAACCCAGGTACATGCCCTTGACCAGAATCGAACCTGGGACCCTTGAGTCCGCAGGCCGACGCTCTATCCGCTGAGCCAAACCAGCCAGGGCATACCAAAAAAAGATTCAGCTGCCTCTTGCACGCCCCCTACTGGGGATGTGCCCGCAACCCAGGTACATGCCCTTGACCGGAATCGAACCTGGGACCCTTCAGTCTGCAGCCTGACATTCTATCCACTGAGCCAAACCAGCCAGGGCATACCACATCTTTTTTAATCCACTTATCTGATGGGCACTTGGGCTGTTTCTGGAACTTAGCTATTGTAAATAGCACTGCTATGAACATAGGGGTGCATATACTCTTTCTGGTTGGTGTTTCAGGATTTTTAGGATATCTGGGTCAAATGGCAGTTCTATTTTTTAATTTTTTGAGGAAACTTTATATTGTTTTCCATAGTGGCTGTACCGGTCTGCATTTCCACCAGCAGTGTACTAGTGTTCCCTTTTCTCCAACACTTGTCATTTGTTTATTTGTTGATGATAGCCATTCTGGCAAGTGTGAGGTAATACCTCATTGTCATTTTAATTTGATGATTAGTGACTTTCAGCATTTTTTCATGTGTCTCTTGGCAATCCGTATGTCCTCTTTGGAGAAGTGTCTATTTAGGTCCTTTCCAATTTTTAATTGGATTGTTTGTCTTTCTTTTGTTAAGTTGTATGAGTTCTTTATATATTTTGGAAATTAAGCCCTTATCAGATACATCATTGCCAAATATGTTCTCCCATACAATGGGATCCCTTTTCATTTTGTTGATGGTGTCTTTTGCTGTGCAGAAGCTTGTTATTTTGATATAGTCTTACTTGTTTATTTTTTCCTTTATTTCCCTTGCCCTAGGAGATGTATCAGCAAACATGTTTCTATGAGAGGTGTTTGAGATTTTGCTGCCTATGGTTTTTTTCTAGCAACTTACATTTAAGTCTTTTCTCCATTTTGAGTTTATTCTTGTGTATGGTATAAGTTGTGATCTAGTTTAATTTCTTTGCATGTACCTGTCCAATTTCCCCAACACCATTTGTTGAAGATACTGTCTTTACTCCATTGTATGCTCTTGCAAATGGCTTTCTAGATGTGAAGAGGAAAGCTGTCCAGGCTTCCTGGCGGAATCTGCTTTTAGAGCTCAGTCAGCAATGCCTGTTCTACACTGAGCACTGAGCTCAAGTAGAGCCTGGTGTGTTAAGCAGGTCTTTCACATCTGTCACCCTTCAGTAAGATGCCGGCAAGTATTACAGCATTCCCACTGCCACTGCAGGGCATAGCAGCGGTGTCGTGGGAAAGTGGCGGTACTTCAGTCTGGGGCCAGTTACTCAGTGCCTTATAGGTTGTGCATCTCAACATTTACCAGAATTATGTGATAACAAAAAGAATAAGTAATATCTTTGCTACCTATCGCTACATAAGAAGCCACCACAAAATCTAGTGGTTTAACACCATACCAGTTTATTATCTTGGAATCTGTGAGTTTTCTGGGCAGTTCTCTCCACATGGTGCCGGCTGGGTCACTGGGGCAGCTGCCATCACCTGGGAGCTCAGATGGAGGTGCTGGCCAGGGATATTGATTCTCTCCCAGGTGGGTCTCTTGGAATGGTGGCTGGGTTTCAGGAAGGAGCATTCTTCCAACATTCCAGGAGAACAAACCCCAGTTGCAAGTGCTTGTCAAGCCTTTGCTTATAACGTGCTTACTACTGACCCATTGGCTGGGGCCAGTCACCTGCCCAAGCTTCTAGTCCACGTGGGAGCGCTTCAGAAGGGACAAATACCAGGATATGTGGTTCATGAAGGGCGCCACCAAAGTGCAGTGAACCACAAAAGGCCATTACAGAAAAGTCATCTAAAGCGCTAACACCGCCCCAGTCAGTTTGGCTCAGTGGATAGAGCATCGGCTTGTTGACTAAGGGGTCCCAGGTTTGATTCTGGTCAAGGGCACTTGCCCGAGTTTCAGGCTTGATCCCCACCCCAGTACAGGCCGTGCAGGAGGCAGCCAATCAGTGATTCTCTCTCATCATTGATGTTTCTCTCCCTCCCCCTTCCTCTCTGAAATCAATAAAAATTTAAATAAATAAATAAAGCTCTAACACCTAGATGGCATCTGCCCAGCTTAGAATAGTTCTTTGGGGCCTCTGGGTAGGCCATTGCTGGTGGACATCTTATTCATGCTGGGAATTTTAGTGAGTGTGCGTCTACCTTTGGGGCCTCTGGGTAGGCCATTGCTGGTGGACACCTTATTCATGCTGGGAATTTTAGTGAGTGTGCGTCTAGTGCAGGGGTGGGCAAACTTTTTGACTCGAGGGCCACAATGGGTTCTTAAACTGGACCGGAGGGCCGGAACAAAAGCATGGATGGAGCGTTTGTGTGAACTAATATAAATTCAAAGTAAACATCATTACATAAAAGGGTACGGTCTTTTTTTTTTTTAGTTTTATTCATTTCAAACGGGCCGGATCCGGCCCACGGGCCGTAGTTTGCCCACGGCTGGTCTAGTGTCTCTAATCATGCAGGAGCTCTGGGGTGGCCACGGTCTTTTGTATTTTATTTTGTTTCTGGGTTAGTCTTAAAGAGAAATGGAACAGAAAGCATGAGACTGCTGCAGACAGACGTGAGGTGCGAGGCCTCTCTCTCCCTGAGGCCTGGTTGTGGTTCCTCCTCAGAATCTGGAAAGACACCTCCTTACACCCATCCCATTCTCATAGTAAGTGACCTCTCTCCCCTTTTAAAGTTTTATTGAGATAAAATTTGCATACTATAAAATTTACTAATTTTAAATGTACAGTGCAATGATTTTTTTTTTTTAGTGGATTATTACAGAGTTGTGTAACCGTCATCCAATCCAGTGTTAAAAACATGGGCCCAGAAAGATCCTGGTGCTCCTTTGCAGTCAGTCCCCACTCCCACCCCAGCCCTAGGTAACCACTAATCTGTGTTCTCTCTATAGATTTGCCTTTTGTAGACACGTCAACATGTCAAAGGACCTTTTTTTGCTTTACCTCAAGTTGGTTTCTGTTACTAGCTACCAAAGAGGCTTCTCTAACCCAGAAGAGCCAATCACTGTGGATATATGGGTATAAAGCTTCCAAGGCCTTTTATGCACACAAGTCCTTGCATATACCAACTTTTTTCCATATACTAATTTTTAAAAAAATATATTTTATTGATTTTTTACAGAGAGGAAGGGAGAGGGATAGAGAGTTAGAAACATCGATGCGAGAGAAAGATTGATCAGCTGCTTCCTGCACACTCCCTACTGGGGATGTGCCTGCAACCAAGGTACATGCCCTTGACTGGAATCGAACCTGGGACCCTTCAGTCCGCAGGCCGACGCTCTATCCACCGAGCCATACGGGTTAGGGCTCCATATACTAATTTTTAAAATGAATTGTGATCACACTGTATATTTTGTTCTCTTATATGTATAATTTTTTTAAGTGATCATAGCATTCCAAGTTATCAAACATTTTTTATATATTTTTTATTGATTTCAGACAGAGAGAGAGAGGGGTAGTAACATCAATGATGAGAGAGAATCATTGACTGGCTGCCTCCTGCCCGCCCCCTCCTGGGGGTGGAGCCCGCAACCCCAGCATGTGCCCTGACCGGGAATCGAACCATGACCTCCTGATTCATGGTCCATACTCAATCATTGAGCCACACTGGTCAGGCATTGATTTTCTCTCTTAATCATCGTAGAGATCCTTCCAGGTCAAAAAGCATAGGTTTAGCTTACTTTTAAACAGAGCTGCAGAACATTCCATAGGTGTATAAGTATCACAATTTCTTCAACCATCCCCCCATTGATGGATAATCTGCCAGTTTCCCACTTGGGGTGACTACAGGCAAGGCATCAAAAACCATCCTTAGCCGAAACCTGTTTGGCTCAGTGGATAGAGCGTTGGCCTGCGGACTGAAAGGTCCCAGATTCGATTCCGGTCAAGGGCATGTACCTGGGTTGCGGGCACATCCCCAGTAAGAGGTGTGCAGGAGGCAGCTGATCGATGTTTCTCTCTCATCGATGTTTCTAACTCTCTATCTCTCTCCCTTCCTCTCTGTAAAAAATCAATAAAATATATTTTAAAACAAACAAACAAAAAAAAAAACCATCCTTATACATATAGCCCATTGCATTTGTGCTGAGTACTCTGAGTCACTTCTGAAATTAGATTTCAAACAGAGTCAAGCAGCAACACAAATTCCTCCAGTCCATAATGTTCAGAGCTCTTCTGCAGAGGGAGTAAGGCTGGCCTCCAGGGTCCCTTGGCTCACACCTCACGTCCAGTAGCCCCTCACACCTCACGTCCAGTAGCATGCAAGCCTGGCATTTTCCAGAGCAGGACCGAAACATCCTCTAGGAAGCTGGCCACACCACGATTCTCTTTCAACACGAACAGACTGTTGAGACCTGTCTGCTATCTTCTAGCAGATGCCTCATCTTTATATGGCAGATGAGTCCAACAATACCACCTGTTGACCGAACTTCACACATCCCTTCTCAGCTAGTTCACGGGTGTCTGCTAATTATATACTTTAGAAAGGTTTTGCTAGAAATTTTAGGCAGAGCCCAGGCTTCTGTAGGTGGGACTACAGATGGTCCACAAGCAGCCAGTTGCAGGCTTAGGTGGAGTCAACTTGTATGACAAATAATTTGTCTGAGATCATAATTTTGATCTTCACATGGGGCACAATGCCTTATACCAGGAATAATAGTTAACATTCATGGGATATTGTTTCATGTCAGGCACTGAATTAAACACTTTTACATAGACCAACCTCATTTAATTTCCTCCACAACTCTTGTATAATCCTGGTCTGTTACCTATTGCAACGGTAATTCTGCATAAAACCATGCCAAAAATTGTGGCGTAATATAGCCACCAATTTTTTGCTTATGATTCTGTGAGTGAATAATTTAGGCTGAGCAGTCCTTCTGGTCTCATCTGGGCACCTTCATGGGTCTGTGGTCAGCTGCAGGTCAACTAGGGAGTTCAGCTTCTGGTAGTTGTCTGGCTGATAGTAACATTTTTAAATGAGACCAATTATTAGAAACTACCAGTTATGAAAAAAACCCACTACCAATGAAGTGAAGAAGGGCAGCTACTGTCTAAAAGGGTGCAGCCCCACTTCTCCCTCTCCTAGTGGAGACCTCAAGTGCACTGTCTTAGTAATGATTTGGGGGCAGTAGTGTTAGGTGCCTGCAATATCACTAGAAGACTTCTAGTTCAACAAGTTGGTCAGCAGGATATAAGCAGACAGTTAACTGCAATCTGAATGACTCACACTCAAGAACTTTACACCCCAGGTTTTCAACGTAATTTCCAAGAGAACAATAAACTCACAGGCTGGGAGAGAAGGTCATGAGTCAGGACTGGACCAAGACTAGGAGAGTATGTAACAAACCATCTCACATGGCTTGGTATCTCATCTCTTCATCACCTTTCACAGCTGGGGAAACCAATTCACCAGATTATGTGGTGAAGTCAGATGGACCAGTCTCCTTCCCAGTGGTGGTAGCATCTGGGTACAACTGTATAGTTTTCTTTCTGCACTAATTTCATGGTTTTGTTTCCATGAAGAATACATTGGGGCTCTCTTATTCATATATATATATTTACATATATTTTATTGATTTCAGAGAGGAAGGGACCTATGAATCAGGAGGTCAGGAATCAAACCTTGATTTCCTGGTTCATAGGTCAGCGCTCAACCACTGAGCCACACCAGCCGGACAATTTCTGCAAAAAGTATCATTGGAAAAAAAAAAAAGTATCATTGGGATTTTGAAAGGGATTGTACTGACTGTAGATCACTCTGGATAATATTAACATCTTAACAATATTGTCTTCTAATCCAAGAACATGAAATGTCTTTCCACTTATTTATGTCTTCTTTAATTTCTTTTAGTGATGCTTTGTACTTTTCAGTGCACAAATCTTTCATCTCCTTGGTTAATTCCTAAGTGTTTTATTCTTTCTGAAGCTACTATAAATGGAATTATTCTTTTAATTTCCTTTTCAGATTGTCCATTGTTAGTGTATAGAAATGCAATTGATATTTGTGTGTTTGTTTTGTATACTACTCTCTTTTTTTTTTTTTAATAAATTTTTATTGATTTCAGAGAGGAAGGGAAAGGGAGAGAGAGAAACATCAATGATGAGAGAGAATCACTGATCAGCTGCCTCCTGCATGCTCCCTTCTGGGGATAGAGCCACAACCCGAGCATGTGCCCTTGACCATAATCGAATCCGGGACCCTTCAGTCTGCAGGCCAATGCTCTATCCACTGAGCCAAACTGGCTGGGGCTCTATCTCTTGCTTTTAAAAAATGTCTGCATTGGGACTTTTCCACACAATCAATATTTACACAAAGCTCATCATACCCTGGATAGCATTTCATGGTATGGGTATTCTAGCCTGTTTTTGTACCTGAGCTGAGAATAGTTTTAAAGTAGTACCCACTTAATTACCTCTATTTTGCCTCTTGGCCCACAAAGCCTTTTAAGAAAAAATTTGTCAAAACCCATTCTAGAACACACGTGGCCAGTCTCCCATTGAAAGGACAGTTGAGTTGTTTTCAACACAATGCTATTATAAACAACTAGAGGCCCGGTGCACGAAAATTCATACACTCGGGGCGGGGGGAGGGCTTCTCAGCTCAGCTTGCGCCCTCTCAGGGGATGTCCACCTGCCGGCTTAGGCCCACAGGGAGCGGGCCTAAGCCACAGTCGGACATCCTTAGCGCTGCTGCGGAGGCGGGAGAGGCTCCCTCCACTGCCGCTGTGCTCACCAGCAGTAAGTCCAACTTCTGACCGAGTGGTGCTCCCCCTGTGGGAGTGCACTGACCACCAGGGGGCAGTCCTGCGTTGTGTTGAGCGGCCTCCTGGTGGTCAGTGCACATCATAGCAACTGGTCGTTCCTGGTAGTTCTAGGGTCAATTTGCATATTACCCTATTATTATATAGGATGGTTCTCTAGCATTCTCTTCACTGATTTGCCCTCAGATAAATCAATAGGGTAAATCTCTAGCAGAGGAAGAACTGCTATATCAAGGAATACATTTTAATTTTTGATAGTGAGCCCCAAATGGACCTGGAAAAAATTACAGCCATTTTCCTCTCATCAGGAGTGCCTCTTTCCCTACATGTTTACAATGTGAATTATTGATTTTTTAATTTACCAGCTCTCAAAAAACAACAACACAGTTCTTTATATATTAAGGTAATTGAGCCTTTGTCATATGAGTAGCAAATATTTTTTTCATGTTAGTTGTTTGAAAAACTTTTAAAATAAATATTTCCCCCTAAATATCTGTATATAAATGTAGCAGTTTTTTCCTTTATGGCTCCTGGGTTTTATGTCTTACTTAGATCTCTTCTTGAAGATGATTTTTTTTTTTTAATGCTTGAATTTTCTTCTGGTACTTTTATGTTTTTAAAAGTACTTTCATCCATCTGGAATTGACTTTGGTGTAAGGAGTAAGGTATGGCTCCAGCTGGCACTCAGCTGTCCCAAAGCCATTTATTGAATAATCCATCTTTTTTTTCCCCCACTGCTTTGAAATGCCACCTTTCCATATGTATTTGGGTCTATTTTTGGGCTCTCTAATTTGTCCCATTGATCTAGCTGTAAATTCATATGCTATTTCAAACTTATTTAATTAAGTATAATTTTATAATGCTTTTTATTATTTGAAAGAATAGTCTCTTCCTATTAGCCTTCTTTATAGGATTTTCTTAGCTTTTCTTGCATACTTTACTTTTCACATGAACTTTAGAATCATCTTGTGTAATTAAAAAGTAGATCTTTTCATTGACTTTGCATTAAGTTCTTAGATAAATTTAAGGAGGAAAAGTATAATATTGGTTTTTCCTATTTGAAAATAGGGTATTCATTCAATTAAAAAAATTCTTTGCTAATGCTTTATGGTTTTGGTTTATATAAATTCATTTTAATTGAGTTTATTCCTAGGTATTCTATCTTTTGTACACTGTAAATGGGATTTTTCTTCTATTATATTATTCTAATAGGTTTTTTGCACATGAAAAAATGATTTCTTTGCATATTAAATTTGCAATTAGCCACATTACTGAAATTTCTTATTTCTATTCATTTTTCAGTTGACTCTCTTGCATTTCTCAGATACACAGTTGGATTGCCTGCAAGTAACAATTTTACTTTTTCCTAAAAATTAATTACATGTGTACTTTTACTACAGGATTTCATTGCAGGGCCATGTAAGGAGCTCCTAGTTCTGTCCTCCTAGAAGTCTATGTCTACAACTGGGATATACCAGCTTCAAATGGCTCTTCTCTCCATTCTGGGCCCCAGTGGCTGATTTCCCACAAGCATAAAGCTTAACAGAAAGTAGTTTTAAGCAAAGGAATGACAGGATCATATCTGGAGTTAGGAAAACCACCCTGGCCAGAGTGAACAGACTACCTAAAAGGACCGGCAGAGTCTGCAGAAGACTGGTAAACAGACCAGCACAGCCCTCATGATGAGAGGACCCAGCAGCTGGGACATGGGCAAAGGCCAAACCTGAGGGAGATCAAGGAGGTAGAATTTGTTAAAGTTGTTATTACATGTCACATATTAGCACTTGAAGCCCAGCTATCGTAGAATCATTTCCCATCACTTACAGATGGAGGAACTGGAGCTCAGAGCAGTAATGTGCCTAGGTCTCCTGGCTAGCAGATGATGGTGCTAACATTGGACTTGGCTGTTAAGCCCCTGAGTGACACTAGAGGGCAAGAGAAGGAGCCACTGAGGGCTGGGGGTTTTGGAGGGTGGCAGGAGAGCCAGCAGGAGCATGGGAGGAGATCTGGGGCCGGGGAGGAAGATTTCCACTCTGGATATGCTGTGTGGACAGTCTGACAGACAGTGGGGTCTCTACCAGGTCCTGAGACACCCATCCTTTCTGCAGCCCTGAGGTTGGCTAACTTAAGATTAGGTGTCATTCAAGTTCAACAGTGGGAGCTGAACTTCTCCACAACAGGCCATTCCCCCTGCAACATGCCCTGGGCACTGCTCCATCTGCCACACTGACCTTTCTCATGGCACCTACCTGACCGCTCTGCCACTTGCTATCTGGGAGACTGTGGCCAAGTTTTTTAACCTTTCTATGCCTCCGTCTCCTCATCTGTAGAGTGTGTATGTTAATGGTACCTCCCTCAAAAGGTTGTTATGAGGATTAAATGAATTAATATTAACGCACATGTAAGTGCTATTTAAGTATTTGTTAAGTAAATAAATACAATGAGAATTTTGTATGGAATGTACTATGAGTATTATAGGAGGACAGTTTTATTTGGGGGTTGGAATGATGTCAAGAAAGATGATTTTGGGGTGCCTCTTACCTGAACTTCCTGGCGTTTGGGCCAGGTAGACCCAGAGTTCATCTCTCCTTGACAGTACAGTGTCTATGGGGAAGTAGGCCATTTTATGATTCTAATTTTTTAGTTCCTTCTCCCACTAACAGCTATGTCAGGTCTTTTGTAATCATTTGTTTCTTGTGTGATATATTTTTATCATTAAAAAAACTTTTTATGAGGTATATAAACTCAGAAAAGCATATTGTAAGTGTACATTGCAATGAATATTCCCAAATTGAACACACCCTATCATAAGATCAAGAAACAGAGCTTGGTCAGCCCCTCCCAGTCACTCCCACCCCCAAGGTCACCACTGTCTGAGTGGACATCTGACTGCGTGGATGTGCTCTGCCTGTCGTCACACTTGATATAAATGGAATCCCATGCCAGCTCTGGCTTTTTGGGCTCCACACTACGTATGTGAGATACATTCATGCTGCTGAGTGTAGCAAGAGTGTGTGTATTCTCATTGTGTGAATGTTTCTGTCACATATTTTCATTGCTATAAAAGATTGTTGTGTGACTAAACCACAATTTACTTATCCATCCTTCTATTGATGGACATTTGAGTTGTTTCTAGTTGGAGGATGGTACAAACAAATACAGAGAACACTCTTTGGGTGGTTCCATGCACTCATTTTTCTTGCTATATCAGAGAGTCTGGGTGGAAATGGTGCCAAACAGATTTCCAAGGTGGTTGAACCAATTTACACCTGCCGGGAATTAGGTAACTTTAAGAGATTGGGCCTTTCTTTAATAGTTCCTATATTTGACTAATTCAAATGAGTCCTGGGATGGCTTATGGTGATCCCAACTGTCTTCAT
The DNA here is from genome assembly GCF_000412655.1 of Myotis brandtii. Lineage (NCBI taxonomy): Eukaryota > Metazoa > Chordata > Mammalia > Chiroptera > Vespertilionidae > Myotis > Myotis brandtii. The sequence continues at coordinate 5,734,240 of NW_005354874.1, forward strand.
TTTCAATAGAGGATTGTGAAATGGTGCTCAAGGAATATAATTTGCTTTTCATTTACTAACGTTAAAGAGAGAAGTTAATTTATTTACCCAAAGACCCAGAGAACAATGGAGACTAGCATTCTTAAGTCACTCTTCACTTTGTTAACTATCAATTAATTAACAGCATGCTGGTCAAGATCTGGGGCTCTGGAGCAAGCCTCTCGGGTGTAGGTGCTGGCTGCCCCACCAGCTCGCCGGGCATCCCAGTGCAAGGGATTTGACCCCTTGTGCCTCTGTGTCCATTGTAAAATGGGTATACAATAGTACTTACTTCATAGGATGGTTAAATGAGATTTCCTATGTGAGATCCTTAAAATAAGGCATGACACACAATAAATGCTCAATAAACATTAGTGGTGGTTGTTTTGGTATCCTCAAAAGTGGATCAATAATTTAAAATAATCAAGGCAAAATGTATTAAAACAATGCTGTTAGCTGCTGTGCTTATTAACACACGGACCTCTCCTAGCCAGAAGCCAGGTATGCAGAAACACCACCTGAGAGAGCAAACACAGTGGGTTGTGAGAAGCCAAGTCGCCACACTAAGGCTCAAGTTCAAGACTGGAGCATAGCTTCTCACTCACCCCAGTACAGATGGTGGGCCCCACCTGTAACTGAAACTAAGGCTTGGCTGCCTGCTGCCACAAAAACCAAACTCATGAGAGATGCTCGTGAAAAAGGAAAGAGGTTTATTCAAGTGCTGGATACCTGAGAAGATTGGCGACTCTTGTCACAAAGCCCAACTTAACATCTCAGTGTAGGCAGAGGTTTTTTTGTTTTGTTTTTTAATATATCTTTGATTTCAGAGAGGAAGAGAGAGATAGAAACATCAATGATGAGAGGGAATCATTGATTGGTTGCCTCCTGCATGCCCCCTACTGGAGACTGAGCCTGCAACCTGGTTATGTGCCCTTGGTGGGAATCAAACCCTGGACCCTTCAGTCCACAGGCTGACGCTCTGTCCACAGAGCCAAACCAGCTAGGGCGGCAAAGGTTTTTTTTTAAGGAGAAAAAGGCAAAGCAGAACAAAGAAATAAAGGGGTAGAGGGGCAAAAAGTTCTCTATGTGCAGGTCAGCACCGTTAATTCTGATAAGGACCTCAAAACTGGTCAAGTGATGGTCTGATGTGCATCATCCTGATCTTCATCTTCCCGGTTCTGCATTTGAAGGTCAGCAAATCTGAAACTGGGATGACTGAAGGTCAGAGTCTACATCTTCTGAAGTTAGTTCTAGGATTCTTATACAAACATGCTGTTTATCTACAAGCTACGTATTATTATAGAGTCAGCATTTACAGAAACAATGTCAAAAGAATGGTGGTGTGGCTTACAAATTCCCACTGTTACACAAGTCTGGTGAGCTGCTGGTTAGGGGAGGAAGAGGGTCACTGCAGGCAGGTCTGGCCTTGAGGTGTGACCAAAGGATCACAGGAGCAGAGCAGAACAAACAAGAAGATTAACAAGACCTCAGTCGGCTCAGATCTGTATGGTAGGAAGGCGCTGAAAAGATTTCCATTGTAGCGGAGAACAGTATCTGACATTTTAAGTGATAATCCCAAGGCATCAAGAAAAAGACAAATATTGTCAACTATATTTAAAAATAAGAAAAGAAAGAAAAATTCAAGTAATATTCTCTACCCTCTGTCTAGAAAGTAAACAATAGATATTTTGTTCTGATAAAGATAATTTAGGGTTCTTCAACATTTTAAGAGGCAAAAAAGAGATGTAGGCCAAACTTTAGATTAGGGTACTTAAAAATCATATCACAATTACAAAGTGAGGTTCTTATTTGAATCTTGATTCTCTTTTAAAATCTGCTAAACTGCTAGATGAAATATCAGAGAAAGAGAAGGGTTCAAAACAAAAGGAATTTTATCTATTACATAAGAGAGTCTGAATCTGAACAGCTCACTATTTTAGAGTAGGATCTGGGGTTAAAAGGTTGGCCAGCAAATAGAATAGAGCAAGCACATGAAATATATGAAGAGCATAGAGTAATGAGTTCCTCATTCCTAAGGAGTTTCTCTTTAAATGGTAAGGGAGAGAGAGCAAAAGCTAGAGCAAGAATGAAAGAAAGAGCATATTACAAGATATTTCTAGGTCTTCATTTCCACATTGGAAAAAAATGCTGAATCTCCTACAGGTAGGTATGAGAAAAGCACCCTGAGTAGAAACATGTTAGCAATGGTAGATTAGCACCACCTATTAGAATACTGTGGGCCCAGTGCATGAATTTGTGCACCTTGAAAGGAATTAAGGGCTGAGAGGCTGCAGTGGGGACAGGGGCGGGTCTCAGCCCATCCTTTGCACCCCCACCTGGCCCCTCCCGCCGTGGCCCCCCGGTCCCCTGTCTGTCTGCAGCCCTGCTGCCATGGCTTCCATGCACTGATGGCACCCGCCCTGCTTGCACCCACTGACAGTGCAGAGCAATTGGGGCCAGGGCCAGCAGCAGGTGTAAGTGGGGACGGTGCCGGCAGTGGGTGTGAGCTGCAGCTACCGGCCCCAATTGCCCCTCAGGAGCAGGGGGAGGTGGAAAAGCCCTGAGGGGTGATCGGGGCTGGCAACCACCACTCGCACCTGCTAACAGCACTGAGCAATTGGGGCCAGCGCCAGGCACTGGCAGCGGGTGTGAGTGGCAGCTCCGGCGCTGGCAGCGGGTGCAAGCAGGGCCAGCACCGGCAGCAGGTGCGAGTGCTGGACAGGACTGTGGCACATGGGAGCAAAGAATTTTCAGTAACCACCAGAGGCTTGCCCTGATGACAGTGACTGGTGCCCCACCTTGGTCTGGCGCCCCCACTTACCTGCTCCACCATCGCGCTGCAGCCGACACCCTCTATGTTCTGTGCTCTGCCGTCTGCTGTCTACGCCCACCATGTTCTGTGCACGCCCCCTGGTGGTCAGCACACGTCATAGCCACCGGTTGTTTGGTTGGTTGTTCCACTGTTCAGTCTATTTGCATATTAGGGTTTTATATAGAGAGATATAGGCTGTACTATTTCAAACCCATGCTTCCTTTCACTTTTTCATACGTATCTTTCATTATACAAGTACTGAATTCAAATTTTCTACCTATATCCACAGATATTCTGTTCCACTCCTGAATAAATGTCTTTTTAAAAGTCTGCTAGCCCTAGCCAATTTGGCTCAGTGGCTAGAGCATTGGCCTGTGGACCAGAGGGTCCGGGGGTTGATTCTGGTTATGGGCACGTACCTTTGTTGCATGGTCCTCCCTGGCCTGGGCCCTGATGCAGGAGGCAACCAATCGATGTGTTTCTGTCACATCGATGTTTCTCTCTGTCTTTCCCTCTCTCTTCCACTCTCCCTAAAAATCAGTGAGAAAATATCCTCATTTGAGTATTAACAACAATAACAACAACAAAAAAGCTGCTCCAGAGTGTGGAATCTCCGAGAGAAGGTGGGAGGAGTGGGAGGGCTTGGGCAGGTGGGAGGTAATCAACCAAAGACCTTGTATGCATATATGTATAACCCATGGACACAGACAATAGGGTGGTGAAGGATGGGGGTGGG
>NW_005354874.1:5737868-5751578 GCF_000412655.1 Myotis brandtii
CAATGGGGGAGGGGGGGACATATGTAATACTTTCAACAGTAAAGATGAAAAAAAGTTAATAAATAGAGTACAAAGAGGCTGAAAATAATATAGGATAAGTGGGTAGCATGAACTTGTAAAAAATATAAAAGTAAAAATAAAAAGCTGCTCCAAAAGAAAAAATTAAGAAAATATGTAATGTATTTTTTTAAAATTTTTCCATCAAAATTGCTTTAAAATATGAAAAAGAAAAGGGAGAAAGGGAAGAAGAAAGGAAAAAAGAAAGTAGAAAAAAATAGTAATGTATTTTACAAGAATGTTAATCCAGAATATTATTTAGGAAGTTTTTGCCATATGGAGGAGTAGGGGTTGAGGTTGTCAGCAACCTAGAACTCTTTGATGAGTTTGTTGCTGAGATCTGTGGGTTAACAAGTGGTGGATCGTCAGGGACCCCGGCGCGGTCACTGAGGATCGCCCTGCCTGTGCCACACATCTGTGGCCACATTGCTAACTCCAGGTACCAGATCAGCACCCACTTCACTGTATTATCTATACTAATAAAAGGGTAGTATGCTAATTAGACCGGGCCGACCGGCCATTTTCTGGATGTCCGACTTCCTTCCAGACAAAGCCATCTTGGTGGGGGCTGAGGCAGAGGCCATTAGGGGCGATCAGGCCGGCAGGGGAGAGCAGTTGGGGGTGAGATCAGGCCGGCAGGGGGGGGCAGTTAGGGTCGATCAGGCTGGCAGGGGAGGGCTGTTGGGGCAAGATCAGGTCGGCAGGGGAGGACCATTGGGGGAGAGATCAGGCTGGCAGGGGAAGGCCATTGGGGGCGAGATCAGGCCAGCGGGAGGGCACTTGGGAGCAACCAGGGCGGCGGGGGAGGGCAGTTGGGGGCAAGATCAGGCCAGCAGGGGAGCAGTTAGGCGTCGATCAGGCTGGCAGGGGAGTGGTTAGGGGTGATCAGGCTGGCAGGCTGAAGCGGTTAGAGGCAATCAGGCAGGCAGGCAGGCAGGCAAGTGGTTGGGAGCCAACAGTCCCAGATTGTGAGAGGGATGTCCGACTGCTGGTTTAGGCCCCACCTCACATGGATCGGGCCTAAACTGGCAGTCGGACATCCCCCGAGGGGTCCCAGATTGGAGAGGGTGCAGGCTGGGCTGAGGGACACCCCCCCAATGCACAAATTTTGTGCACCAGGCCTCTAGTGAAGAATAAAGAGAATAATGGATGAAGGTGCTCTCGCTTCATGTAGGAAACTAAAAGGGGCAAGGAAACAGATTTGCTTGTGGAATGATGCTCTGCACAGGCAGGGCAAGCAAATGGCAATTTCATTTGTTTATTTATTTAAATTTATTTTTGAGTCACAGTTTAAATTTGATATTACTTTGTGTTAGTTTCAGGTGTACAAGCATAATGGTTAGACAATCATATACTTTATAAAGTGGTCCCCCTGATATTTCAAGTACCCACCTGGCACCATACATAGTTATTACAGTATTATTGACTATATTCCCTATGCTGTACTTTACACCCCCGGAACTATTTTGTGACGACCAATGTGTAGTTCTTAATCCCTTTATCACCCAGCCCCTCAAACCCCCTTCCCTCTGGCAATTCTTTTAGAGAAGTGCGCAGAACCCTAATATTTTAGTACAATTGTGTCCCCTTATCTGAAGGGTATATATGTCCCAAGACCCCCAGTGGATGCCTGAAACTGAACCTTATGTGTACTACGTGTATGGACCCTTTAAGTATTTCTGGGGCCAGGCCTATATTTGCAAAATGGCAGGACTCTGCCATGGATAGCTTGAGCACCTTTATGCTAATTGATTCAGGCTGCACCTAACCAACTTAGCTAAGAACTTGAATGTCAAAATGGTCAAATAGATCTTTATTAGAGCTTTTGTAGTTCGAATCCAAGGTGATGGGCCACTGTGACACAAACCTCCATTTCCTCCTCTGTGCAATGGGTACACATCCTTAAGGTGGTGGGAAGAAGATGCCACTCTGTTGTTAATGTGGAAAGGTCCTTGAGGAGAGGGCCTAGGAAGCCAGACCTGGGTAATTCTCCTTTGTGGGTGTGCCCCAGAAACTTCTGCTCCTGCCTTGCTCACTGTGAGGCTCTGGGTGATTCACCAGGTAAATCTGGGAGCAGCACCGAGGGTCCAGCCCATCTTCCCAGACACGCAAGATCCCAGGTACCGTTCGTTCTTCAAGTATTGGTGTCTTCAGCCAAAGTTCCTGGGCTCTGGCCGCAAACCGTGGGAGAGTGGAGCACCCACTGGCTCCTCTCTGTGGGGCATCGTTAGGGCATTAGTCACCTAGGGAAGCCCTCCAGCATTTGTTTAGTTAATGTAGCAACAAGAAATGTTCCATGCTGGCAACTTGGGTATTTCAAACTGTCACCTCCAGAAAGCCTCATGGAGCCATTGCCCTTTACTCAAAAGGACAGTGGCCCTGAAAGCATAATGCCAGAACGTGGGCGGTGTGCCTGGCTCTGCTGCTTTGTATAAGCACAGGAAAAGATACTCTCTATTTCAAAAGCCCTCCCGAAGTTATTTGGGCTCAGGGTGTCACTCCCTGGTCACACCTAGATTCTTGACTGATTTATTAAGTTCTCTGGGGAAAGGTTTTTCTCTCTTATTTCCTTGGCTCCTGTTCAGAGATGGTTACAAGAAGTGTGTGAAGACCTGGAGGCTCCACTCACATGTGGCCCCCAGAGCTGCTTCAGCAGTTTCACGGAGCCCAAGGAGCGGGGCTGGGCTGGGGTGAGCCATTTACCTAAAGGTTTGGACACATGGGCAAGTTGAGGGCAATGCTGAACATTCCCAGAGATCAGGCAACAGGGAGTGTTGGGGACTGTGGCGAGCTGGAGAATGCTTGCCCCTTCGAGAGCAGCCCATGCCCCTCCAGCTAACGCTGCCTTGTGGGAATAAGTGCCCAGCTCCGGCAGAGCTTTTGATTTGTCACGCCCAGACAGCATGGCTCAGTGGTTGAGCATCAACCTATGAACCAGCAGGTCGAAATTCAATTCCTGATCAGGGCATATGCCTGGGTTGAAGGCTCCATCCCCAGTAAGGGGCGTGCAGGAGGCAGTCGGTCAATGATTCTCTCTCATCATTGATGTTTCTCTCTTTCCCTCTCTCTTCTCTCTGAAATCAATAAAAAAATATTTTTTAAAAAAAGGAAGGGTGTTCTAGCACATGTTACAACATGGACAACCTTGAGGACCTTATGCTATGAGAAATAAGCTGGTCACAGAAAGACAGACACTGTATGATTCAACTTATGTGAGGTACTGTACTTAGATTTGTCTAATTCTTAGAAATTCTACAGAAAGTATAGTGGTTGCCAGACACTGGGGGAGCTAGTGTTTATCGGGGAAAGAGTTTCAGTTTGACAAGATGAAGAGCTCTGGAGATGGCTGGTCATGATGGTTGTACAACATCGCGAGTGTATTTAATACCATTGAGCTATATACTTAAAATGGTTAAGATGTAAATTTTATGTATATTATACAACATTTAAAAAATTGGAAAAAAAATTTAAGTATAGAGCAGGCTGAACAAAACTTGTCTTTGGGCTCAGCCAAGCCAGCTTATAATGTGTCCCCTGTGATCCTGCACAGCAGCCCGCCCACTGGATCCACTTCCCTGCCCAGCCAGCTCTGCACAGTCCCAGGGGCTGGGCACACTGGGTTTGAATCTGGCTCTGTTTCTTACCAGTCACGAGATGTCAGATACTTCTATGGGCAGGTTGGGGTTATAAAAGCTTTGTGTGCTCGTGTTTGCTTCTTACTGAAGGTTTCTGGAGGCAGTGACCTCAAATGCCTCAGCCCAAATGCCCTGGATTCACTGGTCCAGGTGTGACATTTGTTGCTGATTGGAATACGCCCTGAAGGAAACGAAAGTTAGCTCAGTTCCTCACCATAGGAACTGGTTACCAACACACTGATTTGAAACGGTTCTTTAGAATTACAGACTCTCTTTGAGCCTGTGCTTAACAATTTAAAAGGAGGGCAGCATAATCTCCAAAGCAGGCTGAAGGCAGATGTTCAATGGGGCCAAACGCAGCATTGTGAAAAAAAAAAAAAGAGGAGGGAGAGGATGTGTTAGCAAAATAATTTTTAATTTCCCCCCACAGTTTATTTTTTTAATTTTTTTTTTAATTTTAGGGAGTGAGGAAGGGAAAGGAATAAAGGGACAGAAACATCGATGAGAGAGAGACATCAATTGGCTGCCTCCTGCAGGCCCCCTACTGGGGATCAAGGCCAAAATCCGGGCATGTGACCTGACTGGGAATCGAACCCAGGACCTCTTGGTCCATGGGACGACGTTCAATCCACTAAGCCACACCCACCAGGCACAGTTTTCTTACAGAATTTAAAATTTTCCTCGTTTCCTGACAGTTTCCAGCTGACTTTCTTTTTCTGACCGTGTAAAATTTAGTAAAAGCAAATTAGAACCTTTTAGGTAAAAGTAAATTTTTGAGTTATATTCTTAAAATGTCCATCTCTTCTTGGATAGGCATTGGGGATTTGAAACAAGTCAGTGTGCAGGGTCCCAGTCCTCAAGAAGATTACAGTCTAGAGCAGTGGTTCTCAACCTTGGCTGCACGTTAGAATCACCTGGGAATCTTTTTAAAATCCTGATTTCTGGGCCTCATCCTCCAGAAATTCTGTTTCTTTGTTACTAATGTTGTGGCCCCAATTAGTAACAAAGAAACAGAATTTCCGGAGGATGAGGCCCAGAAATCAGGATTTTAAAAAGATTCCCAGGTGATTCTAACGTGCAGCCAAGGTTGAGAACCACTGCTCTAGACTGTAATCTTCTTGAGGACTGGGACCCTGCACACTGACTTGTTTCAAATCCCCAATGCCTATCCAAGAAGAGATGGACATTTTAAGAATATAACTCAAAAATTTACTTTTACCTAAAAGGTTCTAATTTGCTTTTACTAAATTTTACACGGTCAGAAAAAGAAAGTCAGCTGGAAACTGTCAGGAAACGAGGAAAATTTTAAATTCTGTAAGAAAACTGTGCCTGGTGGTGTGGCTTAGTGGATTGAACGTCGTCCCATGGACCAAGAGGTCCTGGGTTCGATTCCCAGTCAGGTCACATGCCCGGATTTTGGCCTTGATCCCCAGTAGGGGGCGTGATTGAAACTTCGTGGCCCATGCGCAGAAATCGGTATTTTGTGGAAGAGCCACGTTCAAGGGGCCAAAGAGCCGCGTGTGGCTCTCGAGCTGCGGTTTGCCGAACCGAAGTTTGCCGACCTCTGGTCTAGAGGAAAGATGGAAAATGAGATGTAACTGTTTTAGCAAGAGGGTGTGATGAGGGCTACTCAGGATGGGTAAGTGACCTCGCTGGAGGAGAGAGGTCAGGAAAAGTGTCTGCTGGAGAGGTTGCCGGAGCTAACTTAGTCCGGAGAGTCAGTGGGAGTGGGGAGATGGAGAAGTGCACAGGGAAGAAACTCGTGCCTGCGGTGTAAGGCCCCAAATCAGGGCCCAATATTAGGGGCTGCTTTGACATCTGGTGAAAACTGGGGAAGCCTCAGATGCCCTAACCACACGTCCCCCTCCACACTGCTCCCAGGTCCCCTTGCAAAACAACCCTCCTTGTCAAGGGGACCAGTCACAGTTCCTACTTAATCTCTGAGCAACGGGTTTCGGTTTCCTGTCAGCCCCTGGAATTGTTCAAACAAGCCAACCGCATTCCCCTGCCTGAGCCAGAGGTCACCCCAACTTTTTGATGCTGCAAAGCCAACCTCCTCGGGAAATAGGTCGTTCACTCTGTTTCCCAGTGCAGCCCTGTGTGGCCCTGCAGAGCGTTGGTGTCCTCCTCGCTGGCCTGTCAGTGTATGTGACCAATAAATTTATCAATCTCATCTGTCCAGTGCCGTGTGTGTACTTGGCCATGCCCATCACTGTTGCTGGAGATTTGCCCAAATCAGAGGGGGTCTCTCCCCTCCTTGGCTCTTGTCACATTCACATGAAAGAATTCAGATGAGTGGCAGAAAGCAGTGTTGAAGCAAAGTAGGCAAATTTAGTAAGGAAGCGAAGCAACTGAATTTATTAAGAATACAGTTGGCATAAAGCACAAGCAGGCAACTCAGCTTGTCGGCGGCGGTTCAAGGGTTTTATACTTTCCTCCACTGGGTATCCTGGGCAACTGACTAGATTTCAAAGTCCCCCTTTTACGTTGTTGTAGTTTTTCCCAGAATTTATGAGACTATCTGGTGATTTTATTGACTGCTGACTTCTTTGTTCAGGAGTGAGATAAACTCCCCTCTCCACCCCTCCCCTTCCTCCTGCCCTAGCAGCTATCTATCCTGCCTGACAGAACCAGTGGGCAGAATCCCTCCCACAGCATCGGGATGACAGGAAGTGATGAAAACAATGCGCGTTGGGATGTGCACGGAGAGTCACAAATCTATGTTGCTAGAGGATCTGGGGGGGCCAGAGCAATGGGGTGGCTGCTAAGGAAGCGGGCCAAGACCAGCTCATGAAAGTCCTCGTATCTTCAGGAGCCTCTGGAGGGTGTTGAACAAGGATGAGAACTGGCCACATCTGAGTTTTTGTAGTTGTTTTCTTTTTAAATATTTTTATTGATCAGAGAGGAAGAGAGAGGGAGAGAGAGGGAGAGAGAGAGAGAGAGGGAGAGAGAGAAACATCAGTGATGAGAGAATCATTGATTGGCTGCATCCTGCAACCTGGGCATGTGCTCTGACTGGGAATCGAACTGACCTCCCAGTTCATAGGTCTACACTTAACAATTGAGCCATTCCGGCCTGGCTGAGTTTTAATTAGTTGACTCTGGCCAATGTGTGGGCTGGGTTTGAAGGGGATGAGATTAGAGGCAGCAAGTCTGATTAGAGAGCTACTGCAGACTTCCAGGTATGAGCATCTCAATTAGGACCAGGAGTGTGGGATGGAGAGGAAAAGAGCTTCTCAGAAAGTGTTTATGACAGAAAATGTAGTCCATTTGGCCCCATGTAATCAAAAGGCAGCAAATATGTACAAAACCCATTAGTGAATGAAGGAATATTAATCAATCTCTTGATGGGTCCCGGAAGGACTGTAGGGTGAGGCTGTGCAGGGTGATACTCCCCAAGGGCAGCCAGCCTGAAAATGAGTGAAGGCTGTGGGCCCACCTAGCACTCCAAAGAGATCCGAGACAAAGATACGCCACCTACCCCCCCACCCCAGGCAGTTTACAACTTCTATTTGTAAACCTGAAAGATGACTGTGATCACATGCAAACTGCTGATTCAGGCTGGGCGTACTGAGTTTTGAAAAGGCAAAATGCCATCTCTCTGTTTTCTCACATGAGATAAGAGTTGGCCTTTTTAGAACAAAAAAAAACCCAACACTCAACAACTTTCATTTCTTCCCTTTGGGCAAGATTAACCTTCAAACATGTTGACTAAAGTGTGAATCAACCAACGGGTTCAAATTTAGGATTTTCCTTTAGCAAGACTAGGGAGTGTTACCAGGTCCCTCTGGACTGTGATTTCAAGAGAAAATTTAGAAGGATGAGAAACTCAATGAATGAAACACTATAAAACTTTGTGTCAGTGGTTCTCAGCCTTGCCTCATAAACATCTGGGGAGCTTTTAAAAATTCTTGAACCCAACTCCATACCCAGAGGTTGGGATACAGTTAGAGGGGCGAGGCCCCAGCAGCTGCATTTATGTTATCTTCTTCAGAAGAGCTGTAGGGGAGGTGCCTGCAAGGTCCTTAGCTCAGGCACTGATGGAAGAGAAAAGTATATTGTGAAACCAGCAAGGGATATTTTACATTTTTACATTGAAGGACTGTTAAAATCACAAAGTTTGCCCTAGCTGGTTTGGCCCAGCAAATAGAGCATCTGTCTTCGGACCGAAGGGTCCCGGGTTCAATTCCGGTCGGTCAAGAGCACATGCTGGGTTGTGGGTTCGATCCCCAGTGTGGGACATGCAGGAGGCAGCCAATCAGTGATTCTCTCTTTTCATTGATGTTTCTACTTCTCTCTCCCTCTCCCTTCCTCTCTGAAATCAATAAAAATATATTTTTAAAAAAAAGATTTAACAAATTTCCTCCGTGATGTTGGCTTTGACTACCCCACAGACCCCGTGAGCAACTGTAAGATTTTGTGGCCTTCCAGAGAATAGCAATTGACCAGGTTGGGTGGCTAAGTTGCTTAGAATATCATCCTGTGCACCAAAGGGTTGCGGGTTCGATTCCTGGTCAGGGCACATATTTAGGTTGTAAATTCAATCCTCGGTTGGGGTGTGTGTATATGTGTGTGTGTGTGTGTGTGTGTGTGTGTGCAGAAGGCAACCGATAGATGTTTCTCTCTCCCTCTTTTCCTCTCTCTCTCAAGTCAATGGCAACCGATAGATGTTTCTCTCTCTTTCTCTCTCCCTCTTTTCCTCTCTCTCTCAAGTCAATAAAAACATATCCTCACGTGAGGATTAAAAAAAACAAGCATTCTCAAACGCAAGAAGCTTTTGTTTTCGCCCCTTCCCCCTTGGATGATCCAGACACACTGTGGGAATTCTGAAACCCACCTAACCACCTGGAAGCCTCAGAATTGCTCAACTGTTGAAGTCAAATTCTCCCACGGTGGAAATGGACAAACAATGTGGCTCCCTCAGCCCAAATTTACTTACCTTGTCCTCCACTTCCCAAGACACTGGAAATATGCACTACAGTGGTATGAGGACCCTCAGAAGTAGATTGCTGGAGACAGGAATGATCACACAGGGACACACCAGTGCCTCTGGAGAGAACCAGGTTAAAGACGGTAGTAAGGAAAAATGCTTCATTATAACACACCATCCTACATATTGACTGCCATTCTTAATTCTTTTATCCTTCTACTAGAGGCCGGGTGCACGGATTCATGCACAGGTGGGGTCCCTCGGCCTAACCTGCGGGGGTGGGGCCGAAACCGGCTCTCCAACATCCCCTGAGGGGTCCCGGATTGCTAAAGGGCAGTTTTTGGGTGATGCACCCAGGAATTGGGCTCCCTCCTTTCTGGTTCCAGGTGCATCACCTGAGAACCACAGCTGCCAAGTCACTGCAGCTCAGCAGCTCCTGTGTTGAGCGTCTGCCCCCCTGGTGGTCAATGTGCGTCATAGCTACCGGTCAGACGGTCTAATGGTCGGACGGTCACTTAGGCTTTTATATATATAGATGTCCTCATAAAAACCCCCATTGTGATCTCCTTTAGAAAGCTGCTGGTTATAATGAAACCAGGCAGAGACAAAGTCCACTAGAGCAGATTGCACTAAAAACAATCTGCTATAATTATTGTGCTCCATAATCATCTTCCTCCAAGAAGTTGAGCTGATAATCATTTGCAGACATGACCTCATTTATCTATAGGACAAATCTATCCATAGGTGGGGTATTATCATCCCATTACGCCTTTTGCACTTAGGACTGTCTCAAGATCACCTGGGAAATTGGCCGTAAAGATGAGACTGGAAACTGTGTACTGCAATTTTCGCTTTCGTTCTGAGCCTGTTAGAGCGTGTTGCCACGAGCGGCAAGGAGCAGGAGACGTGGGGAAAATGCGTATGCATGTTGCCGTCCAAATGTGAAAACAGCAATATCCACGCCTGGGTGCTTGAACACTCTCCAAAAAAGGAAACGGAAAAGATTCTAACACGTCACTGAAAGAAACTGTAGAATATCTCTGACTAACACACATGCCAAAAGCACGTGGGTCTCCCAAGTGTTACACTGTGAAAATAAAAGGGGGGGAAAAAGATAGATGAATAAAAAAAAATCATGAAATCCAGAAACATTCCTGTTAACAAAACAGTGCAGAAACGGAAGAAAGTTTCCTTCTGGAGCCTCCACTGCCAGAGATGCTACAATACTCACGCATGAGAGGGACTCAAAGCCAGGGAAGAAATACATAGAAATGATTTCCTTTTCAGGACATCTAATTTTAATCTCCATTTCACTGCAACCTTCTTCCTATTTGGTGTATCATTCAGTGACAACCAAGAATCTGAAGAGCCTCCGGGTCGTCTCAGTTCATGCATAAACCCTCAACACATGCGATGTACTCATGACCCTATGTGGTGGACATAAATAACTACCTTGAGCTGAAAATACCCTGGCCTATTGTTAATGTGAAGCTATTTCTAAAATCAGAAAAGTTAGTTAACTAGAACTATAATAGAACACGGTTTTAAAATAAAACTGGAAGCATCTCGAATGCATCAAGTTAAGAGTTTGGTTTCCACCTGGCCCAGTGATGGCGAAGCTGTCCTAACCCACCTTCAAGACTTCAGGGCGTCTTGTGGAGTGAGATGGAGCACTAGGCCTGGCTGGGGGGACAGGCACTGCGCATGGCCTGGGTGACCTTGCACAAACCACCGTTCCTAAGCCTCGAATTTTCATTGTAAAGGAAAAGGGCCAACGCAGAAGACCCCAGAGGCCTCTTCCTTGTGCTCACGCCTGCTTATACATGAATTTGCTGGATTAAACTGTACACTTTGGGGGCAGTTTGTGTCCCCCTTTGTGATATGTACCTCAGCAGAGCCAGAGAATTGTCTGATTGAACTTTGTGCACCAGAAGAATGTTAAAGACCTTTCAACACTCGCTACATTTTCATGAATATTTCTTTACTTCATCATTTCCCCAATGAGACTGTGAGCGTCTTGGGTGCAGGAGCAGGGTCCCTCCCCTTTGAATCTCAGCAGCCTGGCTAAGCAGGACACAGTCAGCACCCAGTCCATGGCTGTGAGCTGTCCATAGGTTAGAGCATGCTATTGAACTAATAAATATATAACTAATATGTCAAACTACTATAAATGTAATATAAATGAATATAATTGTGGGTGATATATTTGTTTTTTAAATTAACTTACGTAAAAATTTATAATCTAAGATGACCTTTGTGTTTCTTTTAAATAAGTTCTTTAAAATCTTGTTTCCAGGCAAAAAGAAAATGAATTTGATATCAATGAATTTAAACAGGCAAGATAACAGGAGCCATTCATATTTTATTTTTAGTAGAATTTTGAACTCCAAGGAATTAAAAATATATCATATAAACAAGACTGAATTAGCTTTTGTAACAATTTTGAGCAATAAATTGAAGAAAGATAGAAAAGGTAACAACTTAATATCTGACCCCTTGTTGGAGCTCATAAATCAATTCCATAACTCTAAATTTTCAATTCAGTGATTTTTTTCCTGGTGTCTGTCTTTCTTAAAGATAATCACTTAATAGTCAATAGCACACATTCTTTTATTTCATTTTGTAAAGCCACAGTCCAACAGAATCCCAGAATGTCAAGTGTACAAAACAGGAAACTTTCTGGTGAAAGTTCTGATTTTTAATAATCTGAGTTTTGCCTGGCTGGTGTGGTTCAGTGGTTGGGCATAGACCTATGAACCAGGAGGTCACAGTTCAATTCCTGGTCAGGGCAAATGCCTGGGTTATGGGCTCAATCCCCAGTAGGGGGCATGTGGGAGGCAGCCACTCAACGATTCTCTCTCATCATTGATGTTTGTATCTCTCTCCCTCTTCCTTCCTCTCTCTGAAATCAATACAAATATATATATTTTTTAAATCTGAGTTTTCTAGTTAGCTAAACAACCAATGGCCTGCCTGGGCAACAACAGTGTCCTCTGTTCCATTCCTAAAGCGCATCAAAAGTCTCCCAACAGTCCCCGGAGTCACCTGCCTATCTCATCATTCTTATCTTTCCATTTCAAGGTTTCAACCAAGTCTTGCGGACTCCGAGTATCAAGTTCTGAGGACATAAGGAGATACAATGACACCAAAGGCAGTGAGGAGCTGCTGGAGGTTTACAAGTAGTTCAGGTGAGTGGTCAGATCTCTGTGAGACAACAGGAGCCCAGAAAATTGAAAGGTGAGCAGCCTTCTGAAGGCCAGGACACTGGCTAAGAAACTCTTGCCTTACTCCAGGGAGAACGGATAAGGGACCAAAGCTACTTCCAACTCTGAGGCAGTGGAACACAGAGGAGCTGACAGGTTTAAGAATCTAGAGCAGGCAATGGGTGCCTGATAAATGATTTGATGTTGGGGTGAAGGGAAAGGGAGATGTTGTGGAAGACTCTAAAAACGGTGATTAATCATTTGTGAAACTAAGAGGAGAGTAATGAAATCAATGGATATCAAGGGACTCAGGAGAAAAAAGAAGATTAGGAAGGAAAAGAATGGGGTAAATTGCAGACTTGCTGAACTTGAGATACTTGATGGTCAAGCAAAGACATCTACCTGGCATTGGAGATGAGGTCTGCAGTTCCAGAAACTGATATGGGACAGATCTTATATTCTCCCACACATATAAACAGAGTTTGGTTTTGGTTCCAGAGACTGCAGAGCCATTGTAATTCCAAAGTGATAGAACAATACTCATTCAGCAGAGGTGATAAAAGCATGAAAGCTAATCTGGCAGCTGAAAAAGATGGCCCAATGCCAGACCGAACTGGGATGTCTTCTGTGTTTTGTTTGGTTTGGTTTTTGAAGGTGTGTGGGTGCCAATTTATTTGCTTGTTGTTTGTTGTGGTCATCTAGACATTAGCTAACTGCCTTCTCCCAAAAATGTACTTAATTGCTAGGATATGGTAAAGACTTTCTAATCACTGGCATGACATTTTGTTTTTGCCTCCAGGTGAGAGGAGTCGTCACCAGGGGGAAAGGTAGAAATAAGGCAATTACAAAATTAAGTTATGAAATATATTGCTCTTCTTCGCTCTTCCAGGACTTGATTAGAACTAGCAGGAGACCTGTTTGATATCACTGTGCAGGGTGTGCACTGAACAAAATGAGAGAGTGCAATTCATATATTAAACCTTGTAGAAATGAATATCTTTTAGGAAAAATTTCAGGAAGATGGAAGTAAAATGCCTTGAGGAAGAGGCATTTTTCTAATTTGCACAAAGATGCTGTCTGGACTAATAGAAGCTTTCCTTTCCTGCTGAAGATAGTTGGTTCACTGGTGAGAAATATAAAAGCAGTAACAATAATGTATATATTCATTTCACCCAAATATTAGAAGACTGAAAGGAAACATAATTCATTCATTTGCTAGTTGCTAGAATTATACTAGTGATCAACCCGGAATCCAGTCTTTAGCCAGAACAAACATAACTTATGATATAATCAGGCTTAAACTCTTGAGTAGTTAAATGCAATGTTCTTTTACCAAAAGGAAATGTGTAGGATCTCTAGCTTCTACTTACATCTTGTGGAAGTGGAGAAGGAGACCAGAAGACATCTTGACTTAAGATTTTTTTCTAGGATTCTAGTATCAATTCCTTAAGTAGAAGATGTTTTCTCACATGAACACCCATCTTAGTCCGTTTGGGCTGCTATAACAAAAATACCTTAGACTGGGTGGTTTAAACAACAACTATTTATTTCTCAGAGTCCTGGAGGTTGGGAAGTCCGACCAAGATCAAGATGCTGGCAGATTCTGTGTCTGGTGAAGGCCCACTTGACCATCTTACTATGCCCTCACAGGGTGGAAAAGGTAAAGAACTTCTCTGGATCTTTTTTATGAACACACTAATCCCATTTATGAGGGCTCTGCCCTCAAGACCCAATCACTTCCCAAAGGCCCCACCTCCAAATACTGGGGACTAGGCTTCAACATATGAATTTGGGGGGGACAAAAGTATTCAGTCTATAGCAACATATCATCAAGAACACCACAAATTTATATATTTATATATATATATATATAATTTAAAAAAAT
>NW_005354874.1:5751665-5751963 GCF_000412655.1 Myotis brandtii
GCTGGTTTGACTCAGTGGATAGAGTGTCAGCCTGCAGACCAAAAGGTCCCAGGTTCAATTCTGGTCAAGGGCATGTACCTCAGTTATAGGCTCCTCTTCAGCTGGGGCCCCAGTCAGGGCTCGTGCAGAAGGCAACCTATTGATGTGTTCCTCTCACATCGCTATTTCTGTCTTGCCCTCTCTCTTCAGCTCTCTCTAAAAATCAATGGAAAAATATCCTCGGGTGAGGATTAAAAAAGAAAAATAGTAAATAAATAAATAAAACAAAGGCAATAAGTACCCCAAACTCACTTTTTTC
>NW_005354874.1:5752973-5756346 GCF_000412655.1 Myotis brandtii
CCTCTAGTGTGTGTGTGTGTGTGTGTGTGTGTGTGTGTGTGTGTGTATATATATATATATATTAACCTCAGAGAGAAAGGGAGAGGGAGAGAGAGGTGCTTTAATGATGAGAGAGAACCATCGATCGGCTGCCTCCTGCACACTGCAACCCGGGCATATGCATTGACCGGAAATTGAACGGACGACCTCCTGGTTCCTGGGTGAATGCCCAACCACTGAGCGACACCCAGCCAGGCTCAAATATTATATTTTAATTAGAGGCCCAATGCATGAAATTCATGCAAGGGGCTCAGCCTGCCAAGCCCTGGCTGCCTCGGCCCTTGCAGCCTAGCTGCCTCACAGCCCCGGCTGCCTCGAGGCCCCATGGCCCCACCCACTGGTCATTCTGGAGGGTCATACCACCGTCTAGTCTAATTAGCATATTAGCTCTTTATTATATAGGATGCTGTTAAAATTAATTCCAAAGAACGATATGCAACTTACATCTATTATATCTTCACTTATTTACTTTTTAATGTATTTATTGCCTGGTACCCCCCCCCCCTCCTGGAAATTATAAGCCCCTGAGAAAGTAGACACTCTGCCTTGTTTATTGACAAATCCTCAATGCCTAGAACAGTGCCAGGCAAATAGTATTTGCTCTCTCTCTCTCTCTCTCTCTCTCTTTTTGCTAAGAAAATGTATTCAGTTTTGTAAAACTAAGATTTAAAAGGATTTACTCTGGATGAAAAGAAATCAGGAACTGGGTCAATTTAAAACTATAATAATAATCATGTTGATGAGTATGGTGATATTTATTGAGAAATTACTATATGTTAGGCCACTGTTCTAATGGCTTAAATATATGGACCCATTAAATCCATACATGACTCACTTAAGGTGGATTAAAAAATTTCCCCCAAGTCAGCCAGTTGGTGAGTGGCATTCCAACTTGGACAGCCTAATTCTAGAACTTGGGCTGTTCACCATAACTGGTGATGTAGCTGCCACGGTTAGTCTGAAAACTAATATCCTTCCACCCAATTACTCCCCTGAGATTGATATACACAGACAAACTGAGCTGGTTTTTTTGTCTAACTCTCTCCAGAATGTTCTATCTATACATTTAACTCATTCAACAGTCATTTTTTTCAATTACCCCATTTTGCTGGGGGGAAAGTTCCTGAACAGATAGCAGATTTCCTACACCCAGAGTTATTTCATTTGGATACTATGGTGTTTGTAAGGGCCACATTGTTGGTTAGCTCAAATATGGCTCCACATATGAAATGCTTTCCATTTCAGCCCACCATCTTAAGATGTTCATAAATATAAGCTTTAATGGGGGCAAGGGCTTTGTTTTGTTAATGCTGTAAACAAACAATGTTGGCCCAACCCTCCGCCTTCCCGCTGCAGTTTGACAATCAGTTTGAGGAGTCATTTTTTTAAATACCCCATTTTGCTGGGGGGAAAATTCCTGAACAGATAGCAGATTTCCTACACCCAGAGTTATTTCATTTGGATACTATGGTGTTTGTAAGGGCCACATTGTTGGTTAGCTCAAATATGGCTCCACATATGAAATGCTTTCCATTTCAGCCCACCATCTTAAGATGTTCATAAATATAAGCTTTAATGGGGGCAAGGGCTTTGTTTTGTTAATGCTGTAAACAAACAATGTTGGCACATAATAAACCCTCAATAAATATGAATGAATCAAATCATGCTCTGAGAATCCTTGTACATTATGTTATCCCCCCAATAACTATGTTAATTATCTGTGTGTGATTTTAGAACAGTAAATTATCATAGATTATAAGAATATGAGTCATTATCTTCTTCAATGATATCCATTCTTAAAACACAATTAAATGGTTCACTCTCACAAATATTTGGAAAGATGCAAAATCAACAAATTTCTCTGAGGCCTTGGCTACCCAAATTGTTTAGGAAGAAGACTGGCCTCTGGGCAACTGAACCCTGACTTTTTTTTTAAAAATATATTTTTATTGATTTCAGAGAGGAAGGGAGATGGAGATAGAAACATCAATGATGAGAGAAAATCATTCATCAGCTGCCTCCTGCACGCCCCCTACTGGGGATTGAGCCCACAACCTGGGCATGTGCCCTTGACTGCAATCGAATCCGAGACCCTCCAGTCCGAAGGCCAACACTCTATCCACTGAGCCAAACCAGCTAGGGCTAAATCCTGACTTTTGAGAAGTTGGCCTGCTCCCATTCTCCACCTGAATTTTCAGAAGGGCCTAGAGAGGGAAAGGAATGGATCACTGTGTTTAGGGCGCCCCCTGATGTTCAATGATGTTGAGGCTGCTTGGAAAACAGGGGCAGGGCTTTCAGTGGATGAGTGTATTTGGTCAAAGGTCAGGAACCACCCACTGTACTTTCATTCCTAGATAGGACCTTAGAGGTGATTAGTTCAAGCTGACATTAGAAATGGGGAAACTGGTGCCCAAAGAAGTCAAATGTCTCATCCATGGTCACTCAGCTGGTTAAATCTCTAACAGGAAAGAAGCTGTATTCCCTGACCCACACCTCCCATCAAAGGAAACTAAATTCATAATTCCAGTCTCTTCACCCTTTTTACATTTATTTTTTTGAAAAATTTTAATATATACATCCTTATTGTTGACAGTATTACAAATGTCTCCCTTACTCCCTCTCCGCCCCCAGGTCTTCACCTTATTATCCATCTCCATGGGCTATGCCAGTGGTCGGCAAACTGCGGCTCGAGAGCCACGTGCAGCTCTTTGGCCCCTTGAGTGTGGCTCTTCCACAAAATACCATGTGCGGGCGCGCACGTAGAGTGCGATTGAAACTTCGTGGCCCATGTGCAGAAGTCGGTATTTTGTGGAAGAGCCACACTCAAGGGGCCAAAGAGCTGCACGTGGCTCTCGAGCCGCAGTTTGCCGACCACTGGCATAGCCCATGGAGATGGATAATAAGGTGAAGACCTGGGGGCGGAGAGGGAGTAAGGGAGACATTTGTAATACTGTCAACAATAAGGATGTATATATTAAAATTTTTCAAAAAAATAAATGTAAAAAGGGTGAAGAGACTGGAATTATGAATTTAGTTTCCTTTGATGGGAGGTGTGGGTCAGGGAATACAGCTTCTTTCCTGTTTGAGATTTAACCAGCTGAGTGACCATGGATGAGACATTTGACTTCTTTGGGCACCAGTTTCCCCATTTCTAATGTCAGCTTGAACTAATCACCTCTAAGGTCCTATCTAGGAATGAAAGTACAGTGGGTGGTTCCTGACCTTTGACCAAATACACTCATCCACTGAAAGCCCTGCCCCTGTTTTCCAAGCAGCCTCAACATCATTGAACATCAGGGGGCGCCCTAAACACAGTGATCCATTCCTTTCCCTC
>NW_005354874.1:5756469-5776176 GCF_000412655.1 Myotis brandtii
CCACTGAGCCAAACCGGTTAGGGCTCCCTTTTCATTTTGATGGTGGTTTCTTTTGCTGTGCAGAAGCTTTTTATTTTGATGTAGTCCCATTTGTTTATTTTTTCCTTTGTTTCTCTTGCCCTAGCAGACGTATCAGCAAAATGCTTCGTGAGATGTCTGAGACTTTACTGCCTATGTTTTCTTCTAGGATATTTATGGTTTCATGGCTTACATTTAAGTCTTTTATCCATTTTGAGTTTATTCTTGTGTATGGTGTAAGTTGGTGGTCTAGTCTCATCTTTTTGCACGTGTCCAGTTTTCCCAACACCATTTGCTGAAGAGACTGTCTTTACTCCATTGTATGTTCTTGCCTCTTTTGTCAAATAATTGACCATAGTGCTGTGGTCAATTTCTAGGGTCTCTGTTCTGTTCCATTGATCTGTGTCTGTTCTTGTGCTAGTACCAGGCTGTTTTGATTATAATGACTTTGTAATATAGTTTGGTATCCGGCACTGTGATGCATATTCCCCTCTCACAGGAAGTCAGACAGCCCCTCATCTTGGAAGTCTTCCTTGGTCTCTTATCACCAGAATCCTGTGATCCCTGACTTTCACATATAGGAAGCATCACTGGACACTTAAACATGGATGTCCCTGCGTTGATACTTTGAACTTCTCTGTGTTAACAGCTAATTTCTAAGTGGGAGAGAGACCTGAGAAGGTTCTAAATAAAACGGGCACTTACCCAGGGCCAGGGCTAAATTGAAATTCACTACAAACCAGACAGCCCGAGGGCAAGAGAAGGAAATGGATCCATCCTGCAAGAGCAATTGAAATTCACTACAAACCAGACAGCCTGAGGGCAAGAGAAGGAAATGGATCCATCCTGCAAGAGCTAAGAAGAAATTTTAGAAAATTCTCATCTCTTCCTGGGTCTCTGGGACACAGTAGAAATTTTCTTTGTCTTCCTAGAGAAGGAGTAAGTTTCGGAGCGCCTACTGTGTAAGGTAGAGAAGTGAGAGGTGTCCAGGTGGAAATGCCCTCCCACCAGTGAAGTGGGGCTTGCTCTCCGGCACCTCAGTTGAGGGTGTCCCCAGATGGCAGCAGCACAGCCCAGTTCTCAGAGTCAAAAATAAATACATACATACATACATACATACCCAGAGAGCCCTAACCAGTTGAGTGGATAGAGCTTTGGCCTGTGGACTGAAGGGTCCCCATTTAATTCTGTCAAGGACACAGGCCCGGTTGTGGGCTGGATCCCCAGTAGGGGGTCGTGGAGCAGGCAGTTGATGAATTATTCTCATCATTGATGTTTCTATCTCCTCACTCTCTCTATTCCTCTCTGAAATCAATAAAAATGTATTAAAAAAAAAAAAAGACCCAGAGAGCCAAGCCGAGGCGCTATGGCCTAAGAGGTCCTCTTCCCCAGAAGATAAAGGAGTTTCCCTATAATTTCAGGGACTGCAAAGGAGGAATAAGGTCCCAGGTCACCGGCAGTGGAGTGTTTGGGTTGACGACTCGTGCCCTGATGAACCCCCGGGCAGAAGGCTGCACCCCTCCCATCTTCCTTCTCGCCTCGGGTGTAAATGAAGTTAAAAGGGCATGTGACCTGGACGAGACCGCATCCCTCCGGCGCTCACGGAATACCGGGAACAAGCTAGTAACCCACAGCAGGAGCTGGGAAACTGGGCTGCCGAATCCCCTCTGCCCCGCATCCACTCCAGAATCGGAAAAGCAGCCTCCGCTCACGTCACTTCCGCGCGCCGAGGGGCGGGGCCGGATGCGGAAGGCACTGCGGGAGCCACTGGGAAGTGTAGTCTTTTAGGCAAGGCGTTAGAGAGAGGTCGGGCACAACGGAGTACTACGCCTATGGCCCCTTACATGTTTTGTGAACGTGGTTTGAAGAATAAAAAGTAGGAATCTAGGTGCCACATTGGTTATTCTCCAGGGACCGGAGTAAGTTATCCGCAGTGCTCCCTCGGAGGCCAATGGGAGCGCGGGCCAGCTGCGTGCTCCGGCCGCGCCGAGCATCCTGGGGGGGTGGGGCGTGGTCCCGGCGCCGTGGCGGATTCTGGGTAGTGTAGTCCGCCCGCGTGGCTGGAGTCGGTCCCCAGCTGGTGGCTGGATTGACCCCTTGTTCTTCGGTGGCGCAGGTGAGTGAGGCTCCCGCGACACCTTTGCCTCACCGTGCCCTTCCCTGCTCCGGAAGGTGGGTCTAAAAGCCTTGCTGTGGGCCGGGACTGCGGATGGTGCCGTGGGCGGGCGAGGAGGTAGTGATGGGGACGTGCTGTCGTGGCTCAGGCCGTGCGCTACCGGATGTCTTATTTGGGGGTGTGGGCGCGCATCCCCGACGTGAGTGAAGCTCAACCTTGAAGTCCAGTGATGGTGGGTGCTGAGCTCCGGCCTTTCGTCCTAGGGTTCCTGTGGGTTGCGACATGTTTGGCCTTGGCCGAAATACGGGTATTGGGAGAGGGGGTCTCTCGTGCCACAAGTCCCTGGGTTTCGGGGGGTTGAGTTAGTAGGCTCTGGGGGTCCTAACATTTCCCAGGTGGTGGAGTGGGGGCTGCCATTGGGGTTTTGGTGGGTGAGGGCTGAGAGTCTCGCATCGATCCTCCCTCTCTGTTTTGCTGAGGCGGGGTGCGGGGTCCCTGGCTCGGACTAGGTGTTGGAATGGCCATTTGGGCGCGATCTTAGGGTCTCAAATCGGCAGGTCACCCCTGGGCTCGGGCCTTGGAAGCAGTGGGGCTGGGGGCCACTGGGCAAGTTTTTCAGAGATGCGAAGGACTGTCCCTGATCCCAGGAATCATGAGTTCCCCCATTTCTGGTGTGGCCAGGCTTTGGGACTTTAAGTTTCATCTTAACTTTTTATTACAGAAAATTTTAAGACAGAAGTAGATAGAACTCATCACCCAGATTCAGTGCTTATCACCTCTTGATCATTCTTGATTCCATCTCAGAATGACACCCTGAGAACCCTTATAATCCACCGTGGTTTCTTATCACCCAGAGCCACATTTCATCCAGGCTCTGTGACTTTATAGCTGTGTCCCCTTGGGCAAGAGACTGACCTCACTTGTGCCTCAATTTTCTTATCTGTGAAATGAAGATAGCAAATCCGTACTCCATTGGGTTGGGGAGGTAGAATGAGGTAAAACTTGTGCAGGGCCTGGAACAGTCTCTGGTATATATGTATATGCTAAGTGCCTGGTAGGTGTTAACTTTCCTTATTAGAGCAAAGGTGAGAGAGGGTCAGCTCAGGGCCAGCGCCAGTAGCAGGTCTGAGCTGGCAGCGTTCACAGCCCACAGATCAGCTCTCTCCCCAGCAAGCTGCCCACCGTCTTTTCTAATGTGACAGCTCCATTCTTCATGCTTTTAAGGAAGAGGAAGCCCTACCCTGCTGGATCTTGAGGGTTTCCGGTGACGCTCCTGAATCTTTTTGTTCTTGTTCTGCCGCCTCTACGCCTCCTGCCTGCCCAGAGAGGACTTCCTCATGGGCAAAGGGAGGCTCCTGGGCTCTGGCAGCCCAGCTTCAGGGAGGGTCCTGCTTGCCTTTTGCATGCTGCAGGGTTTCCTTTGCTCACCTTTGACATCCAGAGATCAGAGCCCCAGCTGGCTTCCCCAGGAAACGAGGCCTGCGGTAAGAGTGACAGTTTTCACAGGGACTGTTCTTCAGACCTGGGGCCCTTATTCATGACTTCTCGGTCCTGGCCCAGCATTTCTTCCCTCGGCATTTGTTCAGACTGCTCACTTCAGAGCTTGTCTGCATCTGAAGTTGTCAACATTCTGCTCTTTTTCCATCCAATACCCTCACTTACTCTTTTCCCCTGCTAGACTGGTTTGCAGCAAATCTTCATAGCATTTCACCTTAAACACTTCAGTAGGTATCTAACACAGAAGGACTTCTTAATTTAAGGGAACCACAATCTTATTGTTATACCCAACAGAATTAATATTTGTTTCCCTGGTTGTTTAAATTTTTTTTTTCTGTGAACAGCCCTTGTCAGGAGTGGAAGAGGAAGACATTTCTGGAATCGAGAATGCTGGTTTTCTCTGTCCCTGCCTCTCTTTCCTCCCATTTCTTCTGATCTGGTTGGTTAATAGCTGCAGCTGCTACCAGTGGTGCAAGCCTGGTCTCTTGAGTTTTCCTTGCCTCTTTCTTCTTTCCAAACCTCCCTCCCTTTTGATTGGCTGTTGTATCCTCTCAATTCTGCCTAAGTCGTACCCCTTAGTTCCTCCTTCCTTTCCATTGTCTCTACTCCTGCACTACCCTAGCTTCCTGTCTCCTCTCCACCTTCTTGCCTGACTCCCCCACATCCCCCTTTCTCTTAAATTGGGCTTCTAAAGTATAAATACAATCATGCACTGCTTATCGATGGGGATATGTCCTGAGAAGCGTGCAGTCAGGAGATTTTGTCATGGTGTGAACATTATAGAGTGTACTTACACACACCTAGATGGTATACTAGTAAGCCTAAAGATGGGAAGTAAAAATGGTGGTTAGCAGGGTTTGAGGGTGAGGAAGAAGTTACTGTTTAATGGTTACAGAGTTTTAGTGTGGGATGATGAACCAATTCTGGAGATGGATAGTGGTGATGGTTGTACAACAATGTGAATATACTTAATCCTACAGAAATGTACACATAATGTACACATGTGCCGGTCAGGGCACATGACTGGGCTCGATCCCCAGTCATGGGTGTACAGGAGACAGCTAGTCAATGATTCTCTCTCATCATTGATGTTTCTATCTCTCTCTCCCTCTCACTTCCTCTCTGAAATCAGTAAAAATATTTAAAAATTTTTAAATGATAAAAATTTTTTTGTTTTGTATATTTTATGGTAATAATTTTAAAAACCTACAGATGTCTACACTCCAACTATGCTGTGTTTACCAGTAGGTGCCTTATTCCTCCCAGGTAGTCCTCCCTGTCCACGTTGTGGCTTCCTCTCTCCCTTTGCTCACAGTGTCCTCTTCTCTGCTTCCTCTATCTGGAATACCTAGCACTTTTCTCTTGTGATTCTGGTCCATCCTTCAAGACCAAGTTCTTAGGACTCTCTCATGAAATCTTTCTTTTTAAAAAAAATTTTTTTTCCTTTATTGATTAAGGCATTACATATGTGACCTTATCCCTTCATTGCCCCCCACACACACAACTCCCTACTCATGCCCTCACCCCCAAGTGTCTGTGTCCATTGGTTATGTTTATATGCATGCATACAAGTCCTTTGGTTGATCTCTCCCCCTTCCCCCCACCCTCCCCTGCCTTCCCTCGGAGGTACTAGTATGAAATCTTTCTTGATGTATGTGTTCCATTGTGCCCTCCATTTTGAAAAAATATTAAGGATATGAGTAGAACTGGGCAGGGGGGTGAGAATGGGGTGTAGAAATTAATTTGTAGATTGAGTGGCCAAGAAGGTTCGCCCTGAGCATCTGCAGTGTGGGGCTGTAAATTTGCTGTTATCCACATTTCACAGGTGAGAAAATTAAGGCACTAGTTGACGGCAGACTTGGGTCCTGAACCCAGGCATTGTGATTCAAGACCCTCCTCTTCACCACTTCCCGCTTCTCAGGCCTGAGAAGGCTGAGGGGCCATGGGATTCAGGGGAAGGACTGAGTTGTAGTTTATTCTATGCCATTATTGAATTTTATGAACTTTAGTCACTCAGATGCTTCAATATTTTGTTGTTGTTAATCCTCACCTGAGGATATTTTCCCATTGATATTTAGAGAGACTGGGAGGGGGAGAGAGAGAAACATCGATGTGAGAGAGACACATTAATTGGTTGCCTCCCGCACAAGCCCCGACCGGGACCAGGCATTGAGCCTGCAACGGAGGTACATGCCCTTGACCAGAATTGAACCCAGGACCCTTCAGTCTGAGGGCTGATGCTCTATCCACTGAGCCAAACCAGCTAGGGCCAGATGCTTCAATATTGATTCATTTGGTTATGCTATTTAATTTTTTAAATTCTTTTTTTTTTTTTTTTGGATTTTTAATGACAGAAACAAAATATATATCTAAAACCGCAGCTTCTGGAAGAACCATTTGTTCTTGCCGGTCTTGTATCTCTCTTCAAACTTGACTTTGGCCTCCCGCCGGGCCTTGCGTTTTAGAGCGGGGTCTCTGAAAACGTCCTTGTTGACAACAGTTTTGTCCAAGGGGATATCCACAGAGTACCTTGTGGGCATGAGGTGATTGTAGTTATAAACTTTCACAAAAGACTTGATCTTTGACCTCTTGGCAATTTTCTTCTTGCCCATGGCAGCTGTCACTTTTCGGGGGTAGCGGTCAATTCCAGCCACCAGAGCATGGCTGTAGGGGCGGTCCGAGGTGCCATCATCAATGTTCTAAATGAGCAAGATTTACATTTAGGATCAACTTAGTTTCATAAACTTGCCCATTTCGAACGCAGCCACTCGGGCCTAGAGCAGAAAGGAAAGAACCGCACTTCTGCTAACCTTTCACCCCGGAGGTGGTGATCTCACTTCCGGTACCGCCCCTTTAATTTTTTAAATTCTTAAAACTCAGAAAGTCTTTTATGTTTTACTATTGTTTAATTTTTATATGTTGTCTGCTCTTCTCTGCCTGGATTTAAAGTTCTGAGAGTTAGGGACTCTTTTTTTACATATACAGGGTGTCTCAAAAAATGTATATACACTTTAACAGCTGATAGCTCAATTTTGAAAATGAAATGTATTTTAATAAACACGGCCTTTATACAAAGTGTGTATATACGTTATAGGATACCCTATATTCTCCAAACAGTTCACCCAGGGTCTTGAATGTACAGATTCACAAGTGATGCTTGCTGGATAGCCACAGAGGTTTAAAGGTTTTAGAACACTGGCACCAGGGTCACAGTCAAAGGCAGGATTTAGATATCTCTCCTGCGTCCCCCAGGGACGCCTTCTTCCTGCTCCTTACCTTGAGTCGTGGGCAAGGCTGGCTCCTTGGTGAGCAGGACTGTGTTTTGTTTTACAGGCACACATGGCATTCAGGGATGTGGCTGTGGATTTCACCCAGGAAGAGTGGATGCTGCTGAGCCCTGCTCAGAGGTCCCTGTACAGGGAGGTGATGCTGGAAAACTACAGCAACCTGGTCTCACTGGGTAAGCCTGGCATCTCTTAGGACCCCCATGCATGCTGCTGGGCATTTTAGGATCTGCTTGAAGCAGCCATCTTGCCTTCTGACTTGGCCCTTGAGTCCGTAACCTGCAGCCACCTTGTTTTCTTTCTCTGTGAGCAGGAATTCCATTTTCTAAACCAAAGCTCATCACCCAGCTGGAGCAAGGGAAGGAAACCTGGAGAGAGGAGAGAAAATGCCCACCAGCCACTTGTCCAGGTGAGTGGGGAACTGGGCAAATGGATCATAGAGCTGCGTGTGGGCAGCTTGGGGTGGGGGAGAGGAGGCATTGCTCAGGTGTAGGGAGGGAAGACTAACGCCTCACCTCCCCAGCTGCTGTTTGCATTGCCTGGCACAGCCGCCTCCCTTCCAGACCTTCATTCTTCCTGGTGTGTCTTCCTCCACTAGAAGCCTTTCTCCCTCCTACTGAGTTTCCCTCTCTACCTCACTCAGTTCTCTTCATATTCATAGACTTATTTCTCGTTACTTTTTTTTTTTAAAGATCAAGCAAGAATGTGGAAAAAATCTGAGTGAGCTAAAGAAATAAGGCAAGCCCAGGGAGAGGGAGGAAGGCTAAAAATCCAACCAAGAAATTGAAATTGAATTCTTAAAAAACTGTGAGCCAAAAGTAGTTTTTACATTTTTAAATAGTTACATAAGTATATAATATCCTCAGTTTTATGCTTCTTACCCTCAAAGCTTAAAATTATTTGCTATCTGACCATTTAAGAAAAAGTTTGCCGAAATATGCTCTAAGGAATTACGATATACAGCCCTAACTTTTCCTGACCTACTTATTATGTAAAAATGTAAGAACATTGCAATTGCACAGTTCCGTTTACTCCTCCCCCCAACATTCTTTATTCTATAGTTCTTATTTGTATTACGCTTACATACATTGTAAATTCCCTAATACGATATGTATTTTTTTAATCAAGAAGAAATTATTTTATATGCATTCAGATAATTTACCATTTTCTGTACTCTTCATTTTCTTTCTGGAGATCTGAGTTTCCATCTGGTATCATTTGTCTTTAGCTTAAATAACTTGTTTAACATTCCTTATGCAGGTGGCACTGTATTTGCTTACGTTTTGTTTTTCTGAATGTTGACATCTCCTACTTAAGTACTATAAGAAGAAAATTTTTCTTTTATATTGATTTCCGGGGAAACTCATTTATATTAATTATAGAAATTATCAGGGATTGAACTGATCAGGAGCTCCAGCAAGGAGCATCTCTTAAGGCTGTTTGTGTTGCCCATTGCTGTCGACCTGCTGCATTATGGCACAAAGAAATCTTTTAATAAACATTCGTTAGTGAGTGGGAAAACTAGTTCAGGCATCTCACACACAATCTCTCTAGCCACTTTTTTGTGCTGCTTCTTACACTAGGAGTTCTCCAGTCTAAATGACTGTTCTCTCAATCTATCCCTTTGTCTTCATAGGGAAATAGGGAAAGACATGGCATTTCCACATGGGTCCTCTGGTTAGAGATCTCTCAGTCACCGAAAATACTTGAGGACCCAGATTATATAAGTGTGGGTGGTTGTGAGTTAGAAGATGGTTGTAATGAGCGGGGAGGCTGTTGCATCTTGGCCCTATTTACAGATCTGAAACTGCCTGTGATGCTTTTACAGTCTGACACATAGAATAGGTTCAGGAATGGGTTTTCTGGATTGTTGTGGAAATTGGAAGATGTTGTGATGGGCTGGAAAAGGATCATGTAAAGGAAGGTCTTGTTTGGGTAGCACTTAAATTTTAAGCATTTTGAAGAACAGGGGATTGAGTCTCTCCATCAGAATTACTGGGGTTTCCCTCCTGAGTCTCAGTTCTGCCTCTGACTCTTCTCTCTGCAGGAGAACCAAAGCCAGAGCTCCACCTCTGTGCTTTCTGCCCTCCAGATTTCTCTAGTCAGAAGTTCCACATGCAGCACATGCTGTGTAGTAATCCCCCCTGGATCTTCCCATGCTTGTGTGCAGAAAATCACATCCAGCCGGGGGATCTGTGCCAGGGGGACCAGAAAAAGCAGCAACAGACCTCTGATCCAAGTTGCTGGAGTGATAAAGCAGAAGGTCAAGAAAGAGAAGGCCCCAAGCCTTCATTTGGAAAGACAAAGAAAAAAGCTTTAACAGCATCATCCAAGCCACCCCAAAGGCAGCCAGTCAGCTCTAGGAATGGCATCAGAGGGGCGGAAACAGAGGCCACCCCTGCTCAGGCAGAGAATTCTGAGGAAACAGACAAATTATTGAAGAGGATAGAAGTCTTAGGATTTGGAACAGTCAATTGTGGAGAATGTGGACTGGGCTTCAGCAAGATGACAAACCTGCTTAGTCACAAGAGGATACACTCAGGGGAGAAGCCATATGTGTGTGGGGTGTGTGAGAAGGGCTTTAGTCTAAAGAAAAGCCTTGCCAGGCACCAGAAGGCACACTCGGGGGAGAAACCTGTTGTGTGCAGAGTGTGTGGACGAGGATTTAACCGGAAGTCAACACTCATAATACACGAGAGGACACACTCAGGTGAAAAGCCTTACATGTGCAGTGAATGTGGGCGAGGCTTTAGTCAGAAGTCAAACCTCATCATACACCAGAGGACACACTCGGGGGAGAAGCCCTATGTGTGCCGGGAGTGTGGGAAAGGCTTTAGCCAGAAGTCAGCTGTCGTTAGACACCAGAGGACACACTTAGAGGAGAAGACCATCGTGTGCAGTGATTGCGGACTAGGCTTCAGTGATAGGTCAAACCTCATCTCCCACCAGAGGACGCACTCAGGGGAGAAACCTTATGCCTGCAAGGAATGTGGGCGATGCTTTAGGCAGAGGACGACCCTTGTCAACCACCAGAGGACACACTCAAAGGAAAAGCCTTATGTGTGTGGAGTGTGTGGGCACAGCTTTAGCCAGAATTCAACCCTCATCTCACATAGGCGGACGCACACCGGGGAGAAGCCTTATGTGTGTGGCGTTTGTGGGCGAGGCTTTAGCCTGAAGTCACACCTCAACAGACACCAGAACATACATTCAGGGGATAAGCCCATCGTGTGCAAGGATTGTGGGCGAGGCTTCAGCCAGCAATCAAATCTCATCAGACACCAGAGGACACACTCAGGGGAAAAGCCCATGGTGTGTGAGGAGTGCGGGCGAGGCTTCAGCCAGAAGTCAAACCTCATTGCACACCAGAGGACACACTCAGGGGAAAAGCCATATGTGTGCAGAGAGTGTGGGCGGGGCTTTAGTCACCAGGCAGGTCTCATCAGGCACAAGAGGAAGCACTCGAGGGAGAAGCCTTACATGTGCAAGCAGTGTGGACTAGGCTTTAGCAATAAGTCAGCTTTAATCACCCATAAATGGGTACATTCAAAAGAGAAGCCCTGTGTATGCAGAGTATGTGGCCAAGGCTTTATCCAAAAGTCATACCTCATCTTACATCAGATGACACACCAGGAGGAGAAGCCTTAGGTGTGCAAGACGTGGGCGAGGCTCACCTCAACAGACACAGGAGAATGAAATCTCTCCACCACAAGCTGCCACTCCAGACTGACAGACCTATTGAGCAATCTTCCGACCTGTTACACTCTCTTTAAGAGTGAAAGTGCTGGTGAGGACTAAATACTCAACATTTTTACACTTTGATGAAATGGGATAGAAAAATGCATTCCATAAGTGGTCAAAGGACATTTGGCTTCATTTACTTTCTTCACACTAAGTCTTCATGTTTTGTGGCCTTCTATTCTAATAAACGTTGCTTCTTTACAACTCTCTTACCTTAGCCTTGTACCTCATTTACTCATCTATAAAAATAGGGAATCAGGAGTGGTACAGATAATCTTGAATTCCTAAGTCCACTGTTCTGCAAGAATTCAATTCCTTGGAAGACCTAAGAACTGAGTCACTAGTATATTTATTAGAAAGTCTAGTCCCTTACATTGGGAGACAATTTAGGAACTGTATTCAGAGATCTCACGTGAGGGGAGGAAACCTTCCAGGTTTCTTCCAGAGAATATGGCTTCCTCTGGAGCCCACCTGCGCCTGGAGCTGCCTCTTCCCTTGGCTGCTGTGACAGCTCCCCTTCTGGCATCTCTCCTCTTAGCTTTCAAATGTCTATTGTTGTCTTTGCTAAACCATCTCCTAACCACCTTTCTTGCTTTTTGTCAGGCTTTCGTCCCTACTTCTCCCATTATGGAGCCTCCTTAATAATACACTGTCCCCAGCACTCCAATCCCAGGGGGTCTTTCCATTTTGACCAAACAATTCCTTAGTGTCACAGCCTGGGGTCTCCAATCACACCCATCTGAGACCACCCTTAACTGTACCTCCTTACTGGCACTCTAACAATATAATGGTCTTTAACCATGTTCTGTGCTCGGCCCTCCAATAACATAAGACTCTTAAAGCCACACTCCAAAATTAGTTGTGTAATACGAGGATTTAGAACTTACAGTCGTGCTCCTCAGCACTCCATCTTAGACTTGTCTAAGGTCCCTTAAGCCATACACTCTCAGTAGTTCTCCAATTACAAGGCTAAAGATATTCAACCATGTTTAAAGATTGTTAATCATACCTCCTCCATTGTGTTTCGTCTGGTGGTTTTGCCCAAAATAAGTGGCCTTTAAGGTAAGGATCATTTCAAGGATGTGGGAGTAATACCTTTCAGAAAGGAAGGGAGAGGAAGAGATAGAAACATCAATGATGAGAGAATCATTGATCGGCTGCCTCCTGCACACCCCCTACTGGAGATCTAGCCCGAAACTCAGGCATGTGCCTTTGACCGGAATTGAACCCGAGACCCTTCAGTCTGTAAGCCGACGCTCTATCCACTGAGCCAAACCAGCTAGGGCTAGGACTGACTTTTCTAACTAACTCAAACCCTTGGAGCCATAATGAAAATAGGTCAAGGTTGGCTACAGAAAAATAAATTCTGCAAGGTAGCCCACACCTTCAGCCAAAATAAAATACACTCTGGAGGGAAATACTGTAGTCCATATCACAGAGAGATCTGCATAATGTTACTAGACATGGAGCTTTAAAATTAATGGTGGAGCCGGAGGCGGAGGAAGAAGGAATTCAGCTTTGCCTGAGAACAGTCAAGTTCTTACCACCCTCATTATTTTAGCAATGGCAGAGGGTGAGGCCCATGCTTACCACGAGCAGGCTCCATTTTCAAACTTATCAACAGAGTAGTGGGCAAAAGAGTGGTTAACAGCCCTAGCCGGTTTGGCTCAGTGGATAGAGCATCGGCCGTGGACTGAAGGGTCTTGGGTTCATTTCCGGTCAAGGGCACCCACCTGAGTTGCAGATGGATCCCTGGCCCTGTTTGGGGAGCATGTGGGAGGCAACCAATCGATGTGTCTCTTTCACATCGATGTTTCTCTCTCTCTCTTTCCCCTCCTTGCCTCCCTTCCATTCTCTCTAAAAATCAGTGGGAAAATATCCTGGGATGAGGATTAACAACAAAAAATAGTAAAGTTCATAATCAACTGACTAAGGAAGTGAGATCATCCTAGGCGGCCTAGCTGGGCCCGAGTCAACCAGTTGAAAGGCTTCAAATGCAGAACTGAGACTTCTCTGGAGAAGAAATTCCCTGGTGGGCAGGGAATTTGATCCGATTAAACACACATTCTCTTCCATTTACAAATAGTCTCAGCATCTGTTTCCAGAGAGCCCAGCCTGGGACAAGCTCCATGGTTAAAGGCACCAGCGTCTCCTATGGGTTCGTTTGTCCATCCAAAGGTATTTTGTCCACTGATTTTTAGAGAGTGGGAGGGAGACTCACATTGTGAGCCTACCATTACACTGGTTCCAAGCAATAATAAACATAGCTCAACTTCATTTATTTAAAAGATATAATAACTCTAAACAGATTGAAATGAAACCCAGGAATGGAATTCAGTAAGAATATGTTGTATTTATCCCAGCAATGGAGGAGGTATGACTCAAAAACATATACTAGCAATGTAATTTTCTAATGAGAAAAAATAAATTGATTTCAATGGGTGCTGAAAAATCCTTAACACGGTTTTGATTCCTGATATTTTAGTAACTTAGGAGTAAGTGGAAACTAAATTTGGCTACTGGGAAATTTACTTTCATGTATGTGGCTTGTATTACATTTCTATTACATAGCGCTGCTCTGGGCTCTAGAAGATACTCTGCTTCTATAGCATATAAAGAACATCTCCAAATCAATAAAAAACAGATAAGGAACTCAGTTGGCCAATAAACACGTGGGAACTCACTCACCTTGATGGTAAGGAAGGAATGGCAAATTCCAGGTCACGGGAGCCCTGTGGGGACGTGGGACGAAGGCATGAAGCAGCAACCAGGCCTCGGGAGGAGATGGCAGTGGGTTCAGATGCAGGGAGGACACTGAGCCACCAACCACTGGACACTCAGACCCGGGGGCCAGGCCATCCACCTGGAACCCTGAGCACCAACTGCAGCAGTGTCTGGTGCCCTAACCCAGCTTTCAAGAATAATGGCCATTGTTTCACTGCCACCTTCTAAATCTCGAACCCTGTGCAGTTTACCTTGCAGCCAACCCTAACTGATCCATAATGAAAGAGAACTCTGGGAGAGGTGGTCCCGGCTAAGCAAAGTCCATCCCCAGACACCAAACCAGAGGATCACACTCCATGGGTCTCTTCAGACACTGGTTATCCTTACAGCGTCCTAACAAAGCCTGCCAAGGGTGTGCCAGGGGAAGACAGTGCTGGCACCACCCGACTCCACTGGGAGCTTGGATTCCAAGGACTATGCCTGTCCTCCCTATAGACAGCCACCGCTTCCAGGAAATAAAGTGCAGGTAGTGATAGCAACCACTTAACAAAGTCTGTTATTTACTGTGCTTAGTTATTTTATATTAATGAATATTCTTGTTATGTACATTAAAAGAAACAATTTAGGGACTCCACAATTCAATCACCAAAGACTGAAATAACATTCTGAAAAAGGAATAAGTCAAAATTAGGCATTCACGCAAGTACTTTATTTAAACCTTATTTGTCACCAAGTTACAAGCCATAACAATAGGAATATCCACAAGTTCAACACAAAAAAAAACATTTTTAATAAGCCAATCTGAAAAAGACAAATAGGAATAAGTCAAAATTAGGCATTCATGCAAGTACTTTATTTAAACCTTATTTGTCACCAAATTACAAGCCATAACAATAGGAATATCCACGAGTTCAACACAAGAAAAACATTTTTAATAAGCCAATCTGAAAAAGACAAATATCACATGATCTCACTTGTTTGTGGAATCTAATGAACAAAATGAATTGACCAACAAAATAAGACCCAAAGCATAGAGACATGGAATAGACTGATATACCTCAATGTGGGGTTGGGGGGGGACGAGAAAAGATAAACCAAAGACCTTATATACTTATAGGCATAGCCCATGGACACAGGCACTAGAGTAGTGAAGACATGGGGGTGAGTAGGGTCTGGAAGAAGGGAGGTAAAGGAGGGGAGGAAATGGGAGTATCTGTAATGCTTTCAATAATAAAAGACATATTAAAAAAAGAAAAACATTTTTAAATAAACTCAGTCTTTATATACTAATTTGGAACCACCTACAAGACACATTAAGCAAAAGAACAAGACGGGACAGTGTGTAGTTCACTACTACTTGTCTCACAAGAGGGGATATCACCAGACACTGATAATATATGTGTGTGTTATCTATATTTGTATTCATGCCTACTCTACCTGCACATGCATACACTACACACATGGCTTATACAGTCCTATACTATTTCTGGAAAGACACAGTTGATACTACCACTGGCTACCTCTGAGGAGGGGAAGTGGGTGGCTGAGGGACAGGGATGGGAAGCAGATTTTTCACTACACAACACTTCATACTTTTTAGCTTTGAACTTTGTGCAATTATTATCTATTGAAAAAGAAATTCTAAAACAAGCAGCAATAAGACATGCATCAAGTTCATCACCATCACATTAGGAAATACCCATGCTTCCACTGTCATATAATTAAAAGACAAAAACATCTGAGTTCATCTTAACCACAATTACCAAACCTCAAATACACATTTCAGAAGGAAACAAGCAAAGGACCGCCAGAGCTGGATGGTTTCTTTAAGTGAAGCTCCGTGGAGGCCCTAGCGTCTAATAGTCATCAAGGCCCAGCTTAGCAGCAAAGAGCGAGGTGATGAGGTCATCCCCAATTGTCAGAGCCAGGTCACGGGGCGTGTGGCCTCTAATATTCTTCTTTCGGATGCTTGCATTGCATCTGGGAAAGGAACGGGGGTGAACTGAAGGACATAGGCACTTGGACCTGAGCGTCTGGCTCTTCCTTGACATGGAGGCCAGTCCGGGAGCCTCCTGGCCCCACCTTCCCAATTCTGTCCCCAAGAGGCCACCATGACCCTCAGCCTCAAGGGTGGCTCTTAAACGGGTGAGACCTTTTGAGGGACTTCCTGATTTCAGACGTTCAATTGCCAATCCTGGCTCTTGGTCCCCATTGCATCAAAGTCCTACAACTAAAGGTGTTTACGAGGTGGACAACATCTTAATTGCGTGTTTAAAAGTTCCTAATGGCCCTAGCTGGTTTGGCTCAGTGGATAGAGTGCTGGCCTGCAGACTGAAGGGTTCCGGGGTTGATTCCAGTCAAGGGCACAGGCCCGGGTTGCGGGCTTGATCCCCAGTAGGGGGCATGCAGGAGGCAGCCGATCAATGATTCTCTCTCAGCATTGAAGTTTCTATCTCTCCCTCTCCCTTCCTCTCTGAAATCAATAAAATATATTAACAAAAAGCTCTAGTACCAGAAGCCATGGTGAGTGGTGGCCCCGATTGACTGGATTAACTATACATTCAGGCACCAGGGCCCTCTGAATCACCCCAGGTCAGCAGGGGGAGCACTGTGGCCCTCAGAAGTCTCCCAAGCGGCCAGGGAACTTACCCCAGTAAAGCAGCGATACACTCCCTTCCTGCCATGCCAAGCAGAGTTGCTTCATGAAGAGCTGTATTTTGGTACCTGTTTGGAGAAAAAAATCACCCTGGCTAAAAAAACTGGAGAGGGAGCACATGACCAAAGGGGCCTTGGTTTCACCCACTGACCTCTTTAACAAATTGAGATAATCTCTTGAGTCTCCCCTCACTGCCGCTTCCCTTGGAGAAATACTGTGATGGTGGCTAAGCTGTGATGTTAGGTAGAAAGTGAAACGTCTATGGACACATTCATTTTTTATTATGTATTTTTAAAAATTTATCTGACACATTCATATCTTAAAGTGAGAAACCCCACAAAGATCTGGTTTGTAGGTGATTTAACAAATGCTAATAAATGCTATTTTAGTACATTTCCTGCCAGAGTTTATGGAACATATTAGACAGTATCACCACTGGATTGGACCTCTTGGGCATTGTGTATATCAACGGTCGCCAACCGGTGGTCCATGGACCACTGGTGGTCAGTGAGGTCCGAAAGGTTGGCGACCACTGGTCTATGTGATAATAACCCTTCAGGGCTGAGGCTACTATTTCTTTAAAAAATATATATATATTATTGATTTCAGAGAGGAAAGGAGAGGGAGAGAGAAAGAGAGAAACATCAATGATGACAGAATTACTGATCAGCTGCCTCCTGCACACCTGCTACTGGGGATCGAGCCTGCAACCCAGGCACGTGCCCTGACCAGGAATCGAACCATGACCTCTGGTTCAAAGGTAGACACTCAACCACTGAACCACACAGGCTGGGCAGAGGCTCCTATTCTTGTGTAGGAAAATGACTTTGGCTTCAGTGAGTTGAGTTTGTAGGCTATGAAAATAAACACCAATCTTAGAACCCACAGAGCATGCTCTAGAGGTGAGACAGAGCATATTTTGCTGCACACCAGACTGTCTCTCCACCTTGCCTGGCCAGGTTTGGCCCGGATAGAGAGCAGTGGATGCCTGAAATGGAGGATGGGGTGATACCTGCATTCTAGAACTCATGAAAGGATCCTGATCAGAGACGGCAGGAGTGATGGTGCATGGGAGTCACGATTGGACTAGAAAGGGGATGAACAATGGAAGTTCTGCATTCTCCCAGACTTGCTCTTTCCCCTGATACCACCACTCCATCCCCTGCACCTGCAAATACACCTGCAGCCATCAATTTATCCCAAAGGAAAGAAAAATATGCTGACCTCTTCTCTGAAAAAGATAAATGGTGCCTTCAGAAAAAAATCAGGTAAGCAATTACCATGCCCAGAGGGAAGTCTTCCACTTGTCTCCGTCTGAGAGCAGCTTCATCTACCCCCAAAACTCCCCAGTTGACAAACTCCTCTCAAGCACACAGAATCCCACTCATTCAGCATATTCCCCATTTTAATATGGACAGACAACAAAGGACCACAGACATCTGAGAAAAACCAAAACATGCAACATAAATTTTTAAAAGATGAAATCTAATTGGTATCCTCAGAATGACTGAAGACAATATCAGACAAAAACATGAGGCCATGAAGAAGAAACAATAAACACAGGGAGGCAGAAGGAAAACAACCATGTGATGACAAAGGAAGAGATGGGAGTGATGCAGCTACAAGCCAATGAATGCCAAGAGTTGCTGGGAACTACGAAAAGCTAGGAGAAGGCAAGGATAATTCTTCCTTGGAGCCTTCAGAGAAAATATGACCTTCTGACACCTTGATTTCAGACTTCTGGTCTCTGGAACTTTAAAAAAATAAATCTGTTGTTTTCAGCCAAGAAAAAAAGGAAGAAGAAACAATAAGAACAAAAAGTAGCTCTTAGAAAGTAAACATATGATTGTTGAAATCCAAAGTATTAAACAGAAGGGTTAAGAAAATCTCGTAGAAAAAGGGAAAAGGGAGATAAAAATATGGGGAAAAGTATATATATAGGAGATCAATTCAAGAGGTCCACCATCAAACTAACAGGAATTCTAGAAGGAGAGAACAGAAAAAAAAATGGAGAGATAAAAGACATCTCCCTTGAGCTGAAGAAAAACATGACTTTTTAGACTTAAAAGGGCTAACTGGGTAAATGAAAAATGGCACATGAAAAAAAGACACCCTTGTGAAACATCAAAGATAAATGCTTCTAGAAAGAACAAATAGGTCACAAATAAACAAAAATTTGCTGTAAAATTTTCATGGCTATGTGGGATGCTAGAAAGTAAGAGAGCAAGGCTTTCTAAGACTTGAGGAAATTTGTTTTGAACACAAATTAATAGTAGTCAAAGTATTAATCAAGAGTGAAGACAAAAAAAAAGCCATTTTTAGGCCATTCGAAGACTCAGAAAGTTATTTCTACACACCCTTTCTGAAGAAGTTACCTGAGGCCACACTTTATCCTGACAAAGGTCAAAAGCAAGAAAGAGGAAAATGTGAACAATAACTACAGGTGAATTCCAATAAAATAAAAATCCCACAATGACCATTGTACAGCAGGGCTGGAAAGCTATCAGGCAAAATCCAAATAGGAAATGTACTCCAAGAAGAATGTCTCTAAGAAGAACGACACTGAAAAAGTAAGAAGTCAGACAGGATTATGAATTTGGTAATGCTATGTTCTTTTTCAAACCTGAAAAAAAACAAAGGCAATCATAAATTCCAGGAAAATCAAAGATACAAAAGTTATATGTTACTCATAGTTTATGAAAGAATATGAAATGCGACAGGATTTTGAATAATTCATGGTGTGTAAAGAGAATCAATTTGGCATTTCTGATAAGAAAATTTTACTTTGAGTGGCCTAGGGGTCATTATCTCGATCCACAAAGAAGAAAATGTAATCACAACATACCTCCTAATTCTTCAACGACCAATATTTATATAGCTATTACAATGCAATTGCTCTTTGTGCTTCTCAACTATTGAAATCAATGATTGGAATAAATTATAATTAGGATATCTAATCACAAGGAACAGGAGTCTTCATTATGTTAACACAAGAAAATATAACTGTGATCAGCCTTGTAAAAATAATAATAGAAATAAAATAGTAATTGAAATTGTGAGATGGAAGGGGAAGAAGAGGTAGAGGTAAAGATAGGGAACAGTAATATAGAGTTATATGCATTTATATACAAGGCAGTCAAAAGATACCATTGAAAGATAATGGTCAAGGCCCTGGCCAGGTAGCTCAGTTGGTTAGAACATCACCCTGATATGCCAAGGTTGTGGGTTCGATCCCTCGTCAGGGCACATACAAGAATCAACCAGTGAATGCATAAATGAGTGGGACAACAAATCTCTCTCTCTCTCTCTCTCTAAAATAAATCTAAAAAAGATAGCAATCAAAATATGAGTTTAGGAACATTATTTATAGCAGAAATTAATAAAAGAACCAAAAATATTAAAATAGGAATAGAATGATTAAAACATGAATATGGGGGTAGAAATAATCAGGTGGGGTCAGTGAGCCAAATCATCATCTGGCATGGCAAGAATCAATAGACAATACCTAAGCATGATAAATCAGGAATTATCAGTTTAAGCATATAATTTAGTGACAGAAGTAGCTGACTCCCAGGAAAGTTAAAAAATATTTCAATGTAGCTCTAGCCAGTTTGGCTCGATGGATAGAGCATCGGCCTGTGGACTTGAAGGGTCCTGGGTTCAATTCCTAT
>NW_005354875.1:0-399 GCF_000412655.1 Myotis brandtii
AACAGCCTTCCAACTCCATGGAAGCAACTAGACGATGACGTTACGCCAAACCAGCGGGAGCGTCCCACCTCGTCTCAGATCCGCGAGAGGAAACCACATCCCTCGTGAGGAGAATACACGTTCCTCAAATCTGTGAGGAGAATACACATTCCTCGTGGGGAGCAGAACATCTTCTAACTCTCCCCCGCCTGTGGTCTTTCACGGTGCGTCCGCCTAGACCCCTCAGGCACTTAAAGATTCCAGAAACGAGCTCATACAGAACAGAACACACAACGACACAAACACCTACCGCGGTCAGTTAGACTCTTCGGGTTGGCGGGGTCCCTCGAGGGTCTTGGGAACCCCGGGCGAGCCCCCAAATGTTATGCCCAGATTTCAGGATCCCCAAGAACCCACATC
>NW_005354875.1:1169-4442 GCF_000412655.1 Myotis brandtii
AAGTAATTATTTTTGCTTTATAGCTAACAGACTCCTCAGATATACTTGGCATGTTAGTTTCTTTCTGTTCCTGTAACAAGAACAAATGTAAATTGAATAAATTTTATATAAGAAAGTAAACCTCACAAGCTGCTGTGGACTAATACTTGGCTTGTCAAAGCTCTTGACTTTTTTACTTTTCATGTCATATTTGGCAGTGTCTAGAAATCCGTTATGAAACCTGTTGAAAAACTATTAAGTAATGTATTCCTTTAAAAGCTTAACACTTTATTTTTGTGTTATAAAATATTGCAAAGCATGGTCTCAAACTTTTAAGTACACTTTGAGTTTCTTCTCTAAATTGTTAAAGTTATTGATGTTCTCATTTATAAACACTAAATTCTGTCACCTCCTGTCATTTTATCTTTTATTCATTTGAATGTGTTTTTTCTTATGTGTATTATAAAATGTGTTTTATGATCTCTTACCTAAATAAATACTTGCAAATGGCAAAAAAAAAAACTATGAACAATGCATTGCCCTGGAGGGAGAGGGGGAAGGTCATTATCGCTGGCCCCAGGACAGATCATCAGATGTGGCCTGGGGACCCCCAACACCTGGGGGCCTTCCTGTAAGCCCACAAAAAGGGGCGGAACCATATCTGCAAGACAAAGACCCAAGAAGGCTATAAAAAGTGAAGCCCTCTGCCTGTTACTCACTCTGATTTGGAAATTATTCCTGGAGTCCACTAGTGTTAATAAATGGGGTCCCTCCCTTTCTCTAGAAAGCATGCTTGGTATTTCTTTGGTCTTCTGCAACAACATAATTAAAAATTGTTTCAAGGGGATAATAAGCATGACCTCCTATTTCTCTATCTTGACCAAAAGTCAACTGTATTTTTTCTTACAAATCTTACATAATATTCTCAGTGACAATTCAGACATTGAATTTAATTATATACTAATATAAATGTCAGCTTTAGCCCTGGTTAGGTTGCTCAGTTGGTTAGAGTGTCATCCTAATATGCCAAAGTTTCAGGATCACTTTCTAGTCAGAGCAGGTACAAGAATCAACCAATCAATGCATAAATAAGTGAAAGAACAGATCACTGTTTCTCTCTCTCTCTCTCTCTCTCTCTCTCTCTCTCTCTCTCCCTCTCATCCTCTTATCCTCTCTAAAATTAATTTTTTTAAATTAAGTTTTAAAAAATCAAAAGAATGAAAATAAACAAAGGTCAGCTTTATCTTGGATAGCCTTATGTTGGGATGTTTGCTTCAAAATATAAAACTCCCCAGGCAGTCAATATTTATGCTCAATACATACATGCTTCTGCTATCTATCAGATAAAAATCTTTTGTAAATTGATTTTCACCTTACTTTTCACAGGCTAACATTTCTAATAGAATAAAACATGAGGTTTGCCCCTGTTACCTCTGCTGCAGCTATATTTTTTCCATGGGTGTTTTCACATGCTATTCCTGTTTCTATAATGGTACTTGCCATTTTGTGTTCTTCCATCCATCAGTTCTTCAAGTAACTCTCCCAAAATAATTTTACCAAATAATTTCAATTCTTTTCTATACTACAAAATCTCCCTTCTGTCTTAAATTGTCAGTGATATTAACATATGTATACCTTGTCTATAAAGATAGATTGTCACATCTTTCAAGGCAAACATGAATCTGGTTTGTGTTTTTTTGTCCCTATATAACTAAAATATATAATGTTATGTATTTTTGTGAATAGAATATATTAAATAATAGGACCTTATAAGAAGTAATATATTAAAATTTCTTATTTATTACCCTTTATGAATACTCAAATTTTCACTAAGGGAATGGGTAAAAATCTATTAGCCAACACCTCATTTGTAAACTGTTGCTTAAAATGCATAAAAATAAATAGGTTAGAAGAATATTTCTAAGATGATCGGAAAAATTTTTTACAGTATAGAGTAAGACATAGTAGTTAAGCTAGTATAATTGCTATAATATAGTTATCAGGCAAGGTCTTATAAAGAAACATATGGCATACTCAAACTAAAAAATTGAGGAAAACTTAATAAAGAGAATATTTGCAAGTGCAGGTAGACTTTACAGAAAGTAACAAGTAATTGTGAATATCCTGAGGAGGGTTGCAAGAGTGAACAGTCATTACTACACCTAGTCTTACAGGGGTAAGTAGAGCATGTGATTCTAGGAAAGAGTGTTATTGGAGCGATTACTATTACAGGAGCTGTAGATTTGGTAAGTGCCAAGGAATTTGTTGACAACAAGGCATGGAGGAAGCTGAGGTCATAAATATGTTAATTTTACGTTCCTCTTTTATTCTAATCTCCTGCCAGTTTCTTTTATCAGGAAGAGAAAAGTCTATACAACAAGTTAATCCCTTAATTCTTGTCTTATAAAATACCCTTACAGGGCAGAGTTCAGGGTGGAGCAGACAGGATAGTGGATCTGGAATGAAAAATATCTGGGACACAATAAAAATTTTATCAGTTTAACAGAGAAGTAGGTCTTGTTCACATAAAGTCTAAAAATTGTTATTTTAAATAATGATTTGTTTTTCTAGAAGTGTGATTCAAAGATCAGGGACCCTTCCATCTTCTGCCTCCAACATCTTGACATGTAGTTTCTAAGTATTTTTTTAATTTTTTTATTAAGTTATTATATATGTGTCCTTATTCCCACATTCCCCCCATCTACCCCACTTATGCCCTCACCCCCCTGTTGTCTGTGTCCATTCTTTAGGCCTATATGCTAACATATAAATCCTTTGGTTGATCTCTCCCCCTTACCCACAACCCCTCTACCTTCCCTCGGAGGTTTGATGGTCTGATTGATGCTTCTCTGTCTCTGGATCTGTTTTTGTTCATCGGTTTATGTTGTTCATTATAGTCCACAAATGAGTGAGGTCATGTGATATTTATCTTTCTCTGACTGGCTTATTTCACTTAGCATAATGCTCTCCACTTTCACCCCTGTTGTTGCAAATGGTAAGAACTCCTTTTTTATCGCTGTGTAGTATTCCATTGTGTAGATGTACCACAGTTTCTAATCCACTCATCTATTGATGGGACTTAGGCTGTTTCCAAATCTTAGTTATGGTGAATTGTGCTGCTATGAACATAGGGGTGCATATATCCATTCTGATTGGTGTTTCTAGTTTCTTAGGATATATTCCTAGAAGTGGGATCTCTGGGTAAAATGGGAGTTCCATTTTTAGTTTTTTGAAGAAACTCCATACTGTTCGCCACAGTGGCTGCACCAGTCTGCATTCCCACCAGCAGTGCAC
>NW_005354875.1:5460-6059 GCF_000412655.1 Myotis brandtii
CCTTTAGCATCATTTCTCTCTATCTCACCTTTACCCTTAAGCCAAAACTCTCTTCCTCACTTTTCCCCTTTTGTTGTCCTGTTTCTCTTACCCTATTCCTGTTTTAGATTTTCCCTATTCCTTCTTTTTACCCACTGTCTAAATTTCACCCTACTTATATATCCAATTTCCAATCCTTTGCTCTAAATCCACATACACCTCTCTCTTATTTTTCTTCACTATACAATTCTTTTTCTCTCTCTCTCTCTGTCGTTTTGCTAGTGTTTGCTTGATTCTGAGTATATTGGGGTTTTTTTATGCTTGTTTGGGAGATTGTTTTGTTTTTCATTTTCATTTTTCTGTTTTGCTTATTTTTTTCTTT
The DNA here is from genome assembly GCF_000412655.1 of Myotis brandtii. Lineage (NCBI taxonomy): Eukaryota > Metazoa > Chordata > Mammalia > Chiroptera > Vespertilionidae > Myotis > Myotis brandtii. The sequence goes on from NW_005354875.1 coordinate 5,822, forward strand.
CGCTGGTTATTTTTGTGCTTCTGTTTTCCCTTGCCTCGCTTGATATTAGTGGTTGTTTGTAGTTTGCATTAATCTCCAGGGATCTGCTGCTGGAATTCATTGGGATTAGTTGCGGTTCTATTAGAGTTTTCTCCCCATACAAATAGCCTCTTCCCCACCTCTATTTCATTCTCTCTCTTACTTTTTTTTTCTTCTCTCCCTTTTCCCAATCTCATTTCTGCACTCCTTTTTGTTTTTT
>NW_005354875.1:11898-15722 GCF_000412655.1 Myotis brandtii
CAGCAAAGAGGGTGGGGGCAGAATCTGTAGAGGCTGAGCTTACATACAGAAGATAAGGTTAAGAATTGGATGAATATGGGGAGTATCTCAGTTTGATATAGAGGAAGTAGAAAGGGGATGGGTGGATAAGAGGAAAGAGAATGAGAAAAAAAATGATAATAAATTTACAAAAACTTTGATTTCAAAAATGGTATAAAAATAGCAAATAAAAATAAAATAAAATAGAGTGTTGCAAAAATAATGTGAAAAGAAATAGAAAATAAAGCAACAAACAAAAACAGGAAAACAAAAAAAAGAAGAAAAGAAAAAAGATAACAAAATAATAATAACAAAAAATAAAAATAAAAATACAAATGAAAAAGTTAAGTGTTCTTTTGGGTGTCTTAAGATCCCAGTCTTTTGTACTGTAGTGCTTCTCAGGTTCTGATTGCTGGGACTGAAAGTCTCTCTTTAGTCCAGCCCCTTTGGGCTCTCAGGGACTATTTAGGTTTTGGTGTTGTTGTTTTTTCAATCCTTTGTACCATTCAGGGTGGAATCTGCGTGTGGCTTTATTGGTTGCCTGGATACTGGAGGGAGGAGATATCTCTTCAGGACAAAATGGCTGCCCAGGTCCCAGGCTCAGGCATGACTCAGTGCCAAATTCACTGCCACTTCTCCTGGATGCCCCTCTCTCCCCAGATTCCACAAGTCTGCACCTTCTCCCACACTCCAGCCATGGGTAAGTCCCTATATCTGAAAAGTCCTATGAACTAGGCTCAATGAAGGAAGCCACAGGGGGGGGAAAGGCTGCACCTCTGTGCGCACCTCTCCTGCCAGCACTCTTCAGCCTTTCCTGACTGTGGACCAAGATCTAGAACCCCTGTGGTCCAGCAGTTCTGCAGACTTTCTTTCCATAGCCAGACACTGTGCCTGTCCCAAGGGATGCGGCTCAAACCAGTGCCATGTGGATTCCCTCTGATCCTCAGGGCTCAGAGGTCTGGCAGATTATCATTCCCAGAACCTTGATTTTACCTTTCTCCAGGGGTCTTCTGCCCTTCCAGGCTGCAAACCGCCTCCCAGCTGAGTCTCCCTTTGCCAGTTCGCGATGGATGTTACTCATTTCAGCTGCTCACCCTATCTGCTCTGGGACAAGGCTCAGGACATGTCCGTCTATACTGGCGCCATTTTGTCTCCTTACCTCTAAGTATTAATAACTTAATCATTTAGCCACATGTAATTTCAAAAGAAGTAGATATATGTTACTGAGAATAAGAGAAAATAGATTGCTTATTTTTAATAACAGTCTTTTATCAGAAATGTCTTTTGCAAATATATTCTCTCAGCCTGTAGCTTGTGTTTTTATTTTCTTGACATTGTCTTTTACACAGCAGAAAATTTTACTTTCAGTGAATTCCGGGTTATCATTCCCTCTTTCATGAATTGTGCCTTTGGTGTTGTATCTAAAAAAGCATCACCAAACCCAAGATCATCTACATTTTTCCTATGTTATCTTTAAGGGATTTTATAGTTTTACATTTATGTCAACTATCCGTTTTGAGTTATTTTTTGTGAAAGTTGTATGGTTTGTGTAGAGATTTTTTTTTGCGTGTGGCTGTCCAGTTTTATTAACTTATTCCTTATTTAATGCTCTTCTCTTCTTCATGCACATCTGAGATTTCAATTTATATTTCAGTCTAAAGAACTTCTTTTAACATTTCTTGCAAGGCAGGTCTACTGGTAATATATTCCTGTATTTTGTTTGTTTGTGTTTGCAAAGTATTTTTTCTTCATTTTTGAAGGATAATTTTGCATGGTACTGAATTTTAGGTTGATGTTATCTCAACATTTAAAATACATGTATTTTACTCCACTCTCTCCATGCTTGCATGATTATTTTTTTTTAGGAAAAGTTCAACATAATTCTTATCTTTGCTGCTTTTCTCTGTCCTTTGAATTACATAACTTCTATAGATCTCCCTTCAAGTGTGGAAATATTTTTTCTTTTTTTATTATTTTATTTTTATTGATTTCAGAGAGGAAGGGAGAGAGATAGAAACATCAATGATGAGAAAGAATCATTGATTGGCTGCCTCCTGCACACCCCCTACTGGGAATCGATCCCGCAACCCAGGCATGTGCCCCTGACTGGAATCAAACCTGGGACCCTTCAGTCCATAGGCCGATGCTCTAGCCACTGAACCAAACCAGCTAGGGCTAGAAAACTCTTTTATTCTAGTTCAAAACTTCAACGGGCTTCTTTAAATATTTTTCATTTTAGTTATTTTTACTTTCCAATGCCATAATTTCTATTTAGTTACTTTTATATTTTCTATTTCTTTATTGATATTCTCAATTTATAATACATTTCATCATGTCTTCTTCTATGTCTTTAAGATGGTTACCTTTCATTCAATTCATTAAACTTATTGATAGTGGCTTTGAAGTTAGTATGAAATATCTGAATTCTCTCACAGATAATTTCTGTTGTCTTATTTTTTCCTCTTTATGGGCCTTAGTTTCCGGTTTCATTGCATGCATCGTAAGTTTTGTTGTTGAAAACTGGACATTTTAAATAATATAATATAGCAGGTCCCTTTCCTTGGTGCAGATTTTGTTGATAATTGCCTCTTTACTTGTATAGTTACCTGTAATATTTGAGTGATGTTTATTTGCCTGGCAGTGTGAAGTCTCTAATTGATAGATCTCCCCTTCCTCCCAACTGGTAGGCAGAGTATGACGTAGCCTGCAGGCCGGGAATACCTGAGTGGCTAACCATGTACCTTATATGGACTATACATTGAACCACCAATCAACACCTGCCAAATACCCTAAGCCCTTGTTCCTATATGGACCATACATTAAGCCACTAATCAGTACACGCCGAGTACACTAAGCCCCCATTCCTTCCCATTTCTCCCCTCAAAAGGTGTGTTCACCTCTGCATGGCTTGCTGTTCTCCCATTGCAAGACAGCCCGGCAGGTCTTTTTCCCCTAATAAAGCCTATAATCCTGGTTTTCGGCTCCCGACTGATCTCTCACTAATGTTTCTCCTCAAAAGGTTTTAGCCTTAAGCATATGTAAGGGTTATCCTGGGTGATAGTGGTTTTAGTAGTACTTACTTCGACTGTCTCTTTTCCTAATTTTTCTAATAAGCTTTTTGACTTTGTTATTACCACATCCAACTTTTAGTTTCCACTAATTCCTACTTTCCCGGGGTCCAGCCCCAGCGGTCCAGGGGTTCCCAAAGGTGTGGATGGCATTGGTGAAGAATGAAGGACACGGAGACAGCGTTCAGATGATCAGCATAATCAGGTTCTTTTTTTTTTTTTTTGCGCTGTTACAACTGTATTTATACTATTTGATTCTATAAGCATGCCTCTATAGTTACATCATGGTATGTTTTGGGTCCTCCTTTGACCTTTTACAGTTTCTTGTTTTATGTTTACAGTTTCTTACCTGACCTTTGCTAAAAATCTTATTTCCATTTAGCTCTGCTGATTTTAATCTTATCTATTGTCTACGTTTCTACATTTTATTCTAAAGGTTAGTTTCTGTGTTCCATTATAAGGGCTAGTTTGTTATTTCTATTCTAAGGTTACTATTCTATTGCTCTACTGTTAAGCTATAAGGAAAAACTGAAGGAGGTTTTCCTATTCTATGGCCTAAGTAAAGGTTATGTAGCTTAAGCGTGATTGTTCTTAGCTATGGTGATTAACTACCTGCCTGGCACTTAGTTTAAGTCTTTCTGCTTGCATAGCTCGCATAAGATTTTTAGATAAGGAGCCTGCCTGCATTATTTGCAGCGGTATTTCTTTAGCTGTTTGATAGTTGTCCTTTTAGCCTTA
>NW_005354875.1:15866-24401 GCF_000412655.1 Myotis brandtii
CAGGTCCCTTGGAACATATGCTGTGCAGATGTTTCTTCCCTGCAGCGACTGTGTCAAGCAGCAAGGATGGACTGGCTTCCAGCACTACTTGATTGTTCTATTGTTTTCTATGGTTTTTGACACTGACTTGAGATATAAATTTCTTCACAAATGGATCCTGTTACATTTGGGTCCCTTTTTAATATTTTTTTCTTTTGGTCAGTCATTGACATTTGTTCTAACATGGTTCCTTTTAATAAATCTGCTAGCCTACAGTGTAATTATTTGTTTGTTGTTGTTTTGTTTTCTTAACTGTTGTAGACCTACCAAACCACCCCTTAATTGCTTAACTCAAAATCTCCATTGCTTTCAAGGGTAGTTTCAAACTTGAACTTTTGCACACTCTGTTTCAAATAAACTCTGTTCCTTTAGGAAAAATTTGGAGCAAAGTCTTCCTATGGAATGTCTATCTCCTTGGACAAAATCTTTGAGCCACATCTCAAGAACTAGGAGTGCTGTTATTGGTCCACTTCTCTTGGAATAACATCCTGTTTAATTAGCAGAGGACTATGTGGGAGCAGTAGCCTCTGGACTATCCTGCTTGCCTCTTCCAAGATGGAACCTTGATCTATGAGTTGGCTTGGACAGGAGAGATGAGGGCTTGTGTTTATTTGGCTTGCTATCCTTGGAGCAAAATCTCCAACCTATTAATTGAAACTTGGAGGCAATAGGCAGCATCCATGTCTTGGCTGCACTCACCATGAGTTCAGCCTCTTCAAGTCAGATCTGAGAAAAGCTCATGGTCTGCGCCTCCTCACCATACCACATTCTTTGATTGGCAGCTAAGAGGATTGGGAAATTCATATTCTGAGCCACACCCACTCAGAATAAAGCTTCTATCATGCTGAGCTAAGGGAGAGGAAAGAGTAGACATGGATCATATCCCTCAGACTCTTGCTACTCTTGCCAAAATTTAATTTTTTTGACTAAATCTTTCTTCATTTGCTCTAGGCAGTATGCTATGTCTTTAGGACATATTTCTGAAATTTGAGTTTGTTGTGTTTTTAAATAAATTATTTTTTACCAGTTATGGTTGTATTAATGAGCCCATGAGTTTCACATTCTGTCATTGCAGAAGTGGAACACCCATGTTCCTTTACTTTTAATTTAATGCCTCATTGGTATATATTTTAAAATATAATGTTCATTAGTAGTTCTGTTATTTTCACATTAAGTTTATAAATTAAAGTAGAATAATAAATATGAGCCACCTATTTTGATGCTAAGTTCTACATTTTGAATTAAAGCAGAAAAATTTAGTAATCAAATTCTTATGTTTATTTTCTCTACATGTGCCTATTTTTACATTTTTATTCATATGATCAGTAAAATTAAGTAACACACTTAAAATTTCTGTGATTTCCCACACAATGCCTTCATTAGGTTTTGAGGGGGATATAGGAAGCTTATGTCTGATTCATAGTTTTCAAATAGAATATAAAAATTTCCTGGGTTTATGCCACTAACTTATATTTTGTAGCAGAAAGAACATTGTTATGTATCAAGTCACATTTTTAAATAAATGTAATACTATAAGTTTAAAATAGTATTAGTACAAGTTCAAATTTATTTTCCCAAAATTTCAATATGACTAATAGCATATGGCACTGTGCTTGATACTACTAAAATGGAATAACCTAAACAGTATATTCTTTTAGGGCTCAGCAGAATAAGAATTGTATTCAAGAACATGAAGCAAAAGATGTATAGGCAAAAGCTTAATGAGAAGCAGGAGATCTTATAAAAGAAATAAGGTGATAAGTTCAACTAATTCTAATATCTGAAAAGTTCTCAAGCATTAAATCTGTTGAACAGAAATGAATACTGAAGCCTCCTTTTCATCAAGAGTATTGGTTATTCACTCTTGAGATGCAACATCCATAGATTTTTCTAACAGTGCAGTATTTGGGCACTGAGAGTGAAAATGAGCTCCAGTAGAGCATGACATGCTGCTATGCAGTTTGGCTCTTTGAAGAGGCTTGTTTTTTGAAAGGTGCTCAGGAAAAATTGGCACAAAGCAGCTGATGTGCTGATACTAATGTGCTGGTGTGGCACCTGCAGTTTCCTCTGAGGTGTGAGGATTAGATTTTTTCTCACATGAGACCCAGTAATTCAAGACTCAGTTCTTATATCCTGCAAATAATGATTCTTCAAGTTATTTTTATTATTGTTATGTTGATTATGCTCAGAAAATTATTATTCATATTTTTAAAAGTAAACCAGGGTATATAGAATACATTTTGTTTAAACACAGCAGTCAGGGAAATGGCTGTGCTATAAATTAGAAACTAAAATATGAAGATGCTAACACTAATGTTCTTTTTAAAAAATATAATAATTTGAAAGCATTAATGTTTTGAATTTTTAGAGATGGTAACATTATTTTAAAGTGCCCCAAATCTCAAGTGCTTACCTGATTAGAATTTCATCAGGTAATAAGAAAATAAAAAATAAATTATCAAGAAAATAAAATTATTATCCAAGGTCAAATATCTAACATATGATTTCAAGTCATCATAAGACAAATAAGTAGCAGGTTTTTATTTTTATATTGCTAAAAATGTTGACTTCATTAACTTATAAAATAGCTATTTTCAAGTCATGGCTATGGTATTATTTTATTTTATTATACAAAGACCAACCAAAATTTTTGAAAAGAGTGGCTTATTTCTTTCATAAAGAGAATTAGCACTAAATACATTTTTAGAGGTATCTGTTTTTGCCCTTTCAAGAAAAATTCCTTCCTGGATAATTTGTGTATGATTTCCATATCAAACCAGAATTGAGTGTTTGCTTAAGGTATTTGCTTAATTAATTCCTTTTATATGTCAAGTACAGAAGAATAGTACTTCAAAAAAGTTTTAACCTCAAGTATCTACTATTTTACTTAAAAACTTTGAAAATCAGTATCATAAGACGAAACATATAACATTGTACTGCCCAAAGTTATGAGAAGAGAAAAGAGGAAATTATTGGAAACTGAAACTCCTGGGCATGTACTATATGCATTAAGAAATGTAGAGCAGTGTAAAATTATACTTTCTAGGCATTTTCCCATACCTTGTTCTGAATAAAGGCAGGCTTTTATCATGATTATAGATTGATTACTTTCAAGTTACATTTTTGGGTTCACAGCCTACTTCATTCATATCCTACTTCTTTCATATTTTCATAAAAAATCAAAAACTGTTTAAGATAGTACCAGCATTTTTTTAACCTGTAAAAGTCTGATATTTACCTTAAAATAAGAAAAATAGGCATTGAAAAGGTATCAATAAACATAGTATGGTTAACATTCTCTCCAAATATATCTACCTAAGATTCTTGAAGTACTTGTCATAACAAAGAAAGTAGATTATAAGTAATGTTCAGAAAATTGTAACAAACATTACTTTTAGTTGAACAGAGCAGTCAAAACATTCCTATGTTGAAATTATACATTAAAGTAGAAAGATCCTCTCACTAATGTATATTTTTTTTACTAAATCTAACATTTTAAAACACTGATTTTTTTGTATTTGGATAGATAAGTGGCAGCATTATTTTAAGTGTCACAAATCACATCTGTTTACCTAACTACAATTTCATTAAAGATAAATAAAATATGATTGAATTGTAATTTTTTAAAAAATATCTCCTATTGCCTGGGAAATAAATTGTTACCAGGCAAAGAAATATTTTAGTCAAAAATAAGTATTTAATGTATAGTTTCAAAACATTTTATAAACCAAATGTAAGAATAAAGAAATGCTTTAATGAATTATTATAGACTCTGAAAAGAGAACAAACAGATAAATGAATTTGATAAATACTGTCTATTTTTCTATTACATGCCAGGAATTGTGCTAAGCGCTGGGGTTATAAAGATTATTTCTACACACAAAATTTAATCCCCTAAAAATAAGACTATGGATAAACAGATATTTACAATAGAGCTTGGTTCATTTAACCTTGAAAAATATGCATGTGGTATTTGGAGAGAAGACAAGAATGGTACCAAAGTTAACCCATTTGAGGATCTGTGTGGAAAGAGTGGTTTAGGGGGTTAGAAAAGGTTTCCTGTGGACATGACACCTGGATTGTATCTTAAAATTTGTAGAAATAATGGAAAATCCAGGCATCAGAGACAACATGAATAAAGGTAATAAGAAGGATGACTATAAGAATTAAGGTGTTGCTGGAGCAAAACACATTAGGCAAAGGTAGAAGATGAGACGGCATGCGATGTAAGACTGTTTGCTATTTTATACTATTATGCTATCTAAAGCCTGGCAACAGCACTGAATTTCCATAAAAAGAGTAAAATGTATAATTTTTATCTGTGTGTGTGTGTGTGTGTGTGTGTGTGTGTGTGTGTGTTCAAATACTAAGCTAAAGTCACCAAGTACTAGGATTAATGCAGGAAAAGGATATTTTTAAGATGACCTGGAGAATACAAAGAACTCTCCTAAGGTAAGTTAATCAGTGTCACTTTGAAGACAGTAAGCCATTTTTCCTGTTGTAACTTAGAACACAACTTAATTATTGGCAATATAAACTTGAACTATATACTGCAAAATTATAATTAGAGCCCTACAATTAGTGCCCCCTGGTTGTTAGTGCACTCCCACAGGGTGAGTGCTGCTCAACCAGAAGCCGGCCTCATGGCTGGTGAGCGCAGCTGCCACAATGGGAGCCTCTCCCGACTCCATGGCAACAGGTGCAGCAGGCCAAGATGTGTGCGAGCTGCACCCAGCACCAATTCTGGCTCCTCCCTGGCTGCCTGCCGCTTTCCAAGGGGTCCCGGACTGGGAGAGGGCACAGGCCCGAATTTTGTGGACTGGGACTCTAGTAGAAAATAAAATAATATAGAAAAAAAAAACACACACCTAGAGTTAGTTCTTTGAAAAGATCAAAACTGGAAAACCTTTAGCTAATTGTACTACAAAAGAGAGAGAGAGAGAGAGAATACTCAAATAATTAAAATCAGAAATGAAAGATATTACAACCAATTTTAATGAAATAAAAGATTATAAGAAAATTCTATGAGCAATTGTCCCCCAACAAATTGAGAACCCTAGTTGAAATGAATAAATTTCTAGAAACATACAACCTCCCAATATTAAATTATGAAGAAATATAAATTATGAACAAACCTATAACTAGTAAGAAAATTGGATCAGTCATCAAAAATTCCCCTCCAAAAAACAAATGGCATAAATGGTGACTTGTACCAAATATTTAAAGAATTAATACCAATCTTCTTAAACTCTTCCAAATACTTTAAGAGAAGGGAGCACTTCCAAATTTATTCTTTGAGACTAGAAATACCCTGTCACCAAAGCCAAAGACAAAGACAATGCATTGAAAGTAACTATAAACCAATAACCCTGAAAAACTGATGTAATGAAATTTACATTTGTTATAGTACTTATCTCCCAGTCTGACTTCTATCCCTCAATAAGATTTTTAAAAAATCTTAAATACTATTTTAAAATATATACATACATATATGTCATTTTTCCTTTCTTCAATCATTCTAATTTCTATTGACATTCTTTGTTTATAATGGAAATTCTACATTTTTTTTTGTTCTCAGGATTGTGATATGTAATTTTTATCTGCATGTTTTACATATTTCAGCTATTTGCTTATAAGGTACCTTGTGGTTTATTTCTCTGTAATTAATAATTTGTATTTTATTGAGTGTTTTGTTTTTGTGCATTTATAGTTTTCAAAATATTTATAAAAGAGCCATTATTTCTTTAATTTTTTTTCTCTCTGGCCCACCTACTTGATTCAATTGAATTTTCATTCAGCTAATTTTTATTGTCTTACATTTATTGATGATTTGTTCATTTTTCCTACCATTTTTCCTGTGCTTCAGTTTACATATTTTCATTGTTATTTTTTTTTTACCTTTAGTGATATTTTCCCTTCAATATCTAAATGACTGTTTAAGATCATGTTGTCCTTTCTTCTTCATAATACTTTACTGTTTATTTTGGTATATGTTTTTTATTTTTGTTATCTCTGTTATAGTTTCTTTTAACTGATTTTTCTCCTGGTTTTGTTTTATATTTTCTTCTTTCTTTGTATACCTAATAATAATTTTAATAGATGCTGCATATAGTATATATTGCATTGTTGAATATCAATTTATTCATCTAACTTTAAAGACCATTGATTTACTTTAGCAATCTGTTAAGTTACTAGCACATTGAATTGATTTTTGAAGGCTCCTGTTTTAATCTTTACTAGAGCATATTTACAATAGCCTTTAGTCTAAGGCTAGTTTAGCCCATATGACACTTATTTGGTTTCAATGGCATGTCCCCAAGTGTTTAGTGAGGTTTCTTTACACTGTTTTTGCTGTAAGAAAAGTTCAAGTTACAGTTTTCCAGTAAGTTTTCCCCCCATAGTTGTTTAGGCTCTTCCATATGGAATTTCACCCTTTTCATGTGCAAGTTAGTATTCAGCCAAAATGTACCTATAAAATTTCTATAGCTATCTCTCTTCATAATTGCAGTCACTGCTGAAAATTATAGCTGCCTTGTCTTCTCCAAATCATGTTCCTTTGAATCTCTGCCTATTTAACTCAGAAAGAGCACTTTGGACTATTTGGTTTCTCCTACCTGCATTGCTGTTTCAAAGTGCCTTCAGGCCCAAGTACAATGTGTTTGTAATGCTCACTAGTAATATGTTTATTCCTCTTTTTTCAGTGTTCAGGTTCTGTGCTACAGGTTATAAATGCCTGAAAAGAGTTGTTTCATATCTTTTAGTCAATAATGTCTTCAATAGAGATATATATTTTCACAATTTCTAATTCTTATTCCCCACCCTCACTTTTTGTTTTATACAAAAAGGATTTTTCCTCCATCACTCAAACTATTCTTATCGTGGATAATATTGATATCCCCCCATTATTTAATAGATAAGGCAATTTTCATGGTTCATTTTGCTATTAATTACCAGGATCTTTTTTACAGTTTATTTTTTAAAAATATGTTATAGTACAGTTTTAGATTTATAAAAAGTGATAGTATAGAAAGTTGCCATTCTTCACATTCAGGTTTCCATTATTTATATTTTGTATTAGTATGGTATATTTGTTAAAATTACTGAACCAATATTGGTACATTATTATAAACTAACTAGAGGCTCGGTGCATGAAAATCCATGCACTTGGGGGAGGGGGGCCCTCAGCCTGGCCTGTGCCCTCTTGCAGTCTGGGACCCCTCGGGGGATGTCCAACTGATGGCTTAGGCCTGCTCCCTGAAAGATTGGGCCTAAGCTGGCAGTCAGACATCCCTCTAGCAGCCCAGGAGCCCTTGGGTGTCCACCTGGGGGGAGCGGGCCTAAGCCATTAGTTGGATATCCTTTGCGCTTCCGTGGAAGCGGGAGAGGCTCCCACCACCGCTGCTGCCCTGGCCAGCCATGAGCCGGCTTCTGGCTGAGTGGCGCTCTCCCTGTGGAAGCGCACTGACCACCAGAGGGCAGCTCCTGCATTGACCGTCTGCCCCCTGGTGGTCAGTGCATGTCATAGCGACCAGTCATTCCTGGTCATTCCGCTCTTAGGGTCAATTTGCATGTTATCCTTTTTTTATATAGAACTAGAGGACTGGTGCACAACATTCGTGCACTGTGTGGGGGGGTCCCTCAGCCTGACCTGTACCCTCTCGCAGTCCAGGACCCCTCGGGGTTTGTCTGCCTGCTGGCTAAGGCCCACTCCCCATGGACATCCCCCAAGGGGTCCTTAGTGCTGCCGTGGAGGTGAGAGAGGCTCCTGCCACCACCACTGCACTCCCCAGCAGTGAGCCTGGCTTCTGGCTGAGAGGCGCTCCCCTTGTGGAAGTGCACTGACCACCAGGGGCAGCTCCTGTGTTGAGCATCTGCCCCCTGGTGGTCAGTGCACATCATAATAACTGGTCGTTCCACCATTCGATTGATTTGCATATTAGTCTTTCATTATATAGGATTCCCATGCTTATACAAATGTACTTCATTTTTACCTATTATCCTTTTACTGTTATAGAATACAACTTTATATATTTAATAGTCATGTTACCATATGCTACTATTGGCTATAATAGTTTCTCAGATTTTCCTTTAGAAAAGTTCTGAATTGATCTTTGATTTTTTCCTCATGATTAGACTGGGTTTATGGGTTTTTGAAGAAAGACTACAAAGATGGAGTTCATTCTTTTTATTTTATTTTATTTGTTGTTAAGGTATTACATATGTGTCCTTATCCCCACATTACTCCCCCCAACCCCCCACTCATGCCCTCACACTCCTGGTGTCTGTGTCCATTGGTTATGCTTATATGTATGCATACAAGTTCTTCAGTTGATCTCTCCCCGTTACCCCCACCCTCCCCTACCTTAAGTTCTTCAGATCTCTCCCCGTTACCCCCCCCCTCCCCTACCTTCCCTCTGAGGTTTGACGGTCTGATCATCAGTTTATGTTGTTCATTATTATTTTTGTTCATCAGTTTATGTTGTTCATTATATTCCA
>NW_005354875.1:25827-32780 GCF_000412655.1 Myotis brandtii
ATTAGCTGCCCCTTTGTTGGCGGTTAATTTGCATATCGTGCTGATTAGCCAATGGGAGGCGTAGCAAAGGTATGGTCAATTACCATGTTTGTCTATTATTAGATAGGGTGATATTGTTTGTTCACTTGGCTGAGGTAAGGTTTGCCATGTTTTTCCACTGTGAAGTTACTCTTTCTATCTTTTCCACACTGTATGGGAATAAGTAAATCTCATTTAAGGGGCTGAAGTTATACTTCACCTTCTTGAGGGCAAAATATCTACATAAATTATTTGGAAATTTGTTTATCCTTGCTCATTTAGCTATCTACTTTTTATTATTTATATCTGTTTAGATTCATGGATGTTTATTTTATACTTTGTGGTGTAATCCAACATTACTTTGTTTTGTTGCCTTAATTGTTCCAAAATTGGTCATTTAGAACTCTTAATTAACTCCTGTGCCATATGATTATATTTCCATGATTCTGGGTTTTTCTTTTTTTTTCAACACTATCATTTTTTTCTGGCATGACAGTATGCTCCAAGTTCATACTGTGTGTTGACTTTTCCAGTTCTTCAGCACTTGTCATTTGTTGATTTGTTGATGGTAGCCATTCTGACAGGTGTGTGATGATATCTCATTGTCCTTTAAATTTGCATCTTTTTGATGATTGACGACTTTGAGCATTTTTTCATGTCTCTTGGCCATCTATATGTTCACTTTGGAGAAATTTCTATTTAAGTCCTTTGTTCATTTTTTATTTTTTATTTTTTTTTTTTTAATCCTGATTCATTATAATCACCAGTTCATTCTGTACATCAGATTATTTATTCACTTGGTTCTTAGATTCACTTGTTGATAGATGCATGTTTGTTGTTCACAATTTGTATCTTTACCTTTTTCTTCTTCCTCTTCTTAAAGGATACCTTTCAGCATTTCGTATAATACTGGTTTAGTGGTGATGAACTCCTTTAGCTTTTCCTTATCTGTGAAGCTCTTTATCTGACCTTCAATTCTGAATGATAGCTTTGCTGGATAAAGTATTCTTGGTTGTAGGTTCTTGGTATTCAGCACTTTGAATATTTCTTGCCATTCCCTTCTGGCCTGCAAAGTTTCTGTTGAGAAATCAGCTGACAGTCGTATGGGTATTCCCTTGTAGGTAATTGAGTCTCTTTCTCTTGCTGCTTTTAAGATTCTCTCTTTGTCTTTTGCTCTTGGCATTTTAATTATGATGTGTCTTGGTGTGGTCCTCTTTGGATTCCTTTTGTTTGGGGTTCTCTGCGCTTCTTGGACCTGTAAGTCCATTTCTTTCACCAGGTGGGGGAAGTTTTCTGCCATTATTTCTTCAAATAGGTTTTCAATATCTTGCTGTCTCTCATCTTCTGGCACCCCTATTATTCTGATGTTGGTACGCTTGAAGCTGTCCCAGAGGCTCCTTACACTATCTTCGTATTTTCGGATTCTTTTTTCATTTTGCTTTTCCGGTTGGGTGTTTTTTGCTTCTTCGCATTTCAAATCTTTGGCTTGATTCTTGCGCTCCTCTGGTCTGCTATTGGGTGTAATATTCTTTATTTCAGAGCGTGTATGCTTAATTTCTAGTTTCTTTATCATAGCATCGAGGGTCTCATTAGTTTTCGTGAGGCTCTCCAGAAGTTTATTGCAAGCCCTCAAAATTGCGTTTTTTAGCTCTATATCCTCCATTTCTGTCATGTTTTTTTGTCTCCGCATTTTTTATGCTTTCTTGGTGCACCCCCTAGTGGTCTTTGTGCGCAGTCTTGTTCTAGTTGAGCCTTGATTGTTGTAGTTAATACTAGAGGGATTTGACCACCAGGCCGACTGGCTGTGTGAATCAGCTGTGTCTGCCGCGGAAAACTTCTGTCCTCTGGGGAGGTGCTAATCTAGCCTTTGCCTGAGGCTATCCGGCAAATGGCTCTGCGCAGGGCTTGGGCGGGGCGGGCTCAACAGGGCGGGCGGAGGGAGCCGTTATGGTGCCCTCAGTCCTGTTCCCAGAGGCTCTGCTTCTCAGAACCCCCGGAACCGCTGCAAACCTCGGAGGGAAAGCTGCCTTCCAACTGATGCCAGACACTCCCGCTTCTCCCGTTTGGGTCCGAGTCCCCAGCGATTCGCCCGTATCTGGAGCTCAGAGTCTGAGACTCCCCCCTGACCGAAAACGACAACCGCGCTCTCAGCCACCAGCCCGCTTTGCGCGCGCACCTCCGCACCTGAGTTTTTTCCACACTGCGCCTCCTCTGAGCCTCGGTGTGCTGTTATTTTTCCTTCTAGTTGAAGAGTCTCTCCTCAGCCAGCCTTCCTGTGGTTCTGGGTGATGTCCGTTCCGTCTTTTAGTTGTATTTTTGAAGTGGTTGTTTGCGGCAGCAGTCTGCGGTGTTTACCTATGCCGCCATCTTGGTCTCTCCCCCCTTTGTTCATTTTTTAATTGGATTGTCTTCCTTTTGTTAAGTTGTATGAGTTCCTTATATATTTTGGATATTAACCCCTTATTAGGTGTATCACTGGCAAATATGTTCTCCCATACAGTGGGCTCCCTTTTGGTTTTGTTGATGGCTTCTTTTGCTGTACAGAAGTTTTTTTATTTTGATATAGTCCCATATGTTGATTTTCTCTGTAGTTTCCCTTGACCTAGAAGATATATCCACAAACATATTGTTATGAAAAATGTCTTAGACTTTGCTGCCTATGGTTTCTTCTATTATTTTTATAGTTTCATGACTTACATTAAGTCTGTTATCCATTTTGATTTTATTTTTGTGTATGGTGTAAGTTGGTGGTCTAGTTTCATTTTTTACATGTATCTGTCTAATTTTCCCAGTGCCATTTATTGAAGAAACTGTCTTGACTCCATTGTATGCTCTTGCCTCCTTTGTCAAAAATTTTTTTAAAATATCACTATTTTTAATATTTTTATTGACTTCAGAGAGGAAGGGAAAGGGAAAGAGAGATAGAAACATCAATGATGAGAGAGAATCATTGATCAGTTGCTTCCTGCACACTCCCTACTGGGTCTTGAGCCTGAAACCTGGGCATGTGCCCTCAACTGGAATCAAACCTGGGATCTGTCAGTCTGAAGGCTGACCCTCTATGCACTGAGTCAAACCAGTTAGGGCTCCTTTGTCAAATATTAATTGAGTGTATTGGCTTGGGTCGATTTCTGGGGTCTCTTTTCTGTTTCATTTATCTATATGCCTGTTCTTGTGATAGTACCAGACTATTTTTATTACAGTGGCTTTTTAGTATAACTTGATATCTGGCATTGTGATTCCTCCAACTTCGTTTTTCCTTCTCAAGATGGCTGTGGCTATTTGGGGTCTTTTTGGTTCCATATAAATTTTTGAGAACTTGTTCTAGATCTGTGAAATATGTCATTGGTATTTTTCTACATAATTAAAAATATATGAAATTTATTGGACTTACATTGGTTAACAAAATTATATGTGTTTCAAATGTAGAATTCTATAATACACCATCTGTATATTGTATTGTATGCTAACCACCAAAAGTTGAGTCTCTTATCACCAGTTATTCCCCCTTTCCCTCTGGTCAACACCATACTGTTGTCTGTGTCTGAGGGTTGTTGTTGTTTTTTTGTTTAATCCCTTCAATGTTTTCACCCAGCTGCATAACCCCTCCCTGCTGACAGATGTTAGTCTGCTCTCTGTATCTATGATTCTGTTTCTGTTCTGCTTCGGGAGGTTTCATTGTTGTTGTAGGTTCCACATGTACATGAAACCTTATAGTAATTTTCATTCTTTAATTGGCTTATTTATCTTAGTTTAATACTCTCCAAAACTATCCAGGCTATCACAAAAAGTAAGTTTTTCTTTTTTACAGCCAACTAGTATTCCATTGTATAAATGTATCACTGCATTTTTATCCACCAATCTATCGATGGGCACTTGGGCTGATTACAAATCTTGGTTATTGTAAATAATGCTGCAATGAACATAAGTGTGCGTATATTTTTTCAAATTAATGTTTCAGGTTTCTATGGATATGTTCTCAGAAGTGGAATAACTGGATCATAAGGCAGTTCAATGTTAATTTTTTGAGAAAACTTCATGCTGTTATCCACAGTAGCTGCACCAATCTGCATTCCTACAAACACTGCATAAGGGTTCCCCTTACTCCACATCCTCAACAGCAATTTTAATTTGTGGATTTTTTTTATGATAGCCATTCTGATAGGTGTGAGGTAATAACTCAATATAGTTTTAATTTGCATTTCCCTGATCATTAGTGACGTTCAACGTCTTTTCATCAGTGTGTTGGCCATCTGTATGTCTTTAGAAAAGTGTCTATTCAGGTCTTTTGACCATTTTTTAGAAGGATTGTTTGTATTTTGGTGTCAACTTTTAAAATTTCTTTATAAATTTTGGATATTAACACCTTATCAAATGTATCATTGGACAATGTGTTCTCCCATTCATTAGGTTGTGTTCATTTTGTTGATGGTTTCCTTTGCTATGCAAAAACATTTTAATTCTATGTAGTTCCATTTCTTTAGTTTTTCTTTTGTTTCCCTTGCCTGAGGAGAAATATCAGAAAAAAATATTGCTACAAGAAATGTCCAAGATTTTACTACTTATTTTTTTCTAGGATTTTATGGTTTTGAGTCTTACCTTTAAGTCTTTAAACTATTTAGATTTTATTCCTCTGTATGGTGTAAGATGGTGGTCCAATTTTTTTTTCCATGTGTCTATCCAATTTTCCCAGCAACATTTATTGTTACTCTCCTTTTTCATTTCTAATTTTATTTATTTGGGTTATCTCTATTTTTTTCTCGATGTGTCCAGTTAAAGGTTTGTCAATATTGTTTATATTTACAACTCTTAGTTTTATTGATCTTATGAATTGCTTTTTTAGACTCTATTTTATTTTTTTCTCTGACCTTTATTATTTTTTTTTCTACTCACTTTGGGCTTTGTCTTTTTCTTTTCCTAGTGTCTTTAAGTGTACAGTTTATAGTAAATTAATATTTGACAAAGGATGTAAAAACATATACTGGGTTAAGATAGTGTATTAAAGGAATGGTGCTGGGAAAATTGGACAAATATGTGTAAAAATATGAAAATAGACCACCTTCTTACATCGTACATAAGAATAACTCAAAATGAATTAAAGACTTAAATGTTAGAAGTGAAACCATAAAAATCCTTTAAGAAAATATAGGTAGTAAAATCTCAGGCATTTCTCATAGCAATATTTTTTTCTGATATATTGCCTCAGATAAGGGAAACAAGAGTAAAAAACACAATGGGAATACATCCAACTAAAAAGTTTTTGCACATCAAAGAAACCATCAACAAAATGAGTAGACAACATATTGAATAGAAGAATATATTTGCCAATACATCTGATAAAGGCTGAATATACAAAACTTATAAGAAACTCATAGAATTCAACACCAAAAAACCCCCACATTCTGATTAAAAATGGGCAAAGGACATGAATATACACTTCTTCAAAGAGGATATACACATGGCTAATAAACATATGCAAGGATGCTCAATGAAACTAATTATCAGAGATGCAAATTAAAACCACAATGAAATATCACCTCACACCTGTCAGAATCATCTATAAATTAATTTAAAAAAACAGTGGTGGTGAGGATATGGAAAAAAGAGAATGCTTTTTCACTGTTGGTGGGAATGCAGATTGGTGAAGCCACTATGGAAAGCTGAGTGGAGTTACATAAAAAACAAACAAACAAACAAAAAAAACATGGAACTACCTTATATTGATTTTTCTAGTTTCCTGAGGTAGGCTTTTAATACTATAAGTTTCCCTCTGATGACTGCTTTTTCTGTGTCCCATAGATTTTGGTTTGTTATGTTATCATTTTTATTGTTTCAAGGTACCTTTTTTATTTTTTTCTTTATCTCATTATTAAACCATTCATTGTTTAGAGACATATTATTTAGCCTCCATGTCTGTGTGTTTTCAGGTTTTTATGTTTTTTTCTATGATTTATTTTTTGTTTCATACCATTTTTGGTCAAAGAAATGCTTGATATGATTTCAATCTTCTTAAATTTATTGAGATTTGATTTGTGTCCTAACATGGGGTCTACCTTAGGAAATGTTCCATTGTGCATTTGAGAAGAATGTATATTCTGCTGCTTTGGGGTAAAATGCTCTGAAGATATTTTTTTAATCCATCTGATCTAGTGTGTCATTTAATGTTGATCTTTTCTTGTTGATTTTCTGCCTGGAAGATCTATCCATTGATGTCAATGGGGCATTAAAATCTCCTGCTGTAAATCTCTCCCTTTATGTCAATTCAGGTTTGCTTTTTATATTTTGGTGCTCCTATGTTGTATGCATAAATTTTTACAAGGGTTACATCCTCATTGGATTGATCCCTTTATCATTATGCAGTGTCTTTCTTTGTATCTTACTATAACCTTTGTTTTAAAGTTTATTTTATCTAATTATTGCTACCCCAGCTTTTCTTTAAATTTCCATTTTCATTAAATATATTTTTCCATCCTTTTACTTTTAGTCTTTGTGTATCTTTTGTTCTGAGGCAGGGTTCTTGTAGACAGCATATATATTGGTCATATTTTTAATTCATTTAGCTACCTGATTTCTTTTTATTGGAGCATTTAAGCCATTTAATTTTTTTTACTTTAAATTTCTTTATTGATTACGGTATTACATATGTGTCCTTATCCTCCCATTACCCCCCCACTCATGCCCTCACCCCTCCTGTTGTCCGTGTCCATTGGTTAGGCTTATATGTATGCATACAAGTCCTTTGGTTGATCTCTCCCCCTTACCCCCACCCTCCTCTACCTTCCCTCTGAGGTTTGACATTCTGAAAGATAATTCTCTGTCTCTGGATCTGTTTTAGTTCATCAGTTTATGTTGTTCATTATATTCCATAAATGAGTGAGGTCATGTGATATTTATCTTTCTCTGACTGGGTTATTTCACTTAGCATAATGCTCTCC
>NW_005354875.1:33677-37819 GCF_000412655.1 Myotis brandtii
TATGCTCAATTAATATTTGACAAAGGAGGCATGAACATACAATGGAGTCAAGACAGTCTCTTCAATAAATGGTGTTGGGAAAATTGGACAGATACATGCAAAAAAAATGAAACTAGACCACCAACTTATACCATACACAAAAATAAACTGAAAATTTCTAAATGACTTAAACATAAGATGGGAAACCATAAAAATACTAGAGGAATCCACAGGCAGCAAAATCTCATTCATAAGCCGAAGCAATTTCTTCACTGATACTGCTCCTAGAGCAATGGAAACTAAAGAGAAAATTAAAAAAAATGGGACTACATCAAAATAAAAAGCTTTTGCACAGCAAAAGAAACCATCAATAAGCCATTTACATTTAAAGTTATTATTGATAGGTACAAATTTGTTATTTTATTCTTTATAACTATGATATTTTTTTTCTTTTTCTTCATTTCAGATATTGTATTCTTCATTTCTGACTGGTTCTTAGTTATGGTTTCTATGTCTTTTTTATGCTGTTGTAGTTCTCACTAAGTTTTTGAGCATCCTTTTAACCATTTTTTAAAAAATTCTATATCTGATAAATTGGTTGCCTTTATTGCATTTAGCTCTTTATCTGGAGATATTTCCTTTTCCTTCATTTGGGGGATGTTTCTTTGTTTCCTGAGTTTGGCTGCTTCTTTGTGTTTGTTTTTATGTATTAGTTAGATCTGCTATGTATCCCGGACTTATTTAGTAGGTGTCCTGTGGGACCCAGTGGTGCAGTCTTCTTGATCACTTTAGCTGGGTCCCCCAGGAATGTCCATATGTGAGTTACGTGAGCCCTCTTATTATAATTGAGTCTTGATTGCTGTTGGCTCATTTGTGCATGGGATCGACCCTCATGTAAGGTGACTGTGAGGATTGACCATGACCACAGTGTAAAAGCTGCTATATAGGTTCTGACTATATGAAGCAGAATTTGCCTCAGCTGGATTTGGTGCCTGCTAAGATCTCCCTTTGTATATGCCAGTTGTGAAGGTAATTGGACCCTGCCCTGATTTTGTCAGAAGCTGGCCACTGGGTGTATATGTTCAGGGCCTTTCGGAGGGACTCTGTGAAAGTCAATATCATACATAGCCTCTGACTGGCCCTGGGCAGCCTGTTTGGAGCTACAAAGCGATCCACAGCTTATGACTGCCTCTGCTGGGCCCTGTTTTGTAGAAAGTGCCAAGCTGTGCGCCAAGAAAAGGCTTCCACTAGCACCAAGTCTAAAGGCAGGTCAGCAAAAGATGGAAGATCCGCTTACCCCTGCCAGCTTCCCAGGCACTGAAAGAGTCTCTGGTGATACTCAAGTTGCATGAGGTAGGGGAGAGTTGTGCTCACCAGATTTATATATGTTCAAACTCAGTGCCAATGCTGGGTCTGAGCTAGCTCAGCAAATGTCCCAGAGTATACCAATTCTAGCTGCCCCCTGTTGGGTGCCTATAGACCTTAGTGTTAGGGTAGGGTCTCAGGGAGTCATCAGGATGAGGCCAGCAGAGTTTATTAGGCCCAAGCAATCAATATTAGGCTGTGTGAATGAAAGGCTTTCATCAGTTGGGCATGCTAGGAATAAATGGCCCCATCTGAGAACCATAAAACTCAATCTCCCATATTCTGCCAATTCCCCTGCTCAGCAGGGTGGGACTGCCAGGAGTCTGGAGGGTGGGGCTAGTGGATCTCCAATAAGAGAGAGGTGTCAGTCAGGTTGGAAAAAATGGGGTGAGAGGCCCTTACTCTAGAGCCACACAACTCAGTCTGTCTTGGATTCTGCCCATACTCCTTGACAGGGCAGGGCCACTAGGAGTCAGAAGAGTGGGGCCAATGGCAGTTCAGAGGGTGGGACTAGTGTATCTCCTGTGAGGGGGAAACACTGGTCAGTTTCACGGGAATGGTGGGGAAAATGGCCCTCACCCCAAAGCCACACAACTCAGTCACTGGCACTCCCTGAGTTTGCTTGGACCTATACATCCCAGCCCAGGCAGCTTACTCTACAGCAGGGCATGATGTCTACAGTGTAGGGCAATGGGATTCCAGAAGGTAAGACTATTGCATTCTCCCAAGCTAATGCCATAAGGAAAGTAGTGCTCCACTCAAGAAAAATGACATCTGAGGTGTGGAAGAGGGACTTAGTAAAGGGACCCTGGTAACTATCCCTTCAGCTCTCTCCCCAGAGGCACAAGCCCAGTCTTTCCTCACATTACTCTAGTCTGCTCCAACCTACATTTGCCATAGTCCAGGCTGAGTGGCTGCTAAGGAGATTTTTGTGCTTGGCCTTTAAGAGGGTTCTTGTGTCTCTAGCAGACTTCTGTCTCTCTCTGGTGAACAGAATCCCATTGATTTTCACATTAGGATGTTATGTGGGATCCTTTTCCTGGCTATGATGCTTTGGGCAGGGAAGTCCAGTATGGGGTTGAGACCCCACACTCCTCAGGAGGAATCTTTGCAGCTGATTTATCCCTCTGGAATCTCAGTCACTTCCCATGGGACCCTTATCACATCTCTGCCCTTCCTACCAATAGCAATGTGGCTTCTTCTGTAAATCCTTGGTTATAAAACTTCTCTTCAGCTAGTCTTCAGTAGGTTATTCAGGTTGCTTGTTCTATATTTTAGTTTTAATTCCAGTTTGGTCCTGGGAGGAGGTGAATGTACCTTTCATCTACCCTGCCACCATCTTGGATTTCTATGTAATTTTTCTATAAACTTTAAACTGTTCTAAAAATTGTCTGTTAAATATAAAAATACATAGCTATAAAATTAACTGACAAAAGTAAAGTTAAAAACAATAAACCATTGTGTAGTTCTAGAAATCTCAAAATTTAGCAACTATATACATCAAGTCTTTTATATGAAGTTCAAATAAAAGTACTAGTGACTCCTTTGCAAAGCTCAGGTAATTAAGAAAAAGTGATGGTCTAATTTGTGATTGTAATAACCAAGATATACAGACATTAGGTTTCACAGAAAAATTACTGTGTTATATTTCTGGTATGTCTAAAGTGTATATCATTGCTAAGAAAAATGTAGAATTTCAACATATACTTATGTAAATGAGCTACAATTAATTAATTTCTTACACTTTTTAAAAAAATATATTTTATTGATTTTTTACAGAGAGGAAGGGAGAGAGATAGAGAGTTAGAAACATCGATGAGAGAGAAACATCGATCAGCTGCCTCCTGCACACCCCCTACTGGGGATGTGCCTGCAACCCAGGTACATACCCTTGACCGGAATCAAACCTGGGACCTTTCAGTCCACAGGTCGACGCTCTATCCACTGAGCCAAACCGGTTTCGGCTTCTTACACATTTTTAGCAGATTTTCTTTTTCATGGCAGGTAGTAATTTTGTAATACAGGAGCAAGATCTCCCTCTAAAATTTGATGCTAGTAAATAGTAAAACAACTAGTGGACAAATGGTGCATCGCTTAAAATTCAAAAATAAATAGATATATAATTTAATATGACCATATGTAGAACAGATCTTTGATCAGAATTAATCATAGATCATTCACCAGAGGTTTAGAGAGTAGTAGGACAGACAAACTTGGAAAATCCTGTAAAAAAATTCTAATCTAAAAAAAGAGAAACATGCAAATTAACTGTACCTTCGCTACACCCAAGCCACGCTCACGAGCAAATCAGAGTGATTATATGCAAATTAACCCAACCAAGATGGCACCGGCAGCCACAGAGCTGGAGCAAGCAGGAGGCTTGGTTGCCCCAGTGATGGAGGAAGCCAAGCTCCCCACCTGCCCTGGCTGGCTCTGAGCTCCACTCAAGGCAACAAAGTTTCAATTATAGAAGATAAACAAACCCCAGATACCTGAGATACCTGCTTCCAGACAGCCTCCACTGGAAGCTTGGGTTGCTGGGGGCCGTGGCCAGCCTGCAAACAGTCATCAGCCCCTCACCCAGGCTCGCCAGGCATGCCAAGGGGGACCCCCACCCTGAAGGGGCTGTGGCCAGCATGAAAATGGCCCTCAGCCCCTCACCCATGCTGGCCAGGCACCCCAGTGGGGACCCCCACCCTGAAGGGGCTGTGGCCAGCATGAAAATGGCCCTCAGCCCCTCACCCATGCTGGCCAGGCACCCCAGTGGGGACCCCCACCCTGAAGGGGCTGTGGCCAGC
>NW_005354875.1:38468-54645 GCF_000412655.1 Myotis brandtii
AGTGCACAAATTTTTGTGCACCAGGCCTCTAGTTGTATAATAAAAGTCCCAGAGAAAGAATAAATTGCTAATCAGTTATTTATAACTATCTGTCATGGTGGATCAATTGGGATTTACTTGCATGTTGTTCACATGAGAATCAAAGAAAAAACTGTAACAGGATGATTAAAATTAATGTCTGGATATCTGAACTAAAAATCTCTATTGGGAGGGATAAATATAGTATGGGAAAGGTGTGTGTCCTCATATGTGTACTGTGCTTCATCCAAGCATCAGGAAACCTATGCCAAGAGTTTCAGAAAGTAAAAAAAAGCACTCTCATGGTATCAGATAATAAGCCCAAAGGGGGAGAAAAATGCCTATATATTTTATCTGTGTACTAGTAATAGCATTTGACAAATCAATTCTCTCAACTTGATTACATTCTTTAAAAACTAAATAATTCTTGAATGCATCAATACACAAGAAACAAGTATTTATAATCACCTATGATGTGAAAAGAGAATGTTTGGATTATCAGAGTATTATACGAACCAATGACTTTGAGTGATTAGTGGAACATCAAGAAGACTAGAGATTGTGGTGAAGCAAGAAAGTTAGAATAGGAAACAAAGGCCTCAAGATCGATTCCTCTTTTCTGTCTTGGCTGGAACGTCACAGATGAGACCTTTACTGACTACCTGTTCTCATGCTTTCTCCTCCTCAATTTGTTGTAATTGAGAGAACAACAACAACAACAAAAAGTCATTATCTGGGGAGGAGGGACAAGGATGAGTCGTACCACCAGCATCAGAAGCAGAGGACAGCCCTATCTCTCCACCCCTTCCCCACATTTAATAAAAATCTTCCACCCAGACCCCATTGGCATGTCTCATTCTCCAAGATTGCCTGCTCTCACTTATCAAGTGCATACTATCTCTTTAATAAATTTACTATGCTTTGTTAAATCCTTATGTCAAGCTATTGAATCCTTTCTTGTTCCATGACAAGGATGTGGATCAGGTTGAGGCCTGTCTTGGCCTCCCCGGGTGCTGCCTGGTATCAGTGCTATTATTATGAGACTGCTTGAAAAAAAAAACTGCCTTAAGGAGCATTTTAAAAAATACTTCAGAAACAACTTGAACATGAAGGAGAATATGTAGTTAATGATTCTGGTTTAAGCAATTTCTAAGACAAATGATAAAATAAAGGTTCTATTTAATGATGATAATCATAAATCTTATATGTTATGTCTAAGTTCAAATTTATGTATCCATCTGACTATTTCAGCTCTCTAAGAACATGCCTCCATATTTTAAAACACTATCAGATGAATGACCTTCTTTTTCAGTACCATGCCTCATTTTGTATTGTGGTTAGTGAAAATCATCTTGCAACTGAGTTTTCCTATGCACTTTTGTCCCAGGATCAAGAATAAAGATATCCTTCACCTATATAGCTAAATATATAACTTGCCTACCTGCCTCTCTTGTAATTCTTCTCTTAAAGATAATACATTTTCTCATCCACCACACCCTCACCAAGTGTCTGAACATACAACATGAGATAGGTACCCCTCTTGTTTTTCTCATTATTTTGCAAATATTTCTCCCCCTTTTGCCTGTCATTAGTTGATTTTTTCCAGGTAACTTCCATTTCAACATCTGCTCCAAAGTCTTTGTGTAGTCTGACTAGGTGTAATATATTTGTGTTTTTTTAAGGGGAAGGGGGAAAAGTAGGAAATTCTGGATACTACCATTACAGTAACGACAATACCTCTGTTAGTTGTTTGTTCCTTTATTAATTTATTTATACCAACATTTTCCTGCTATTGCTGCTAATGAAGCTGTGATTATTCTAGTATGATCCAAAGAAAAACATGGCAAAGGGAATTTTTTAGACTCCTAAAAGTGCTTTGAGCCTCCTTTGGCTTGTTTCTATCCTGGATAAAAATAATTTTTCATATCATCTAATGTGGGTCACTAAGAAATGCACCAAAATATTGCAGTAATAAATAAAGTTAATTTGCCTGGTGTTGTCATCTGTGTATATATAGGGTGTCCCAAAAATGTATACACACTCTTTGAATAATTATAAAGGCAGTGATATTAAAATACATTTCATTTTCAAAATTGAGCTGTCAGCTGTTACAGTGTGCATACATTCTTTTGGGACACACTGTAGTTCTTTTTGAAAATTTACAAAGAACTAGGAGGCCAATAAATTGTGTCTCATCTCCATGTCAACACTTTAAAAGAGGTAATATGGAGGATTAGAAATGAACAAAAAATATACAGAAGGCATAGACAAGAGGCTTTTACTTAATTTAGAATCTGAGTTTACATGAGAAAGTGTGCATTTATAGGAATATATACTATGATTATTTTTCTTCTGATATTAGTGGTTTGCATAAGAACCTTAAAGTGGTTTGTGAGCCAAAGTAAATTAGGGACTAGTTTTTCCAATTAAAAATATAAAGTAGTATAATTTACAAATAATAATATATATAATATTATGTTTTAAATTCCAGATGACTTTCAGTATTTGAATGACAAAAAAATTTAAGGTAAGCATCTTATAATACTAGTGGCCCGGTGACATAATTAGTGCACATTAAAAGGGGATTAATTAGAGGAAATATTTTAATATTGCTATTTGCCCTTTCTCTATAATAGAAGTGTCAAAGATGAAAGAAAATTAGTAAAATGTATATGAATATCTTCCTCCTGTCAGAGTGTGGGTCGCACCATGGGACCCAGAGTCAAGTCCCTGCCCACCCACGTGTGCCTCAAAATCGCACAAGATTCAGACCCGGCAAACCCCCCCCATTGGGCTAGATCCAGACCCAGCCAATCCCACCCTTGTCAAGCCCTGCCAGGCAGGGGGCGCAGCCTCAGGTCCCCTGGCCTGGTGCTGGGGAAGGGGGCATGGCCTGAGGTCCCCCAGCCTGGGCTGGGGTGGGGAGTGCACCTTGAGGTCCTCCGTCAAGCCCTGCTGGGTGGGGTATGTGGCCTGAGATCCCCTGTCAAGCCCCGCCAAGCAGGGGGCATGGCCTGAGGTCCTTCATCAAGCCCTGCTGGGCAGGGGGCATGTTTTGAGGACGCCATTAAGCCCCGTTGGGTGGGGGGCACAGCCTCATGTCCCCCATCAAGCCTTACTGGGCAGGGGGTGTGGCCTGAGTTCCCCCAGCCTGGCACCGGGATAGGGGGTGTGACCTGAGGTCCCCTGGCTTGGTGCCAGGGCCACGGGAGCAGCCTGAGGTCCTCTGGGCCAGCACCAGGGTGGGGGGCTCACCTTGAGGTCCCCCTTCAAGCCCTGCTGGGCAGGGGGCACAGCCTGAGGTGCCCTGTCAAGCCCTGCTGGGCAGGGGGGTGCAGCCTGAGGTCCCCTGTCAAGCCCCACGGGGGAGGAGGGGTGCAACCTCAGGTTCCTGATGATTGTTCATTAAGGCTCATTATGGGAACTCAGCCTCCACTGTGGGTGTAGCCATCTTGTGTTATGGAAACCCCCCCTCTGCTGTGGGCGCTGCCATCTTTGTGGTGGAGTGACGGTCAATTTGGATATTCCCTCTTCATTATATAGGATACAGGCCCGGTGCACGGGATACATGGCCTGTGGGGATCAGCCCACTATGGGAGCAGCTGCTCATCCTGGTCAGCCAAGTGGCTGTGGACCTGCCCTCTGAGCAGCTGCTCATGCTATGGGAGCGCCATTCATCCTGGTCAGCTGAGTGGTGCTCCCACTGTGGGAGTGCACTGACCACCAGGGGTCAACTCCTGCATTGAGCATCTGCCCCCTGGTGGTTATTGTGCATCATAGTGATTGGTTGACCGGTCATTCTGGTCATTTGGCCATTCAGTCACTAGGCTTTTATATATATAGATTCTCATTTAACATTTTAAAAGTTCATAGCAAATAAAAATTAGCCAAAATCATAACTGAAGATTAAAATGGGTTTGTCTTTTACTTTTCATTTCTATAAAGTTATATTTTATGGCATGAAATTTGCCTTAAATATGCAGATCATATTATATATTGCTTTGTACACTAAAAACTGAACAGAGGGGAGCAGAAAATGATGGCTGAATAGGCAGACCTGTCGGGCACCTCGTCTCAGGGCCAGGCTGGAAATACAACTAAATTGGAGAACATTTACCTGGAATTTCCAACTGTGGTCCATCTGTGGAGGTATCTTATAATAAGGAAAAAGAGAAGGCACCTGGAGACCAGTAGGAAGGACGAAATCATGAGAGGGGGATTGCCTGGAGAGGAGGGACCTGACCTATGAGGAGAACAGTTCTGGGAGCACACACTCACCCACAGCGGCAGTGGCAGCAGCACCTCTGGACCTGCAGCACTTGTATCATCCAAGCAGCTAAGAAAGGTAGCAATAGTGCTGGCAGCAGTGGTGTCTAACCTGGCAGAACAGAGCCAGTGGGAGAGAGAGCCACAGCTTTGATTGCCTTTCTTTTTTAAAAAAATCTCTAAACCCAGAGCACAGGAGTTTTCATTTGCAACTAAACACACCAGGCATTGGAGCACTGAGGGAGGCACAAACTTGAGGTGCCTGTGGAGAGTTGGGGGAGGGAAGCAAGGTAGGGAGACTTGGAAAAACAGTGGACAGGAGTCCTGCAGTGGGTTGTTCATATACTCCCAAACAAAAACGGCTATTTTCCCTGGGAGGAGCTACCTCCTCCAGAGGGCAGGTTAAAAGGAAAAACCCCCACCTAGGTGATACAGCCTGCCACAACTTGAATTTTGAGCTTTAATGAGGAAACAAAGGCAGAGGACAAGCCTACGGGTCTGAACAGTCTCAAGGAGCCCTCAGTGACTGGATTGGAAGAGGGTCATCTAGCCCAAAATTCTAGAAACCAGACTGATAAAAACTTCAGAGTCTAGCTGACCCCATTGATCTCCATACAAGGACCTCTGTCCAGCCAAGGGCAGAGTAATATTTTGGGCCAATCAAGGAGGAGCAGGTCTGGGACAAGAAAAAACAACAACATCCATCCTATTCCCTGAAAGCAAAACAGCACCAACCCCAACTAAAGCCCTGTCAGAAACAGACCCTTGAGTAATTAAGATTGACAGCTGGTGGACAGGCATCTCTTTTTTAGTTTTTCTCTTTCCTTCCCCCCACCTTTTTTTTTTTAAATTGACCTTCTTATCCAACTGCTTTGTGGCTTTGTTATCATTATAGTCTCTACTGTTTTGTTCATATATCTAATTTCCTCTTCTCCTACTCAAATACCCTTTCTCTTTTTTTACTACTCAATTTTTTTCTCTTCTCTTTTGCTTTTTTTCTTCTCCTAATTTCTTAACTTGTTTCACCTCCTAAATGTAGGACTGTCTCCTCTATTCACCTTTTCAATTTTTCTTTCTTCTTTCTTGTCTTATCATTTATTTTGTCCCTACTTTATTCTAAACAGTGGTCCTACCCATATTCCTCTAATTCTTTTCTTTATTTGAGCACTGCATCTACAGATTCTGCTCACTCCCCTTTTTCTGGGTATTTTTTTATATGTGGTTTTTAGTTTCTTTCTTTATTTTGTTATGTTTTCTCTCCATATATTATCTTTCATTTTTTTCTATTAATCTTGCTCTCTTTTCTATTTCCTCATTCTTTTTCCTCTGGTGATCATTTTTGTTGGGGCTATAGGGGCCTAGTGTACATTTGTATTCTGTTCCTTCTGTGTCTTGTCTTGTCTTGTCTTGTCTTGTTGTATTTTGTGCTGTTCAGTCAGCATCTCCACAATGGAGGCATGACATGGTAGGGAGAGAGTCATGTAATCAGACAACCTGAGAGGAGGCTCCATCCATGAAAGGGACAATAACATTCAAGACCCAACTACAACAGGAGAACCCAAATATCTCACGTAGGGGGAAACCCTGGAAGACCCAACCCAGGAGACCTTACAGACTGTACCACTGGGTTCCATAAAACATCTACTACATTGGACCAACTTAAAAAATCTAGGTGTCATAGCAGTTTGATCTAATACATAGAAACAATACAAAGGAACAGAAAAAATAGGGAGACAAAAAAAACACACCCTCAAATGAAATAAAAGGAGGAATCACCATAAAATGAACTAAATGAAATGGAGGCAAGTAATTTCTCAGAGAATTCAGAGTAATGGTTATAAGGATGCTCAAACGTGCTATATGAGAATTACGCAAAACTCAAGGAGAATGATAAGGAGCTGAATGAGAAATATACCAACATGGGTAAGAAACATGAGGAAAGGAAGAATGACATAGCTACAATAAGGAGCACAATGGAAAGTTTCAACAGTAGAATAGATGAAGATGAGGACCAAATCAGTGAGTTAGAAGACAAGGTAGAAAAAATACCCAAACAGTACAGCAACTGGAAAGACAAATGAAAAAGCAGGAGAAGAGTCTAAGGGGGCTTTGGGACAAAATGAAGTGAAAAAAATTCACATAATAGGGGTTCCAGAAGTAGAGGAAGTTGAACAAGGATGAGAAAACCTCTTTCAAGAAATAATGAAAGAAAACTTTCCTAAATTTGGGAAGAAAAAAGTTACACAAGTCCAAGAAGTACAGAGAGTCCCAATCAACATGAACCCAAAAAGACCTACATTAAGACACATCATAATTACACTGGCAAACGTAAAAGATAAAGAGAAAATCTTAAAGGCTGCAAGAGAGAGAAAGAAAGTTACCTACAGGGGAACTCCCATTAGACTATCAGCTGATTTCTAAACAGAAACACATAAGGCCAGAAGGGATTGGCATGAAGAATACAAAGTGATGCAAAACAAGGAACTGTATTCAGAAATACTCTATCCAACAATGCTATAATTCAAAATTGGAGGTGAAATCAGGTGCTTAACAGACAAAAAAAGGCTAAGGGAGTTTATTGCCATCAAACCAGCAATTCAAGACATGTGAAAGGGACTGTTGTAAAAAGAAGAAATAAAAAGGGAGGAAGGAACGCAGACATAAAGAATAAAAATAACAACAAACAAGGAACTATCAATAGCAATAAATATAAATAGATTAAATACTACAATTAAAAGACAGGGTAGTTGAATGGATAAAAAAAAAAAAACATGACCCATATATATTCTGTGTATAAGAGACCCACCTTAGAACAAAGACTCACACAGACTGAAAGTGAAGGGATGGAAAAAAATTTTTTCAGGCAAATGGAAATTTAGATAAAAGCTGGGGTAGCAATGCATATATCTAACAAAATAGACCTCAAAGTGAAGGACATAACAAGAGATAAGGAAGACTACTTCATAATACGAAAGGGATTGATACAACAAAAGGATATAACTCTGGTAAACATATATGCATCCAATACAGGAGCACCCAAATATATAGAAAAACTTATGGAGGATATCAAAGAAGAGATCCACAGCAAGACAAACATAGTAGGGGACTTTAATATTCCATTGACATCACTGAATAAATCTTGCAGAAAAAAAATCAACAAGGACAGCAATCCCAAATGACTCACTAGATCAGATGGAACTAATTGACATCTCAGAACAGTGCATCCCAAAGCTATATATACTCTCTTCTCAAGTGCACATGGGATATTTTCAAAGATAGACCACATATTAGGACATAGACTAAGTCTCTACAAATTCAAGAAGATTTAAATCATATCAACCATCTTTTTAGACAACAATGGAATGAAAGTAGAAATCAGTTACAATAGAAATGCTCAAAAACAATCAAATATATGGATGCTAAATAGCATTCTATTAAACAATGAATGGGTGACTAAAGGGATCAAAGAAGAATAACAAGAAAAGCCCAGAGTAAGTGGAAGGAAGGAAATAATAAAGATCAGAGTGTAAATAAATGACATAGAGACCAAAGAAAAATACAAAATATTTATAAAACCAAGAGCTGGTTCTTTGAAAGGATAAACAAGATTGATGAATCTCTAGCCAGGCTCCCCAAGGAAGCAAGAGAGAGGACCCAAATAAACAAAATCAGAAAAAAAGAGGTGAAGTAACAACAGGAGCCACAGAAATACAAAGGATGGTAAAAAATATATATATTGCAAAAACCTCTATTCCAATGAAGTGGACAAACCTGGATGAAATTAACATATTTCTAGAAAATACAACCTTCCAAATCTCAATCAGGAAGAATCAGAAAATCTGAATATGCTGATAACTACTGATGAAATTAAAGCAGTAAACAAACAAACAACAAAAAAACAAAAAACTTCCAATAAACAAAAGCCTTGGTCTGGACGGTTTCACAAGGGAATTTTTCCAAATATTCAAAGAATGAACACTGATCCTCCTCACACTATTCCAAAAAATAGAAGAGGAAGGAACCCTTCCAAACTCTTTCTATGAAGCCAATATTACCCTAATTCTAAAACCAGATAAATACACGACAAAGAAAGAGAATTACAGGCACATATCCCTGATTAACATAGATGCTAAAATCCTCAACAAAATTCTAGCAAATCTGATCCAGCATTACCTTAAAAAGATCATACACCATGACCAAGTGGGAATTATTCCACAGATGCAATGCAGACACAATATTTGCAAATCAATCAATGTGCTACTGCAGATAAAGAGATTGCAAGGCAAAAGTCACATGATCATATCAATTGATGCACAAAAAGCATTTCACAAAATCCAGCACCATTTTTTTGATAAAAAATCTCAGCAAAGTTGGAATAGAGGGATCATATATCAACATAATAAAAGCCATATATGAAAAAACTTCAGCCAACATCATACTCAATGGGCAAAACTAAAACCATTTCCCCTAACAACAGTTACAAGACATGGATGCCCTCCTTCACCACTCTTGGTCAACATAATGCTAGAGATCCTAGACCTAGCATAATGATCAGACAAGAAGAAGAAATAAAATGCATTCAAATTGAAAAGGATGTAGTAAAAGTCTCATTATTCACAGATGGCATAATACTGTACATAGAAAACCATGCCGACTCCATAAAAAACTACTCAATGTAATGAATGAATTTGGAAACATAGCAGGATATAAAATTTACACCCAAAAATCCATAACATTTTTATATACCAATAATGAACTCCCAGAAAGAGAAACTAAAAAAAAACAAACAATGCCATTTACCATGGCAACAAAAAATTAAGATACTTAGAAATAAAATTAACCAAGAAATTAAAAGGCTTGTACTCTGAAAACTATAGGACATTGAAAAAAAAGATAGAGGAAGATATGAACAAGTAGAAGAATAGACCATGTTCATGGATTGGTAGAATCAACATCATTAAAATGTCCATACTACCCAAAGCAATCTATAGATTCAATGCAATCCCTATCAAAATACCAACGACATATTGACAGACTTAGAACAAACACTCCAAAAATTTATACGGATCAAAAAAGGCCCTGAATAGCCACAGCAATTTTGAAAAGAAGAACAAAGCTGGAGGAATTACAATACCAAATATCAAGT
Source organism: Myotis brandtii (assembly GCF_000412655.1). Lineage (NCBI taxonomy): Eukaryota > Metazoa > Chordata > Mammalia > Chiroptera > Vespertilionidae > Myotis > Myotis brandtii. The sequence continues at coordinate 47,899 of NW_005354875.1, forward strand.
TATACTGCAAAGCCATTGTGTTCAAAACAGCCTGTTATTGGCACAATAACAGGTATATATCTCACTGGAAGAGAACAGAGAAGCCAGAAATTGACCCAAGCCACTATGTTCAATTAATACTTGACAAAGGTTGAGAGCATACATTGGAGCAGAGACAGTCTCTTCAATAAATGGCATTGTATAACTGGACTGGTACATGAAAAATATGAAACTAGACCACCAACTTACACCAGACACAAGAATAAACTCAAAATGGATAAAAAACTTAAATGTAAGAGGTGAAACCATAGAAGTCATAGAAGAAACAATACCAACAAAATCTTAGACATTATATATATACACACTGATCCGTCTCCTAGGACAATGGAAACTAAGAAGAAAATAAACAAATGTGATTACATTAAAATAAAAAGCTTCTCTGTGCAGAAGCACAGGACTTGTTTGGAAAATTTGTAAGCAGGAAACTCTGAAAGGTTGGAAACTCCAGGGGGAGTTGGCTGAATGCAGTTTCCCCTGCCTTGACTTTTCCAAACAAGTCTGAGCCCCCGGGTGTTTACTGGAATCTTTATGCTTAGTCTTCAGACGTCCTTGCTTAAAGGACACTGCAGGCACATGTATCTTCTCAAGGATGCTTACCCTGATGATAGTATCTAATAGTTAATTTTAGTTCAAGCTGTTGTTACAATAAACGCCTGAGGAGGTAGGTGAATGGGGCTATTTCGTTTCTCTAGCCAGGCAGTCCCTTAGCCCTCTCTTTCACAGAAATGTGTGTCAGAGTAATCATTCATCCATCGCTCAGGGTCTGCTGGTCAGCCCTGGAACTTCTCCACTTTCAAAGTAACCATTAGAAAAATAACAAGAGAGCCCAGTACATGGGAGAATATATTGGCCAATAATACATCCCACAAGGGGTTAATCTCCAAAATATATAGGGAACACATATAACTTAACAAAAGGAAGACAAACAATCCAATTAAAAATGGGCAAAGGACCTAAATAGACAATTCTCCAAAGTGGACATATAGAAATCCAAGAGACATATTAAAAAATGCTCAAAGTCACTAATCATCCAAGAGATGCAAATCAAAATGACAATGGGATATCATGTCACATCTATCAGAATGGTTATCATCAACAAACGACAAGTGTTGGCAAGGTTGTGGAAAAAAGGGAAACCTAGTACACTGCTGGTGGGAATGCAGACTGGTATAGACATTATAGAAAACAGTATGGAGTTTCCACAAAAAATTAAAAAGGGAACTGTTATTTGACCCAGTTATCCCACTTTTAGAAATATATCCTAAGAAACCTGAAACACTAATCAGAAAGAATATATGCACCGCTATATTCACAGAACTGCAATTTACAATATCTAAGAATTGGAAACAGCCTAAATGCCCATCAACAGATGAGTGGGTAAATTGCCCTGGTACATTTACACAATGGATTACTATGTGGCAATAAAAAAGAAAGAACTCTTACCATTTGCAATACCATGGATGGACCTGGAGATTTTTGTGCTAAGCAAAATCAGCCTATCAGAGAAAGGTATGTATCACGTGATCTCACTTATCTGTGGAATCTAGTGAACAAAATAAACTGATGAACAAAAATAGACCCAGAGACATAGAAGCATGAACAGACTGTTGAACCTCAGAGGGAAAACAGGGGAGGGTGGTTGGCAAGAGATCAACTAATGAAGTTGTATGCATATATGAATAACCTGTGGACACAGACAACAGTGTGGTGAGGACCTGGGGGTCGGGGAGACATGGGAGTGAGCTGGTAGAGGTTAATGGGAGGAAAAGGAGGATCTATTGTAATACTTTCAACAATAAAGATTTTTTTTAAGTGAAAAACCCCCAAAATAAAATTAAATTAAATTAAAATAAATAAAAACAGTAAACATGTTCTGACTCTCTAGGTACTTAACAAACAAATATTTTTAAATGAATAATGGCAACTCTATTGCATTGTCTATTCTAAATGTTATAGTATCTTTAAAATAATCTAATTAATCTTTAACTTTATTCATATTTTAGATTTTGAATGACAATATTGATTTTAGGACTCAGAATAACATTTAGAAGCATGTCTCATATTTCATTCACATTTTAATAGGCCATAAGTATGCCATCCATGATGTATTTTTTTTCTTATTTTGCTACTTTTATTTCAAAAGCTCTCTGAAATAAGAAATCTATCTACACTAATAAAAGAGAAACATGCAAATTGGTGTCACTTCGCTATGCCCACCAGCCAATCAGGATGAGTATGCAAATTAACCCAACAAAGATGGAGGTTAATTTGCATATGCAGGCACAGAGTGAAGACTGAAGATGACTGAAGACTGAAGAGGCTTGGCTTCTCTGCTGCAGCCGGAGCGGAGAAACCAAGCCTCACTGCTGCAGCAGGACCAAAGGCCTGGGTCCCAGGTGCCAGAGGAAAACCGGTGCCGGCAGCCAAGGGAAGGAAGGCCTATTGCGCAAATCTTCGTTCAACAGGCCTCTAGTATATGTAAAAGCCTAAGAGACCATTAGACCATTCAATCATTCGACCATTCGACCAGTAGCTATGACACACACTGACCACCAGGGGATAGACGCTCAACACACAGGCATGGAAACATGGAACAGATTGATGAATCTCTGGGGGGAGGGGGGGAAGGGGGAAGGCAGGAAGAGGTTAACCAAAGATCTTATATGCATACTAGAGGCCTGGTGGATGGATTCGTGCACTGGTGGGGTCCCTCAGCCTGGCCTGTGAGGATTGGGCTGAAACCAGCAGTCCAACATCCCCTGAGGAGTCCCAGATTGTGAGAGGGCATAGTCCAGACCAAGGGATCCCACCAGTGCACGAATCTGTGCATCAGGCCTCTAGTAAATATATAAAATGAATACCAGTTAGAATGGCCTAGTTCAAAGCTAGCACATTTCTCACATAAATAAATAGAACAGATACTTAAATCTCATTTAACCCACATTGTTTCAAGCATTTTTAACTATTTTGTTGCTGAGCCAAAAATTATATTTAACCATTTATTCAATTTTTTCTATCCATCCACTTCTCAATTTTAAATATCCCCCTGCTATTATTCTCAATGTTGATTCCACATATGGAATTAGGGCAGTGATGTTCTGGTAAATGTTTATAACACTGTGTGTAGAGAAATTATATATATATGTATATGTATGGATGTAAATTATACATTTTACTTATGAAAGTGTATATAGACTAAAATTTACAAATAATAATAAAATATACAACACTCTGCATTGTAAATTTCATACAGCCAAACAATTCTCTTTTTGTTGTTGCCAACCTTTTGTATTTATAACCTAACTATGATTTCTATACATTAGACAAGTATAGTTCTTATGTGAATGTTAGCTAATTTTTCTCTTATATTAATGATTAAGATAAGAGTGAAACAAGAAAAATATATTTTGCATATTCACTTGTTCATCTTTCATTGACAGAATTTGTTTCTGAATTGGATAATAGTTTTTAAATGCTTACAGAATATTTCCTGATTTTTATTTTCAATGCAATGGCTATAGAGACAAGAGCATTTTTAATTCAATATGCATCTCTCCATCACTTACGTTTAGAAAATTAACAACAGCAAAAAAGGCCCAATTTTTAGTGTTTTCCAATTTTCATATTTGCCAGTTTAAGTCCATACTACCAGTATAGATAATATCAAGGTTGACACAGAACATACTGGATGTGGAGTTGGGGAGAGATGTGCAGTGGTACAGCAATGTATAGTAAATTTACAAGTAGCTATAATGCATGCAAATGATGTCATATCATTGCTAATATCCAAATGAAGAAAAATGGGAAGAAATGAGTTTATAATATAGCATTACTTTTTTAAAAACAGCTTTATTGAGATAAAATTCATATACCATACAACTTACCTATTTCAAGTATGCAATTCAGTAGCATTTAGTATATTCACAGATAAATACAATAATTACCCCAGTCAAGTTTAGCACAGTTCATCACTTTAGAAAGAAACCCTGTATCTTTTAGCTATCATGCCATAAATTCCTACCCCATTTGACCTTTGAAACCACTATTCTATTTTTTTGTCTCAATGGATTTCCCTATTTTGGACATTTAATATAAAAAGAAACATAATATGTAGCTTTTTGTGACTGACTTTTTTTAAAAAAAATTGATTTTAGAGAGGGAAAGGAGGGGAGAGAGAGAGCGAGATGAGAGGGAGAGACGAGAGAGAGAGAGAGAGAGAGAGAGAGAGAGATCAATTTGTTGCTCCACTTCTTTATGCCTTCATTGGTTGATTCTTACATGTGCCCTGACCAGGGAGCGAACCCACAACCTTGGCATATTGGAACAATGCTCTAACCAACTGAGATACCTGGCTAGGCCTGAAACTGACTTCTTTCATTTAGAATTATGATTTCAAGATGTTGTGGCATATAACAAGATGTAATTCCTTTTAATGGCTAAAAAACCATCCATTGTATCAATATACCACGTTTTATTTATTCATTCCTCCATTTATAGACTTTTGGTTTCACCCCCAGCTTTTGACTATTATCAATAATGTTGCTATAAGCATTCATATACTAGTTTTTGTGTGAACATGTGCTTTCACATTTCTTCAGTATATACTTAAGAGTGGTATTGATGGATTATATTCTATCTATATTTAATCATTTGAGGTACTGTCAAACTGCTTCCCAAAGTAGCTGTACCATTTTATATTCCACCACCAGTATATAAGGGCTTCTGAATTGTCTGCATCCTCCTCAACACTTATTATCTGATTTTACTTCTGAGGGGTTTAAAAACATACATTTCAAAGGTGTATTAACCTAAATGAACAGCAACAGTAGATATAGCTTGCTTAAAGCAAACACAAACCTTTTACTAAAGAAGTTATATGCCTGGGGCATGACAACACACTATAACCTATCTGCCCAGTTAAGAATTTATTATCAGATCTCCCTATGAGGTTACTTTCTATAAAACCTCTTTTCATTAAAACAAAACAAAACACATACATTTGAAGTAGAAGCTACACTGACATTCTCTCAGGACCAAATTGGAATTAAAACTAAAATACAGAAAAACCATGCTAAATTACCAACTGAAGGCTAGCTGGAGAGAACTCTTATAATCAAGGACTTAAAGAGGCCACATTGATACTGATAGGAAATGTGGAGATGCAAGGGGACTGGCCAGGCTCCCACTGGCAGCAGCTGAAATTCCAGAGGGATATCTCAGCTGTAGGGAGTTCCCCCTTAAAAGTTTTGGGTCTAAACCCCAAACAAGGTTCCCCAGTATAGAGTAACAGAACTTGGAAAGGTGCCCCCAAAATATCTGGCTATAAAAAGTAGCAGGGTTTCTCTCTGCCAGGTAGAGATGGCTGGAAATGCAGGGCCAATGCACAAAATTTCATGGGCAGACACTCATCTTGTGCTCTGGCAGAGGAAGTGAAGAGTGGACTAGTAAGGAGAGTCCGGATTTAGTGGCTGTGGGGACAGAGCTGAGAGGACAGCCATCTGGATCCCTGTGCTGAGTCATTCCCCCATACTGCAGAGGTCATATTTCTCAGGCAGACCATCCAGGCAACTTTAGCCTGAGAGGAAGCAATTGCCCCAACCACTGGAAACCTTTTTGCCACACCCTCTGAAGTTTATGCCCTGCTGGTGGTATACAGCCTGAGGCTCATTAAGTGACTTACATTACCAATCATCATGCAGGCAGAGATTAATATCTGGGGGCTTTGAGTCTTTGTCTGATCTGCTTTTGGACCCAGGGCTAGGAAGAGCAGACCTTGGTGTGTGGCTTTCTTTCCAAATGTACCCAGCCCCAGCAGAGGGAGATACAAGCTGAGGTTCACTGATAGCTCCAAAAAGGGTACTCAGGCCAGTTACAAACAAAGTCTCACATCGGCTTGCCTTCATTGAAACATTCTGAAGAGGCTGAAAACCAATAAACCCAGAGTCCAGCCCAGACAAAAACAGAGCAGGATCCAAAAAGCCTCACAAGCAGTATATCCACAGGGAGATATTAGCAGGCTCCAACTCTGCTGAGGTGAATTCAGCTTTGTGTGAAAAATGCCTGCACAGCAGCCTTCATACTGTGTTGGGGATTGAACCTCACTATCAGCCAGCCTGAGGGTCAAGCCCACACACAAACAACACAATAAAACTCAAAACTCAGTTACAACAGGAGAGCAGGGAGACTCGTCTGGTGAGCAGGGAGTCTGCATCACTGGGTCCCACAGGACACCTACTAGATAAAACCACTCTACCAAACCGGGGAATCCTAGCAGATACACCTAATGCATAGAAACAAACCCAAACAGGCAGTCAAAATTGGGAGACATAGAAACAAGCTCCAAATGAAAGAATGAGAGAATTCTCCAAAAGAAGAGCTAAATGAAATGGTGATAAGCAATTTATTAGATATAGAGTTCAGAGTAATGGTTATTAGGATGTTCGATAGTATGAAAAAAATTAGAAACTAAAAACAACCAGTTGGAAATGAATAATGACATAGCAGAAATAAGAATACACTGACAGGCCCTAGCTGGTTTGGCTCAGCAGATAGAGTGTCGGCCCGTGGACTGAAGGGTCCTAGATTCGATTTGGTCACAAGCTCAATCCCCAGCAGGGGGTGTGAAGGAGGCAGTCAATCAATGATTATTTCTCATCATTGATGTTTCTATCTCTCTCTCTCTCCCTCTCCCTTCCTCTCTGAAATATA
>NW_005354875.1:60383-81170 GCF_000412655.1 Myotis brandtii
AAATGGAACTTCCATTTGACCCTGTGATCCCACTTCTAGGAATATATCCCAAGAAACCAGAAACACCAATCAGAAAGGATCTATGCACCCCTATGTTCATAGCAGCACAATTCACCATAGCTAAGATTTGGAAACAGCCTAAGTGCCCATCAGTAGATGAATGGATTAGAAAACTGTGGTACATCTACACGATGGAATACTATGCTGCTGTAAAAAAGAAGGAACTCTTACCATTTGCAACGGCATGGATGGAACTGGAGAGCATTATGCTAAGTGAAATAAGCCAGTCAATGAAGGAAAAATACCACATGATCTCACTCATTCATGGATAATAAAGACCATTACAAACTTTTGAACAATAATAGATACAGAGGCAGAGCTGCCTCAAACTGATTGTCAAACTGCAGTGGGAAGGCCAGAGAGGGTTGGGGGGCAGAAGGGAGGGGAGTAAGAGATCAACCGAAGGACTTGTATGCATGCATATAAGCATAACTAATGGACATAAGACACTGGGGGGTAAGGGAGGGCAGGGGATTGTCAAGGGCGGGGGGAAAAAAAGGACACATATGTAATACCCTTTGTAATACTTTTAGCAAAAAAATAAATAAAATTAATAAAAAAAAAACAATCCCTCACAAAACAAACCAAAACAAATCAAAATTAAAAACAGGACAATTTAAGGGAGCTGGGGTAGCATAACAATATCGGAATCATAGGAGTACCAGAAAGAGAAAAAAGTGATCAAGGAAAAGAGAATCTGTATAAAGGAATAATAGCATAAAATGTCCCCAACAGTGTGAAGAGAAAAGTCACACAGTTCAGGAAGCACATAGAGTACCAAGCAAGAAACACCTAAAGAAGTACATACATCATAATTGAAATGCCAATAATTGAAGACAAAGAGAGAATCTTAAAGGCAGCAAGAGAAGAGAAATTTGTTACCTACAAAGGAGCTTCCATAAGGTTGATTTCTCAACAGAAACTCCACTGGCCAGAAGGAAATGGCATGAAGTATTCAAGAAGCAAGGATCTGAAAATAAGACTACTCTTTCCAGCAAGGCTTTCATTCAAAATAGATGGTGAAATTAAGAGCTTCCCAGACAAAAAAAAACAAACAAACAAACAAAACACACACACACACACACAAAAAAAAAAACTAGAAGAGTTTGTTAACCACCAAACCAGCATTGCAAGAAATGTTAAAGGGATAAAGAATAAAAATGACATTAAATAAGTACCTATTAATAATAACCTTAAATGTAAATGGATTAATTACTCCAATCAAAAGACATAGTGTAGCTGAATGGATAAGAAAACATGACCTATATATATGCTGTCTACAAGAGGCCCACCTCAGAACAAAAGACTCACACGGGATGAGAGTGAAGGGATGGAAAGAATTTTTCCATGCACATGGAAATGAAAAAAAAAAAACTGGGGTAGCAATACACTTATCTGACAAAATAGACTTTAAAATGAAGGCCATCACAATAAAGGTTACTACATAATACTAAAAGGATGGATCTTATGAGAGGCTAAAACCTGGTAAACATATATGCACCAAATATAGGAGTACCTGAATATATAAAAAGACCCTTGGAGGATGATAAGGAGGAGATGGAGAGCAATACAGTCATTGTAGGGGACTTCAACACCCAATTGACTTTACTGGATAAATATTCCAGACAAAAAATGAACAAGGACACAGTGACACTGAATGACACACTGGCTTATATGGTTTTAATTGACATTTGCAGAACATTTCACCCCAAACTGCAGAATATACATTCTTTTCAATTGCATGAGACATTCTCAAAGACAGACACAAACTAATATCTACAAGTTAAAGAAGATTGAAATCCTATCAAGCCTCTTCTCAGATCACAGTGGCATGAAACTAGAAGTCCTATATAATAAAAGCCTAATATGCAAATCAAATGAATGGAGGAACCACTGGCAGAACTACCAGTCGCTATGATGTGCACTGACCACCAGGGGGACAGACGCTCAACACAGGAGCTGCCCCCAGCCCGCAGGCCCCAGGCCAGCCAAGACAGGTGCCAGGAAGAGTCCCACGATACCCCACTGGTCACCCCACAGAGGAAGGTGACCAGCAGTGGAGGCAGGGGGCGGGGCTGGCGAGCAGGTGGCACCAGGCTGGCCAAGGCAGGTGCCAGCCAGGGCCCCCTCAATTGCCCTGCCAGTCGCCCCACAGGTCAGCCTGATTGCTGACCAGGCCTAGGTACCCTATCCATGCAAGAATTTTGTGCACCAGGCCTCTAATTAAATAAAATAAAAACACTCAAAAACATTCAAACATATGGAGGGTAAATAGCATGTTATTAAACAAGGAATGTGTTACCTTGCTAAAGTAATTGTGGTGATAGAAATGTATTAGCCTCAGAAGCTACTCAGGTGGTTCCTTCTATCCTAGTACAGTGAAAAAAAAAATGGAATGTGTTACCAATGAGATCAAGGAAGAAATTAAAAACTTTCTGGAAACAAATGAAAATGAACACAAAATAACCAAAAATCTTTGGGACACAGCAAAACAGTCCTGAGAGGGAAGTTCAAAGCACTATAGGCCTACCTCAAGAAAAAAGGAAAATTAGTAATTATTAGTACAACTAAAAGTACTAAAAAGAGAACAATAAGAAAAAGGCAGAGTAATTAGAAGGAAAGAAATAATCAAGAGTAGAAATAAATAATAGCTAGACTAAAAAAACCCAAAACAATACAAAAGATCAATGAAATTAAGAGCTGGTTATTTAAAAAGATATTAAGGTTGATGAACCTCTAGGTAGACATATTAGGAAACAAAGAGAGAGGACTAAAATAAATAAAATCAGAAACAGAAAAGATAAAGTATCAACTGACAGCACAGAAATACAATGGATTGTAAGAAAATATAGCAAAAAATTAGACAACTGGGTGAAATGGACAAATTTCTAGAAACATACAATCTTTCAAAACTGAATCAGGTATAATAAAAAAAATCTAAATAAATCAATAACAACAAATGAAATTGAAGCAGAAAAACAAACAAACAAAAAACTCCCAGTAAACAAAAGTTCTGGACCAGAAGGTTTCACAGGGAAGTTTTAACAACTCAAAGAAGAACTACCACCTACCCTCCTCAAACTATTCCTAAAAAGCAAAGAGGAATGAGAACTTCTAAGTTGTTTTTATGAGTTCAGCATTGTCCTAATTACAAAACTAGATAAAGACATGACAAAAAAAGAAAAAATTGTAGGCCAATATTTCTGATGAACATAGATGCCAAAATCCTCAACACAATATCAGTAAATCAGATACAGCAATATATTAAAATGATTATCCACCGTGACCAAGTCAGATTTATCCCAGGGATGCAAGGCTGGTACAATATTCACAAATCAATAAATATGATACATCACATAAAAAAATGAAAGATAAAAATCATATGGTCATATCAGTAGATGCAGGAAATCATTTTACAAAATCCAGAATCAATTTTTTATAAAAACTCTGCACAGAGTAGGTATAGAGGAATCATACCTCAACATAATAAAGGCCATTTATGACAATATTACAGCAAACATCATACTCAATGGGCAAAAACATAAAGTTTTTCCTTTAAGAACAGGAACAAGACAGGGATGTTTGCTTTCACCACTCTTATTCAACATAGTACTGGAAGTCCTAGCCACAGGAATCAGACAAGAAGAAGAAGAAAAAGGCATCTAAATTGGAAAGTAAGAAGTAAAACGGTCATTATTTACAGATCACATGATACTGTATGTAGAGAATCCTAAATACTCCACCAAAAAAACCACTTGATTTAATGAATGGATTCGGCAACATAACAAGATACAAATTAATATCCAGAAATCAATGGCATTTTTATACACCAATAATGAACTCTTGGAAAGAGAAAGTAAAAAAAAAAAAAATCCAATTTACCATTGCAACAACAACAACAAAAAGATACCATGGAATAAATTTAACTAAGGAGGTAAAAGACCTGTACTCAGAAAACTACAGGACACTGAAAAAAGAAATAGAGGAAGATACAATCAAAGGGAAGAATATACTGTGTTCATAGATTGGAAGAATTAACATCATTAAAATATCTGTACTAACAAAACCAATCTATAGATTCAATGTAATCCCTATCAAAATACCAACAGCATATTTCACAGATCTAGAACAAACACTTCTAAAAAGTCCCTGAATGGCTACAGCAATCTTGAGAAAGATGAAAAAAAAAAAGTAGTAGGAATCAAAATACCAGACATCAAATTATACTACAAAGCCATTGTAATAAAACAGCCTGGTACTGCCATAAGAATGGGCACATAGATCAATGGAACAGAACAGAGTAAACAGAAATCAACCCAAGTCGTTACACTCAATTAATATTTGAGGCAAGAGCATACAATGGTGTTAAGACAGTCTTTTTAATAAATGTTGTTGGGAAAATTGGACAGGTACCTGCAAAAAAATGAAACTATACCACATACTTGTATAATACACAAGAATAAACTTAAAATGAATAAAAGACTTAAATGTAAGTCTTGAAGCCATAAAAATCTTAAAAGAAACTAGAGGCAGCAAAATCTCAAATATCTCTTATAGCAATATATTTGCCAATACATCTCCCAGGGCCGTGGTCAGCAAACTGCGGCTCGCGAGCCACATGCAGCTCTTTGGCCCCTTGAGTGTGGCTCTTCCTAAGCCTTAGGAGTACCCTAATTAAGTTAACAATGTACCTACCTATATAGTTTAAGTTTAAAAAATTTGGCTCTCAAAAGAAATTTCAATCGCTGATATTTGGCTCTATTGACTAATGAGTTTGCCGACCACTGTCCTAGGGCAAGGGAAAAAAAGGATAAAATAAATAAAGGGTGCTACATCAAAATAAAAAGCTTCTGCACAGCCAAAAATTCCATCAACAAAATGAAAAGTGATCCCACTGTATAGGAAAACATATTTTCCAATGAGATATCTGATAAAGGGTTAATTTAAAAAATGTATAAAAATGTATAAATAATTCATACAACCTAACATAAAGAAGACAAACAATCCAACTAGAAAATAGGCAAAGGACCTAAATAGAAAAGAGACATAGGAAAAATTTCTCAAAGTCACTAATCATCAAAGAGAATCTAATCAAACCAACAATGAGGTATCACCTCACTCCTGTCAGAATGGCTACCATCAACAAATGACAAGTGCTGGCAAAGAGGTGGAGAAAAGAGAACCCTAGTACACTGCTGGTGGGAATGCAGTATGGAGTTTCCTCAAAAAATTAAAAATGGAACTGCCATGATCCCACTCCTAGGAATATAGCCTAAGAATCTAGAAACACCAATCAGAAAGAACATATGTACTCCTATGTTCATAGCAGTGCTCTTTGTAATGGCTAAAATCTGGAAACATCCCAAGTGCCCATAAATAGATGAGGGGTTAAAAAGCTGGTACATTTATATAATAGAATACTATGCAGCTGTAATAAAGAAGGGTCTCTCTTACACTTTGAGACATCATGGAGGGACCTGGAGAGTATTAGGCTAATAAGCCAGTGAGAAAAAGACAAGAATCACATTATTTAACTTATATGTGGAATCTAATGAACAAAATAAAATGATGAACAAAATAGATCCATAGACATAGAAGCATGCAACAGACTGAAGAGTCTCAGAGGAAATTGGGGGATGGAGATATTAACCAAAGAACTTATATGCATATATACATAACCCATGGACACAAATGATAGTGTGGTGAAGGCCTGGGGAAGGGGTGGAAGCAAAGTTGAAGGGGTCAATGGGCGAAGAAAGTGGGATGTCTGTAATACTTTCAATAATAAAGATATTGCTTAAAGTATTTCATGAATCTCCTTTTTCCCTCATTGACATCTCCCCGACCACCCCCATCTCCAAGCACAAGCCCTCACCCGCCTACTGTCTGTGTCCATTGGTTATGCTCATATGCATGCATACAAGACCTTAGGTTGATCTCTTACCCTTTCACCCCCCACCTTCCCTCATAGGTTGTACAGTCTGTTGGACGCTTCTATGTCTCTGGTTCTATTTTTGTTCACCAGTTTATGTTGTTCATTAAATTCCACAAATGAGTGAGATCATATGATATTTATCTTTCTCTGACTGGCTTATTTCACTTAGCATAATGCTGTCCAGTTCCATCCATGCTGTTGCAAATGGTAAGAATTCCTTCTTTCTTACAGCAGCATAGAATTCCATTGTGAAGATGTACCACAGTTTTCTAAACTGCTGATGGGCACTTAGGCTGTTTTCAAATCTTAGTTAGTATAAATTGTGCTGCTATGAACATAGGGGTGCATATATCCTTTCTGATAGGTGTTTCTGGTTTCTTGGGATATATTCCTAGAAGTGGGATTACTGGGTCAAATGGAAGTTCCATTTTTAATTTTTTGAGGAAACACCATATTGTTCTTCACAGTGGCTGCACTAGTCTGCGTTCCCGGTAAAATGGAAGTTCCATTTTTAATGTTTTGAGGAAACACCATATTGTTCTTCACAGTGGCTGCACTAGTCTGCGTTCCCACCAGCAGTGCAAAAGGGTTCCTTTTTCTCTGCATCATCTCCAGCACTTGCCATTTGTTGATGACAGGCATTCTGACAGGTGTGAGATGGTACCTCATTGTTATTTTGATTTGCATCTCTCAGGTGATTAGTGACATTGAGCATGTTTTCATATGTCTCTTGCTTTCTATATGTCCTCTTTCAAAAAGTGTCTATTAAGGTCATTGGCCCATTCTTTGATTGGTTATTTATCTTCCTTTTGTTAAGTTGTATGAGTTCCCTGTAAATTTTGGAGATTAGGCCCAATTGGAGATAACATTGGCAAATATGTTCGCCCATGCAGTGGGGCTTCTTGTTGTTTTGTTGATGGTTTCTTTTGCTGTGCAGAAGTTTTTTTATTTTGATGTGGTCCCATTTGTTTATTTTCTCCTTACTAGTAGTTCCAATTGCCCTAGGAGCTGTATTGGTAAAAATATTGCTACAACATATGTCTGTTATTTTGTTCCCTATGGAGTCCTCTATGATTTTCATGGTGTCCTGTCTTACGCTTAAGTCTTTTATCCATTTTGAGTTTATTTTTGTGTATCATGTAAGTTGGTAGTCTACTTTCATTTTTTTTGCAAGTATCTGTCCAATTTTCCCAACACCATTTATTTAAGAGACTATCTTGACTCCATTGTATGTTCTTGACTCCTTTATCAAATATTAATTGAGCATAATATTTGGGTCCATCTCTGGGTTCTCTGTTCTGTTCCATTGGTCTATATTTCTGTTCTTGTGCCAGTATCAGGCAGTTTTGAGAACAGTGGCTTTGTAATATAGTTTGATATCTGGTATTGTGATCCCTCCAACTTTGTTCTTCTTTCTCAAGATTGCTGCTGCTATTCAGGGTCTTTTTTTACTCCAGAGGAATTTTTGGAGAGTTTGTTCTAGGTCTTTGAAATATGTCATTGGTATTTTAATGGGGATTGCATTGAATCTATAGATTGCTTTGGGTAGTATGGCCATGTTAATGATGTTCAATCCATGAACACGATATATTCTTCCATTTGTTTATGTCTTCCTCTATCTCTTTTTTCTGCATCTTGTAATTTTCTAAGTACAGTTCCTTTACCTCTTTGGATAAATTTATTCCTAGGTATCTTAATGTTTTATTGCAATGGTAAATGAGATTTTTTTTAAAATTTCTATTTCTCTGAGTTCATTATTGGTGTATAAAAAAGTCATAGATTTCCCAATGCTAATTTGGTATCCTGCTACATTGCTGAATTCATTTATTAAGTCCAGTAGTTTTTTGATAGAGTCTTTAGGGTTTTTGATATACAATATTAAGGCATATGCGAATAATGACAATTTTCCTCCTTTTTTTCCAAATTGGATGCCTTTTATTTCTTCTTGTCTGATCGCTATGGGTAGTACTTCCAGTACTATGTCAAATAGGAGTGGTGAAAGAGGGCATCCCTGTCTTGTTCCTGTTCTTAGGGTAAATGGTTTTAGTTTTTGCCTATTGAGTATGATGTTGGCTGTAGGTTTGTCATATAAGGCTTTTATTATGTTGAGGTATAATCCCTCTATTCCTACTTTGCTGAGAGTTTTTATCAGAAAAGGATGTTGGATTCTGTCAAATGCTTTTTCTAGATCAACCAATGTGATTATGTGATTTTTGTCTTATAAATTTTTTATGTGATATATTGATTTGATGATATGGTACCAGCCTTGAATCCCTAGAATAAACCCCACTTGGTAATGATGTAATGCTGGATCTGGTTTGCTAGAATTTTGTTGAGGATTTTAGCATCTATGTCAATCAGAGATATGGGCCTGTAATTCTCTTTCTTTGTAGTGTCTTTATCTGGTTTGGGGGTTATGGTAAAGCTGGCTTCATAGAACAAGCTTGGAAGTGTGCCTCCTCTTGAATTTTTTGTAATAGTCTGAGAAGGATATGTTTTAGTTCTTCTTTGAAGGTTTGGTAAAACTCCCCTTTGAAGCCTTCTGGACCAGGGCTTTTGTTTGCTGGAAACTTTTTGATTACTGTTTCAATTTTATGACTAGTTATCAGCCTATTCAGGTTTTTTATTCTTCCTTATTGAGTTTTTGGAAGCTTGTATTTTTCTAGGAATATGTCCATTTTGGTAAAGCTGGCTTCATAGAACAAGCTTGGAAGTGTGCCTCCTCTTGAATTTTTTGTAATAGTCTGAGAAGGATATGTTTTAGTTCTTCTTTGAAGGTTTGGTAAAACTCCCCTTTGAAGCCTTCTGGACCAGGGCTTTTGTTTGCTGGAAACTTTTTGATTACTGTTTCAATTTTATGACTAGTTATCAGCCTATTCAGGTTTTTTATTCTTCCTTATTGAGTTTTTGGAAGCTTGTATTTTTCTAGGAATATGTCCATTTCATGGAGGTTGTCCAGTTTGTTGGGGTAGAGTTGTTCATAATATTTTTTTCACAATACTTTGTGTGTCTGTGGAGTCAGTTTTTACTTCATCTCTTTTATTTCTGATTTTATTTATTTAGGTCTTCTCTCTTTGCCTCTCGGTGAGCCTGGCTAGAGGTTCATCAATCTTATTTATCCTTTCAAAGAACCAGCTCTTGGTTTCATTGATCTTTTGCATTGTTTTTTTGTTGTTGTTTGTTTGTTTGTTTGTTTTTATCTCTATGTCATATGTTTCTTCTCTTATCTTTATTATTTTCTTTCTTCTGCTTATTCTAGGCTTTCCTTGTTACTTTATAATTCTTTAAGTTGCAAGGTTAGATAATTTTTTTTACGATTTTTTCTTGTTTTTTTGAAGTAGACCTGTAGAGCTATGAAGTTCCCTCTGAGGACTGCTTTCATTGTGCCCCACATATTTTTGGATTGTTTTGTTTTCATTGTAATTTGTTTAAAGGATGCTTTTTATTTTTCTTTGATCTCTCTGGTAACCCAGTCATTGTTTAATAGCATGCTATTTAGCCTCCAGGTGTTTGATTTTTTTTATTGTTTTTATTGTAGTTTATTTCTAGTTTTATGCCATTGTGACCTGAGAAGATGCTTGATATGATTTGTATCTTCTTGAATTTGAAGAGACTTTGCTTGTGTCCCAATATGTGGTTCTATCTTTGAAATGACCCATGAGCACTTGAGAAGAATGTATATTCTGTGGCTTTGGGGTGAAATGTCCTGAGGATGTCAATTAATTCCATATGATCTAGTGTGTCATTTAGGATTGATGTTTGTTTATTGATTTTTTGTTTACAGGATTTATCCAGTGATGTTAGTGGGGCATTAAAAGTCCCCTACTATGACTGTACTGCTATTGATCTCTCTCTTGATGTCCTCCTGAAATTTTTTATGTATTTGTGTGCTTCTGTATTGGGTGCACATATGTTTACCAGAGTTATATTGTCTTGTTGAATTGCTCCCTTTAGTATTATGAAGTGGCCTTCCTTATCTCTTGTTATGGCCTTCCCTTTGAGGACTAATTTGTTAGATATAAGTATTGCTATCCCAGCTTTTTTTTTTTTCATTTCTATTCGCCTGAAAAACCTTTTTCCATCCATTCACCATCAGTCTGTGTGAGTCCTGTGTTCTGAGGTGGGTTTTTTGCAGACAACAGATACATGGGTAATGTTTTCTTATCCATTCAGCTACCTTATGTCTTTTGATTGAGGCATTTAATCCATTTACATTTAAAGTTATTGATAGGAACTTGTTTGTCACCATTTTTATTCTTTATGCCTGTGTTCCTTCTTCATCTTCTATTTCTTCTTTTTATAGCAGACCCTTTAGCATTTCTTGCATTGCTGGTTTGGTGGTAATAATCTCCCTTAGTCCTTTTTTGTCTGTGAAGCTCCTGATTTCACCCTCAATTTTGATTGATACCCTTGCTTGGTACAGTATTTTTGGATTCAGACCCTTGCTTTGCATGACTTTGTATATTTCATTCTGTTTCCTTCTATCCTGATGTGTTTCTGTTGAGAAATCAGTCAATAGTCTGATGGGAGATCCCTTGTAGGTAACTTTCTGTCTCTCTCTGGCAGCCTTTAAGATTCTTGCTTTGATATTGGTGTTTCTCAATTTAATTATGATGTGTCTTGGTTTCTGCTTTTTTGGGTTCATCTTGTTTGGGACTCTGTGAGATTCTTGGACTTGTGTGAGGTTTTTCTTCCCAATATCAGGGAAGTTTTCTGTCATTATTTCTTCATACATGGTTTCTCTTTTCTGAGCAGTTTCCTCTTTTTCTGGCTCCCCTATTATGCGGATGTTGTTTCATTTGGTGTTGTCCAACAGTTCCCTGAGGCTCTCCTTCTGTTTTTTAAGTTTTTTTCTAGATGCTGCTCTGCTTGAGTATTTTTTCCTACTTTGTCTTCTAGCTCACTGATGAAGGCCTCTGCTTCTTCTATTCTATTGTTGATGCTTTCTATTGTGTTTTTTTATTGCGGCAATGTCATTCTTCATTTCTTCTGGGTTCCTTTTCATTTCCTCTTGATTCTTACACATATTGTTGAGTTTGTCTTCCATCCTTTTCAGCATCCTTAAGACCATTGCTCTGGATTCTTTCTCTGACAAATTGCATGCCTCCATTTTGTTTACTTCCTTTCCAATGATTCCTCCATTTCTTTCACATGGGGGCTGTTTCTTTGTCTCCCCATGTTCGCTCCTCTCATGGTGTCTGGTTATGTAGCTCTTTCTCTCCTGTGTTGACTCTCTCTAGGTTAGCGGTTCTCAACCTGTGGGTCGCCAACCTGTGGGGGGTTACCCCTTTGGGGGTCGAACAACCCTTTCACAGGGGTCACCTAAGACCATAGGAAAACACATATATAATTACACATTGTTTTTTTTATTAATCACTATGCTTTAATTATGTTCAATTTGTAACAATGAAAATACATCCTGCATATCAAATACTTACATTACGAATGATAACAGTAGCAAAATTACAGTTATGCAGTAGCAACAAAAGTAATTTTATGGTTGGGGGTCACCACAACATGAGGAACTGTATTAAAGGGTCGCGGCATTAGGAAGGTTGAGAACCACTGTTCTAGGTGATCTCTGACCTTTCCATCCATGGATTGCCTCACCAGCTGTGTTTAATTCACCAATTCTGTGTGGATGTTATTCGATTCAGCTGTTCCTTCTATCTGCTCTGTGAGAAGGCATAGGACCCATCTGCATATTCGGCCACCACCTTGTTTCCCCCTGGACAAATATTTTAGATGCCCGTCGCCAGAGGCTGAGTCTCAGTGTTTGTGGGTTCATAGCTGAGGCAGCTGGTCCCTAGGAATTGTGATTGTAGGGTGCTGGGAGGTATCCGAGGTCTCCCTGGTTGAAAGTAAGGCTGGGATTCCAATTACAGCCGCTCTCCCCTTCAAGATGGCACAGTCTGTGTGGCAGAGCCAGAGGATCTGGGAAAGATTTCAGCGGTAGTAGAGGGTGCTCGGCCAGGGGATCCTGGTCTGCCAGTCCCCAACAGTCCTGTGCAATATAACAGTCCTTACTCACAAATATAGACACTCCCTGCATGTCCACATGCTCTCCTTTTGCTCTCTCCCACACTATCTTGCAGCCTGCCATTCCATCGACCACCATCTTCTAAACCGAGTCTGCTTTTTTTTTTATATATAGCTCTGGTGTTTACTATCCAAATAGCAAGGTGTTGGCACGTTTGGTCTCATCTTAAGCCTCTCTCCTTGCCTTGGATGTGACTGTTTTATTGTGTCCTCACATGGTCTTTGCGCTATGTGAGCACATGCCTAGGGTCTCTGTCTGTTTCCAAATTTCCTCTTATAAGGATGCCTGTCAGATTGGATTAGGGCTCATCATAACTGTATTCTTTTTACGTAAATGCTTCTTTAAAGGTAACATTTTGATTTACTAGAATTTAGGGCCTCAACATATAAATTTTGGGTAGAGGTCTTATTCAGCTTTTAAGAACTCTATTCATTTTCTTTCTTTGTTATCTTTCTGCTCCCAAAACAGGTTATTTCAATTGAACTCTATTCAATTTTACTGATTATTTCTTTGGCTCTTGACCTTGTTTACTGAGTTTTCTTTTTTTTTTTTTAATTACTGTTATTTTAGATTTTATTTATATCTCCTATTCTTTATTAGGTGATACATCAATCTCCTGACTTCCTTTATATATTTATTCATAGTTTAACTATTTAAGCATATTTTGTATAATATATTTAAAGTATTTGTCTAGTAAGTCTGTCATTCTTTCTGTTATTTTCTCTTTTTATTCGTGTGAGTAAACCATACTGTCTTATTTTTTGAATGTTTTATAAACCTTTTATTGAAAACTGGATAATTTTAGTATTATAATGGAGTAGTCATGGAAATTATATATCCCTCCTCACCAAAGTTTATTGTTATTAATTCTTGTGGTGTGTAGTTGTTTGTTTAGTGACATTTCTAAATTGTTTTTAAAGATGCTATTCTTTGTTTTGTTTTATCACTGAAGTCTCTGATACTTAGTTTGTGGTCATCTAGTGGTTTTATGGGGGTATCCTTACATGTCTGGAGCCATAAAAGAGAAACGAAAAGAAAATAAACACTCTCCCAATCTTTATAGAATGGCTTTATTTTTGGTCATTCCTTCTATACTTATCCAGGTCATTAGTAACTCTGCCCTATCCTGAAGATCTCTTTATCTCTTTTCTGAGCATATGTTCTATGCTGGGCATATGTATGGACTCCTAGATTCCCTTGTATACACAAAACTATTCAAAGTCCTTTGTTCTCTGAAATACGGCACCTTATAGACTTTCATCTATGTTTTGTCATTTATTTTACCCCAGCAGGTTTTTTGTTTTTTTGGTTTGTTTTTATGACTAACTCATTCATTTGCCTTCAAAGTTTCTATGGAATATCCTGCACATAGTCACTTCACTGCTCTAAAAGAATGCTAATTTGGGCAAAATAAAGTCAAGATCCTTGCTAAGTTCTTTAGGTATCCCCCAAACAAGTTCAACAGACAAATGTAATTCATTGGTTATGTATGGGAGGAAATTTTTTCTCTACTCTCTTAGGTTCTCCAGATGGATCTGCAAAATAAACTGACAACAGACAAATTAACAGGAGAAAAGACATACCAATTTATTTGATGTTAACAAATTTATGTGTCATGGGGAGTTCATAGAAAGAAGATAAACACCCCCCCCAAAATGGTTAAGCATGGAGAATTTCATACCATTTAGACAGACAGGATAAATTTAAAGGGAAGAGAGAGGAAAAAGAAAAGGGAATTTGAATTTCTAGGGACAACAAATTGTAGGAAGGAAAATATATAAGTAACCAGTGGTAGATAAGGGCTAGTTAATAAGGTTTGTTTATTTAGACTCTTTTTTTGGTGCCATATCATCACTGGTATGAGAAGTTGGGGAGATATATTTGAAAGGAGTTTTAGGGATAAAATAGGCAGGTTTAGGGAGATTTGGGAATAAAGAGGGTCCATGAGGGAGGAAGGCATAGGTGAGGGCTTGGAGCTTCCAGAAGGCATACATTCACAAAAAAAAAGTGCCACAGGATAAGGCAGAGGAAGACATCTATTCACAGAAGATAGGGAAAAGCCACAGGGTATAGGGAGAAAAAGGAAACAAACTTTCACATATGATAGAGTAATGCTGACAAATGGGAGAAAGAGGAAAACAGATTTTCATAGAAGATAGATAATTTTACCACTGAAGGGAGAGAGACAGAGGGGAGCACCACGTGGGGTTTGGGCTTTGAAGCTGATATTTTGCAAAAAGAGTGACTGATAAGAAGGGAGTATGAAGAAACAAAGGACTAGAGCCTTTATAAACCTTAGAAAAAAAGAAGCTTAGTGGGTTACACCCTTGGAACCCCCTCCATACATGGGAGTCTGTATTTGCTTCCAATAAATAAATTTCCACCGTTTTCATCTACCACCTTTTGTCCTTGGCTTCATTCTTTGAATTCATCTGGACAAGGACACAAGAGAGAAATCACCCTTGCATCCAGCTCAGGTAAACAACTCCAATCAGTTCATAAGAGGAATTTCTGATCTTGTCTTCAGGTAGAAAGGGTTAAGGAAGAAAGTTTATCCCGTGCCTGCTTTTTGTCACTTGCCTTCAACTGAACATATTCCTTATGACAGACTGGCATATTTTGGGGTGTTATATTATGATCTCCTACAGTTACAAAGTGTAATTTGCTCCCTCTAGAACAGAAACCAACACCAAGAATATGAGTTGCTATCTTAGAGACTGCCACTATATCAGGAAGGATGGTAGGGCATTTTAAAATTTCACTGAGCCCTCCTACCATGTTTCTATGATCTTTCAGCATTCTCCTGGTTTCTATAAACATTTGTCTATCATCAGTGTTCCAATAAAATGAATTCTGACATTTGGATCAGTAAATGCTCCTGGAGTTTCTTATTCTTTCATTTTCATGCAGGAACTCACTGCTTTTTTTTCTCAAAAAGTTTATTTTAATATATATTTGATTCTTAATTGACTTTTTTTCCTCTTAGCATTTTGAATGTTTAACCTTACCATATTAGAGTTTCTTCTGTTTCTAATGCAAAGACCGGTATTAACTTCATTAGGGTCCCTTTGTATGTGATGGGTCCTTTTCCTCTTACTGATTTCAAGATTTCTTTGTTTTCCCTTTCAATATTTTTATTATGATTTACCTGGGTTTCGGATCTCTTTGTTTATTCTCCTTGGAATTTGTTGTGATTATTGGTTGTGCATATTAATAAGTTATATCACATTTTGGACATTTTAAAGCAATTTATATCTTTTTAAAAATATATATGTATTTTCTTTTGATTTCACAAAAAACATAGCTTTAATTTTGATCCATTTATACTGGATGGCTATTCTGTTGTCTGTTTTCATTTTTTTTATCACTTATTTTTAATTGTTTTATTGCTTAAAGTATTATAAAGAGTATTACATATGTCTCCTTTTTTCCCCGCCCTTAACAATCCCCCGGGCTCCCCTACCCCTCCAGTGCAATATGTCCATTGGTTATGCTTATATGCCTGCATACAAGTCCTTCGGTTGATCTCTTACCCGCTCCCTCCCGCCCCTCAACCCTCCCCGGCTTTCCTGCTGTAGTTTGACAGTCTGTTCGAGGCAGCTCTGCCTCTGTATCTATTTTTGTTCATAAGTTTATAATGGTCTTTATTATCCATGAGTGAGTGAGATCATGTGGTGTTTTTCCTTCATTGACTGGCTTATTTCACTTAGCATAATGCTCTCCAGTTCCATCCATGCCATTGCAAATGGTAAGAGTTCCTTCTTTTTTACAGCAGCATAGTATTCCATCATGTAGATGTACCACAGTTTTGTGCACAAGTGTTCCTTTTTCTCCACATCCTCTCCAGCACTTGTCGTTTGTTGATTTGTTGATGATAGCCATTCTGACAGGTGTGAGATGGTACCTCATTGTTGTTTTGATTTGCATCTCTCGGATGATTAGCGACTTTGAGCATGTTTTCATATGTCTCTTGGCTTTCTGAATGTCCTCTTTTGAAAGGTGTCTATTTAGGTCCTTTGCCCATTTTTTGATTGGATTGTTTATCTTCCTTTTGTTAAGTTGTATGAGTTCCCTATAAATGTTGGAGATTAGGCCCTTATCAGATATAATGTTGGCAAATATGTTCTCCCATGTAGTGGGCTTTCTTGTTGTTTTGTTGATGGTTTCTTTTGCTGTGCAGAAACTTTTTATTTTGATGTAGTCCCATTTGTTTATTTTCTCTTTAGTTTCCAATGCCCTAGGATCTGTATCGGTGAAGAAATTGCTTCGGCATAGGTCTGAGATTTTGTTGCCTTTGGATTCTTCTAGTATTTTTATGGTTTCCGGTCGTATATTTAAGTCCTTTATCCATTTTGAGTTTATTTTTGTGTATGGTGTAAGTTGGTGGTCTAGTTTCATTTTCTTGCATGTATCTGTCCAATTTTCCCAGCACCATTTATTGAAGAGACTGTCTTGACTCCATTGTATGTTCTTGCCTCCTTTGTCAAATATTAATTGAGCGTATTGGTTGGGGCTGATTTCTGGGCTCTCTATTCTATTCCATTGATCTATATGTCTGTTCTTGTGCCAGTACCAGGCAGTTTTGAGAACAGTGGCTTTGTTATACAGCTTGATATCTGGTATTGAGATCCCACCTACTTTGTTCTTTCTCAGGAATGCTGCAGCTATTCTAGGTCTTTTTTTTATACCAGATGAATTGTTGGAGAGTTCGGTCTAGGCCTGTGAAATATGCCATTGGTATTTTAATGGGAAGTGCGTTGAATTTATAGATTGCTTTCGGTAGTAGAGACATTTTAATGATGTTGATTCTACCAATCCAAGAACATGGTATGTTCTTCCATCTCTTTATGTCTTCCTCTATCTCTTTTTTCAACGTCCTGTAGTTTTCTGAGTAGAGGTCTTTTACCTCTTTAGTTAAGTTTATTCCTAGGTAGCTTAATTTTTTTGGTGAGATGGTAAATGGGATTGCTTTTTTAGTCTCTCTTTCTGCAAGTTCACTATTGGTGTATAGAAATGCCATAGATTTCTTGGCGTTAATTCTGTATCCTGCTACATTGCCGAATTCTTTTATTAAGTCTAATAGTTTTTTGATGGAGTCTTTAGGGTTTTTTAAGTATAATATCATGTCATCTGCAAATAAGGACAGTTTTACTTCCTCTTTTCCAATTTGGATGCCTTTTATTTCTTCTTCTTGCCTAATTGCAATGGCTAATACTTCCAGTACTATGTCGAACAGGAGTGGTGAGAGTGGGCATCCCTGTCTTGTTCCTGTTCTTAGGGGAAATGGTGTTAGTTTTTGTCCATTGAGTATGATGTTGGCTGTGGGCCTGTCATATATGGCTTTTATTATGTTGAGGTATGATCCTTCTACTCCCACCTTGCTGAGAGTTTTTATCAAAAATGGGTGTTGGATTTTGTCAAATGCTTTTTCTGCATCAATTGATATGACCATGTGGTTTTTTTCTTTCAATTTGTTTATGTGATGTATCACGTTGATTGATTTGCGGATATTGTACCATCCTTGCATCCCTGGGATAAATCCTACTTGGTCATGGTGTATGATCTTTCTGATGTACTGCTGGATCCGATTTGCTAAGATTTTGTTGAGGATTTTGGCATCTATGTTCATGAGGGATATTGGCCTGTAATTCTCTTTCATTGTGTTGTCTTTACCTGGTTTTGGTATTAGGGTGATGCTGGCTTCATAGAATGAGCTTGGAAGTGTTCCTTCCTCTTGGATTTTTTGTAGTAGTCTGAGGAGGATAGGTTTTAGTTCTTCCTTGAATGTTTGGTAAAACTCCCCTGTGAAGCCGTCTGGTCCTGGGCTTTTGTTTGCTGGAAGCTTTTTGATGACTGCTTCAATTTCTTCCATAGTTATTGGCCTGTTGAGATTTTTAGATTCTTCCTGATTAAGTTTTGGAATGTTGTATTTTTCTAGAAATATGTCCATTTCCTCCAGGTTGTCTAGTTTGTTGGAGTAGAGTTGTTCATAGTATTTTTTAACAATCATTTGTATTTCTGTGGGGTCTGTTGTTATTTCGCCTCTATCATTTCTGATTTGGTTTATTTGGGTCCTCTCTCTTTGCTTTTTGGTGAGCCTGGCTAGAGGTTTGTCGATCTTGTTTATCCTTTCAAAGAACCAGCTCTTGGTTTCATTGATTTTCTGTATTGTTTTTTTGGTCTCTATGTCATTTATTTCTGCTCTAATCTTTATTATCTCCTTCCTTCTGCTCACTCTGGGGTTTTCTTGTTGCTCTCTTTCTAATTCTTTGAGCTGTAGATTTAGATGATTTACTACCATTTTTTCTTGTTTGTTGAGGTAGGCCTGTAGAGCTATAAACTTCCCTCTCAGGACTGCTTTCATTGTGTCCCAAAGGTTTTGGATTGTTGTGTTTTCATTGTCATTAGTTTCCAGGATGTTTTTAATTTCTTCTTTGATCTCATTGGTAACCCAATCAATATTTAATAACATGCTATTCAGCTTCCAAGTGTTTGAGTATTTTGGGTTGTTTTTATTGTAGTTTATTTCTAACATTATGCCATCGTGGTCTGAGAAGAAGCTTTTTATGATTTCAATCTTCTTGAATTTGGGGAGACTTTGTTTGTGACCCAATATGTGGTCTATTTTTGAAGATGTCCCATGAGCACTTGAGAAGAACGTATATTTTGTTGCTTTGGGGTGAAGTGTTCTGAAGATGTCAATTAAGTCCATCTGATCTAGTGAGTCATTTAGGATTGCTGTTTCTTTGCTGATTTTTTGTCTAGCAGATTTATCCAGTGATGTCAGTGGTGTATTAAAGTCCCCTACTATGATTGTATTGTTGTCGATCTCTCCCCTGATGTCTTCCAGGAGTTTTCTTATGTATGTGGGTGCTCCTGCATTGGGTGCATATATGTTTATCAGGGTTATATCCTCTTGTTGTATTGATCCCTTTAGTATTATGAAGTGGCCTTCCTTATCTCTTGTTATGGCCTTCACTTTGAGGTCTATTTTGTCGGATATAAGTATTGCTACCCCAGCTTTTTTTTCATTTCCATTTGCCTGAAAGATATTTTTCCATCCCTTCACTTTCAGTCTGTGTGAGTCCCTTTTAATGAGGTGGGTCTCTTGTAGACAGCAAATGTATGGGTCATGTTTTTTTATCCATTCAGCCACTCGATGTCTTTTGATTGGACCATTTAGTCCATTTACGTTTAAAGTTATTATTGAAAGGTACTTGTTTGTAGCCATTTCTTTTTTTGTGTGGCTGTTTTCTTTCTGGGCTTTTTATTTCTTCTTTTTACACCAGTCCCTTTAGCATTTCTTGCATTGCTGGCTTGGTGGTGATGAACTCCCTTAGCCTTTTTTTGTCTGTGAAGCTTCTTATTTCCCCTTCAATTTTGAATGATAGCCTTGCTGGATAGAGTATTCTTGGATTCAGTCCTTTGCTTTGCATCACTTTGTAAATTTCTGTCCATTCTTTCCTGGCCTGATGTGTTTCTGTTGAGAAATCGTTTGATAATCTGATGGGGGATCCTTTGTAGGTAACTCTCTGTTTCTCTCTTGCAGCCTTTAAGATTCTCTCTTTGTCTTGTACATTTGCCATCGTTATTATGACGTGTCTTGGTGTGGGTCTTTTGGGGTTCATCTTGCCTGGGACTCTCTGTACTTGTGTAACTTTTTTCTTCCCCATATCTGGGAAGTTTTCTGTCATTATTTCTTCAAATAGATTTTCTAATCCTTGCTGCTCTTCTTGTCCCTCTTGCAGCCCTATTATGCGTATGTTACTTCGTTTCATGTTGTCCCGAAGCTCCCTTAGGCTCTCCTCCTGTTTTTTAATTTTTTTCTCCAGTTGCTGTTCAGATTGAGCTTGTTTCTCTGCCTTATCTTCTAACTCACTAATTCGGTCCTCTGCTTCTTTCAGCCTGCTGTTGAAACTTTCCATGGTGTTTTTGATTGTAGCTATATCACTTTTCATTTCTTCCTGATTCTTGCATAGGTTGTTGATTTTCTCATCCATCCGGTGAATGAATTGTACAACCATTATTCTGAATTCTTTTTCTGTCATGTTGCACGCTTCAACTTCATTAATTTCCTTTCTTGGTGATTCCTCATTGTCTTTCCTCTGGGTGTTGTGTCGTTTCTTCATTCTGCTTATCTCCCGATGGATCAAAGGTCGGGTTGCGTGGGCCTGGGCCGTGTGCAGTGGGAGCCTCCCACCACCTTAGTGTCACTGAAGAGCTCTGACACTAAGATGTGTGGTTGTTGTTGGTTGGTGGGAACCAGGCTCGCTCTGAGTCAGTGTTGCCAGCGCTCAATGTGGCCTCGTATGTGCCCTTAGAATTAGGGACCCTGCCTGCACCGTGCTGAAATAGAGACCCCCCTGGAGCGTGTTGAAAACCAGAGCCCCCTAGCATGCGCCAGGAGTCAGAGTTCCCCAAGAGTCCAGTATCAGAGTCTCTGTTGCTTTGCGCGACTTCGCCTTGAGAATCAGGGTCCCTGTGTGCCCTTGCACCAGGAATTGGATTCACTGGCTCTTAGTATGAATGCACAGGGAATCAGGATCTCAGGCGCAGGTGATAAGAAACACAGTCAAGTCACTGGTGCTTGGTGCTGCCTCCTGCCCCGAGAAAAGGGATCCTTGGGCCTGTGCTAGGCAGACAAATTCCCGTTCGCGCGATTGCTCCCAGCCCAGGGCTCCGAAGCCCAAAGTGCGCGCAGGATCAGTTCCAAGGTGCTCGCGCACTTCCAGGCCAAAGTTCCTGCAGCACT
>NW_005354875.1:82593-97311 GCF_000412655.1 Myotis brandtii
GTGAGTGTCTGTATCCGAACTGTCCTATGAGCAGGGTTCAGTGAAAACAAACAAACAAACAAACGCCGGCCGGCCGCGGAAATGCTCCTCTCTTACCGGTCTGGGAAACGCTCCTCTCTTACCAGCACTGCATGATCTGGGAAATGCTCCTCTCTTATGGGCACTGCATGACCTGGTCAGTTCCTCAGGGTGCCCCCTTTAGGCTCAGTTTTCCGCAATCATAAAATCCAAATCTCAAATCTCCCGGCGCCAGCAAACCCGCGGAACTCCTTTCCCCAGTCAGGGGCTGTGTTTGTCCTAAGAGACTCAGCTGTCTGCCACGCGGTCTCCCTCCGACCCTCTGGGCTCAGAGGTCTGGCAAACTTTCCTGCCCAGATCCCTGGTTTTTTACCTTTCCACGGGAGCTCTGCCCTTCCTGGCTGCAAACTGTCTCACCAGCTGAGTAATTTTGCCAATTCGGGGTGGGTGTTATTAGTTTCAGCTGCGTACTCCGCTTGCTCCGGGACAAGACCTGGGACCCGTCTGCCTATATCGCCGCCATCTTGCTTCCCTCGGCTCTGCTATTTAAAAAGGTGGAAAAATCACCCATAATACTCATCCCCCATTTTAAAGATGAAGAAACTCTGGTTTTACCTTTTTAATACATTTATTTTTCTTTTTAAAATGTTTGGATTGATACCTATGGAGTGGGAATGACAAAAGCTTCAGGCAGTTCCTACTTGGAACTAATCCTTTTGTCCTATGGAGGTAAATCTTCCCACTGCCTCAAGTATAGGCAGATTTTCAATAAGAACAAAAGTCATTCCTCCAGAAATGTGTAATTTAGGTTCTCTGATTTTAGCGATCTAAAATCTGAGGAATCTGGGGCTACAAATTGGACTGTAGCCTCAGTTTCAGCTCTTGCCCTGAAGTGAATTAGATAATTTTTGGTTTCTATTTCTAGGCCCCATGTTTTTGTATATTGGTATATAATTACTGGAAATTTTCAATACAAGACACCCACTTTCTTTAAACATCTTAAAAAACAATCACAGGTTATTACTCAATATTGCAATTTTGCATTTTACCAGGAAGGAAACAGGCCCATGTTCCCAAACTTTGGTTCCTGAAATAGACTAAAGTAAGTTAAAGTTTTTAAGTATGCATGGATTCAGGCACATTTAGAAAGAATAATGGAAAAATGTTGATTATACTCTTACTGAGGAGAGTTGCTAAATATTCCATGGAGCTCCCCTAGCACTAATTTTCATAGTCCCTCATTTGTGCCTTTTTCTCCAGATAGAAGCATAGGAGACTTTCATTGAAGGAAAGGGAAGCTTGTTATCTGAGTGGGTAGATTTCTAGGCTCTGTCTATGCAATTCTAGACCTTAACCACTATTTTGTCTTCTAACTTTTATGTCCAAGAGGTTTTTGGAGTTCTTAGGCTTTTCTCTGACTCAGTGGAAAATGAACTGTTATTGTAACTTTACTTCTGGGGTCTGGAAAAGGAAGTGTCTTCTTGTGTAACCTCTTGTAGTTTATCTCTAAGGCTGAATCAAGTGGGATTATTGTGGAATGATTATGGTAGGGCCTGTTCTAAAGGAAATATGCTGGGATGACAGTGGCATTCTCCCATTTCCATTATGCACATTGTAATGGCATATTGTCTGCTATAGTGGTGGTGTATTTTCCATTGAATTATGTAGGAGTAAAGTGGAAGAGGGAGGCTTGTCTTTGGTTTCTGCTTTGTTTTTCTTGTTCTACAAACATGCAGAAGAAGCATTTTTCCCCCAGATACATTAAGAAAAATGTAGAAAATAATTTTTATTGCTGAGTTTTTACCAAATAACATTTTATTGATTTTAATATAAAGGATGACCCACTCTGATTTCTCCAGACTTTAACCACTCCACAGTTGCAGCTTCTCCATTCCCATTACTTTCTGGGAATAAATCTCAGAAAGCTTTAATCTACTGCATTCTGTAGAAAGATATAGAAATAATTTTCTAAAGAAAGTGCAATTTTTAAACCTAACCATCAATTCTATGTTGCTTGAGTTTAAGAACTATGTAAAATATGACAGAGAAAAGAATCGGTTTCTAACAACATGGTCCTGTAGAAACAAAAAGGTGAAGGCAGCATTGAGAAAACAACTTGATTGAACTATTTTCTTGAGAAAAACATATTTCTTCTGATATCAGTGGACTGAGAGAAGTATGTATTAGAAAGTTTTAGGATGAACGGGAATACCATAGGGATTGTTTTAGCACGAAATAGGCATAATTGCTTAGCAATGAAGTTACTCTATTCAGTGTTTTCTCAGTCTGGATGGTGAACAAATGAAACTCATCAATATGTACTCCAATAATTTCATACTAAAAGTATTCTTGTAAAAGATGTCACAACAATGTGTCTTAATGGCACACTTCTAAACACATTAGTCATCCTATATAATAAAGAGATAATATGCAAATTGACCCTCACTCCGTCATGCCATCAAGGGATGGCTGTGCTCACAGCAGAGGCAGGGTTCCTGTAACAAGCTATAACGAGTGATCAGCAGGCACCTGAGGCTGTGTGGTGCTGGGAAAGTGGGGGGGAGGCCTCAGGCCACTCCCCCGACAGGCGGGGCTTGATGGGGGCATCAGGCCACACCCCCCACCCAGTGGGGCTTGATGGGGGACCTCAAACCATGCCCGGGCCAGGAACCTGAGGCTGCACCCGGCAAGGCTTGACAGGGGAGGGGCCGGCCGGGTCTGGATCTCATCAATGGGGGTGAGGCGAGCCGGGTCTGGGTCTTGCACGATTTCGAGGTGCATGTGGGTGGGTGGAGACTTGACTCTGGGTCCCGCGGCGTGCCCCAGACTCTGACAGGAGGAAGATTTTCATATACATTTTACTAATTTTCTTTCATCTCCGACCCTCTATTATAGAGAAAGGGCAAATAGCAATATTAAAATATTTCCTCTAATTAATTCCATTTTAATGTGCACGAATTTCATGCACCAGGCCACTAGTAATAAATATATTTACCATTTTGTTTTTTCTCATTTCTCAAGTGTACAACTTTCAATATCAGGAGTTTCCTTTGGATTATTTTTTTTATGAAGTCTAAAATGCTTTGCACATTTTTATAAAGTGCTCTAATATATACAAATGCATCTCTTTAAAGAGAAAACACGGGATTGGGATTCTCCTGGATAGTTTATTCAGTGAAGACTAAGACAAAAAACATATTCACTCTCTTTGCTAATCTCC
The DNA here is from genome assembly GCF_000412655.1 of Myotis brandtii. Taxonomy (NCBI): domain Eukaryota; kingdom Metazoa; phylum Chordata; class Mammalia; order Chiroptera; family Vespertilionidae; genus Myotis; species Myotis brandtii. The sequence continues at coordinate 85,832 of NW_005354875.1, forward strand.
CCAGCCAGCAAGGGCATACTTTGGGTATGATTAAGATATTCCAGTAAGTTACCTTTATGTCACTTCCTTAAAGCATCTGTTTTTGGTTTTCAAATATTTTCCACCGTTTATATTTGACATACTTTAGTTACTATGTGTATTTTAGTTATTATATTTCAAGGACCTAGACACTTCTCATTTTTTTCTGAAAAATTCTTCCATATTTATGTGTTTGTTGTTAAAAATATGCTCTGGATATTTTGGTATTTATAGTTCATCATTCTAAAATAAGGATAATAAGACCAAGGTAAGCAGAGATTTAACCACCGACTCACAGAATGTTAGGAAGGGGTCACATTCTTGGGAAATGGGTAAAAAGCAGACTGGTCACAGATCAAAAAATGTGGTCTTTCACATAAGAAGGCATACAATTACACTCAATTTTTAAGTCGTTGTGGATGATTACTTTGTGTTGTTAGAACCTCAAGTATTGGCACACACTAAAACATAACCAGAAAGGATGTCAAAATCATAAATAACAAAGCCAAGATCAATTGTAAAGAAAAGGTAAAATTCACTGGCAGGGAACCAATAAAGATGAAACACCTAAAGACACCTCCATAGCCTTTCATAATATACTTTTGGCTACTACTTTTATTTTTAATTTTTTAAAACATTTTTTATTGTTGATAGTATTATAGATATCTCTCATCCCCGCCCTTTCCTCCCCACACCCAGCCCCTACCCCTTCATGTCTTCACTATCTTATTGCCCATGTCTATAGACTATGCATATCTAAAATAATAAAAGCATAATATGCTAATTAGACCAGATGTCCTTCCAGATGAAGCTGAGGCTGCAGCTGCAGGATGGAGGCAGCCACCTACGGCTGTGAGGGAGGCATCCAGGCAGCTGCCATGGCTGTGAAACCCTACTCTTGCATGAATTTCGTGCATTGGGCCTCTAGTCTATATATATATAAAAGCCTAAGCAACCAAACAACCGAACAACTGAACAACTTGTGGACCAGTTGCTATGACGCACACTGACCACCAGGGGGAAGATGCTCAATGTAGAAGCTGCCCCTTGGTGGTCAGTGTGCTCCCAGAACAGGAGCTCCCAGAACAGGAGTGCTACTCAGCTGACGGACCCATCCCAGCAACCCACCAGCCCGGTGGCAGCCACTCACTCCCTCCGTAGTCTTACAGGTCCAATCTCCAGAGAACGGGCCACGCATTGACAGATCAGCACCACTAACACAATCCCGACAGCCTCCTGGAAGTCGGCCTTGGGCACCATGGCCACTTCCCCTCTCTAGACCCTCCACAAGAAAGAAACTATATAAAAACGACTGCTAGGTGGATCCTGACAACCAGCGTGAATGTCAGCAGGACAGATCTGGGTCCCAGGCTGGCAAGAGCATCCCACCACCCTCCAAGAGGGCTGACTGCGTCCAGAACCCCCCAACCCACCTCAAGATGGGCGCCAGAGCCAGAGCTCAAGGCTGGAGAGTGCCGCTGCAGTGGTGCGAGCCTCTCCTGAGCAGGACTGACTGGGCGCGAGCCCGTGGCAGGTGCAGTGGGGCACGGATGAGCGGGAAAAACAGGCAGGAACAGCAGGAAGCATTGAACTGCCGGATTTGGTTCAATCCCTACAGGCCACGCCAAGAGACCCCCACCGTGCACGAATTTGTGCACCAGGCCTCTAGTCTATACTAATAAAAGGGTAATATGCTAATTAGACCAGATAGACCGGACGTCTTCCAGACGTCCTTTCAGACATCCTTCCAGACAAAGCCACAGTGGTGGGGACTGAGGCAGAACAGTTAAGGGTGATCAGGCCAGCAGGGGAGAGCGGTTAGGGGCATCAGGAAGGCAGTCAGGCAGAGGCAGTTAGGGACAATCAGGCCGGCAGGGGAGAGAAATTGGTGGCATCAGACAGGCAGGCAGAGTGGCAGCTGAGCTGTTAGGAGCCAGTGGTCCCAGATTGTGAGAGTAATGTCCGACTGCCAGTTTAGGCCCTATCCCTGTGGTTAGGAGCCAGCTGTCCCAGGATCAGGCCTAAACTGGCAGTTGGACATCCCTCAAGGGGTCCCGGATTGGAGAGGGTTCAGGCCTGGCTGAGGGACACCCCCCTCATGCACGAATTTTGTGCACTGGGCCTCTAGTAAGTATATAAGTTCTTTGGTTTATCTCTTCTTGTCCCACCAACCCCTTATTAAGGAATGTCAGTCTGTTCCATGCCTCCCTGATTAGAGTCTTATTTTGTTGGTCAATTCATTCTATTCATTAGATTCCACAAATAAGTGAGATCATGTGATATTTGTCTTTCTCAGTTTGGCTTATTTCACTTAGCATAATATTTTCCAGGTCCATACATGCTGTCCAAAAGGGCAATAGATCCCTTTTTTCAGCTGCATAGTATTTCATAGTATAAATGTCCCACAGCTTTTTTATCCATTCATCTACTGATGGCCACTTGGGCTGTTCCCAAATCTTAGCTATCCTATGTAATAAAAGGCTAATATGCAAATAGACCTAATGGCGGAACAACTCAAACAACCAAACAACTGAACAACCGGTCACTATGATGTGCGCTGACCACCAAGGGGCATGTGCGAAACATGGTGGGCATTGGCCAAAGTAGGATGGTGGGGTAGGTGTCTTCTTTTTGTTGAGTTGTATGAGTACTTTATATATTTTGGATATTATCCCCTTATCATCATTGGTATCATTGCTATCATTGGCAAATATGTTCTCCCATTCAGTGGGTTCCCTTTTCAATTTGATGGTAGATTCCTTTGTTGTGCAGAAGCTTTTTATTTTGATGTAGTCCCATTTCTTCATTTCCCCCTTTGTTTCCTTTGCTCTAAGAGATGTATCCATAGATATATTGCTATGTGAAATGTCTGAGATTTTACTGCCTATCTTCTCCTTTAAGATTTTTATGGTTTTGTGTCTTACATTTAAGTTTTTTATCCACCTTGAGTTTGTCCTTGTGTATAAGTTGGTAGTCTAGTTTCATCCTTTTGCATGTGTCTGTCCAGTTTTCCCAGCACCATTTGTTGCATAGGCTGTCTTTACTCCATTGTATGTTCCTGACTCCTTTGTCAAATATTAGTTGACCATAATGGTGTGGGTCAATTTCTGGGGTCTCTGTTCTGATCCATTGGTCTATATGCCTGTTGTTGTGCCAGTACCAGACTGTTTTCGTTACAATGGCTTTGTAGTATACTTTGATATATGGTATTGTGATCCCTCCTACTTCATTACTCTTTCTCAAATTTAGGGTTTTTTATGGTTCTGTGTATACTTATGGAGTGTTTTTTTCTAACCTGAAATTTTTGGAGTATTTTTTCTAGCTCTTTGGAGTATGCCATTGGTATTTTAATAGAGATTGCATTGAATCTGTAGATTTCTTTGGGCAGTATAGACATTTTAATGTTAATTATTCTAATCCATGAACATGGTATATGCTTCGATTTGTTTCTATCTTGATCTATTTCTTTTTTTCAATGTCCTATAGTTTTCCAGGTCTTTTACATCCTTGGTTAGTTTATTCCTAGACATCTTATTTTTTAGTTGCAATGATAAATGGGAATGCTTTTTTAGTTCCTCTTTCTGAGAGTTCATTATTGGTGTATTAAAATGCCATCAATTTGTGAATGTTGATTTTATATCCTACTACCTTGCTGAATTCATTTATTAAGTCTAGTAGTTTCCTGGTGGAGTCTTTAGGGTTTTCTATGTACAATATCATGTCATCTATATATATAAATAAAGGGGTAATATGCAAATTAGGCCAGGACACTGTAACAGTCATGACTGGTCAGGAAGAAGCGGCACGTGCAGGTGAGGCTCAGAGCAGAGACAGAGACAGGGGGCCTGCCTGAGCTGCCACGCTGGCTCAGGTGGCCCTGGAGCGAACACAGGCAGGGGAGAGGGGGTCCTTGGGCAGACACCGATAGGGGGGCCTGAGGTGGCCCAAGCTGCCGTGCTGGCTCGTGCAGCCTCGGAATGAAAACAGACAGGGGGCCGTGCTCCAGCCACAGCATACCAGCTGTCCCGCCTCTACGTGTGAGCTGCAGAAGAAACACCTTTTCTGACCGCTCATTGGCTAAGCTTCTGGTATGCCACTCACAGTGTTCTTAGTAACTTGGGTAATAAGAATCCAAGAAGGTGATCTAGGGTTTTTCCACCTCACTCCTGGAGGAAAAAGTGAAGGTCTGCTGCTGGAAGGGCTAAGAAATATCATATCCTGCCCTAGCTGGTTTGGCGCAGTGGATAGAGCCTCAGCCTTCGGACCACAAGGTCTGGGTTTGATTCTGATCAAGGGCTTGTACCTAGGTTGCAGGTTCCTCCCTGGCCGGGGCCTAGGTCAGGGCTCATGCAGGAGGCAAGCAATCAAATGTCCATCTCACATTGATGTTTCTCTCTGTCTTTCTCTCTCTCTTCCACTCTCTCCAAAAATCAATGGAAAAATATCCTCAGGTGAGGATAAAAAAAAGAAAGAAAGAAATGTCATATCCTATGAAAGAGACATCTTGAAAATACCTAAAGAAAGTTGTTATTTTTTCGTGATGAAGGGACTGGAGTCCATGTTGATGAAAACACCATGGCGGCTGCGGTGGCCAGCAGTGGCAGCAGCAGCAGAGTGATGGGGGTGGCGTCTTCCCCTGATCAGCCAGTTGCCTCCTGCAGAGGGAGGCCAGACTGCATCTTAGGCCTGCTCCCTGCAGAGAATGGGCCTAAGCCGCCAGTAGGACATACCTTGAGGGCTCCCAGACTGTGAAAGGGGGCAGGCTGGGCTGAGGGATCCCCCCCCCCAGTGCACAAATTTTGTACATGGGGCCTCTAGTCTTCTAATAATGACTATTGTACTTTCTTCTTTCCAATTGGGATGTCCTTTATCTCTTCTTCTTATCTGATTGCTGTGGCCAGGACTTCCAGTATTTTGTTGAATAAGAGTGGTGAAAGCAGACATCCTTGTCTTGTTCTTGTTCTTAAGGTAAATACATTCTAGGTTTTGCCCATTGAGTATTATGTTGGCTGTAGGTTTGTTGTATATGGCCTTTATTATGTTGAGGTATGATCCTTCTATTCCCAATTTGCTGAGACTTTTTTTCAAAAAAGGGTGTAAGATTTTGTTGAATGCTTTTTTCTGCACCCATTGATATGGTCATGTGATTTTTGTCTTGCAGTTTGGTTATGTGCTGTATAATACTTATTGATTTGAGAATATTGTGCCAGCTTTGCATCCCTGTAATAAATCCCACTTGGTTATGGTGTATGATCTTTTTAATATATTGCTGGATCCAATTTACTAAGATTTTGTTGAGGATTTTTGCATCTGTGTTCATAAGGGTTTTGGGCCTGTAATTTTCTTTCTTTGTAGTGTCTTATCTGGTTTTGGAATTAGGATAATTCTAGGCTCATAGATAGAACTTGGAAGTGTTCCTTCCTCTGAAATTTTTGGAATAGTTTTAGGAAGGATAGGCATTAGTTGTTCTCTGAATGTTTGGTAAAATTCACTTGTAAATACATCTGGTCCAGGATTTTTGTTTGCTGGAAGTTTTTAAATTACTGCTTCAATTTTTATCAGTTGTTATTGGCCTACTCAGGTTTCCTGATTCCTCCTGATTGAGTTTTAGAAGATTGTATGTTTCTAGAAATTTATTCATTTCACCCAGGTTGTCCAGTTTGTGGGCATATAGTTGTTCATTGTATTTGCTTACAATTCTTTGTATTTCTGTCATGTCCATTGTTATATTGTCTTTCATTTCTGATTTTATTTATTTGGGTCCTCTTGATGAATCTGGCTAGAGGTTCATCAATCTTGTTTATTTTTTCAAAGAACCATTTCTTGGATCTTGGATGTATTAATCTTTTGCACTGGTTTTTTATTTTTTAAATCTCTATGTCATTTATTTCTTCTCTGATGTTTATTAGTTCCTTCCTTCTACTTCCTCTGGGTTTTTCTTGCTGTTCTCTTCCTAATTCTTTAAGTTGTAGGGTTAGATAGTTTAGTAATCCTTTTTCTTGTTTCTTGAAGTAGGCCTATAGTGGTATCAACTGCCCCTCTCAGGACTGCATTTGCTGTGTCTCATAGGTTTTGGCTGTTTGCATGTTTATTTTCATTTAACAGGAAATTTGTTTGTTTTTTTATTTCTTGCTTCATCTCATTGGTAACCCATTCATGTTTAGTAACATGTTATTTAGTAGTCTCCATGTATTTGAGTGTTTTCTAGTTGTTGTTTTTATTGTGCTACTACTTTTATAGGCATAATTCCAAACTGGATAGTCTATAAGCCTAAGCAAAAATGGCTTTTAATGCTTTCTATAAAATACAAATTGGAAATGTGATAAACATAATGTATTTGGACTATTTTTAGAGCTCACTTTCATTTTCAATAGTGTTTTTATTTTGTTTCAACAATTCTTATTAGCTCAATGATACTGGTGATATTTATAACTTTTAAGTTTGCATTCTTTTATATGAAAAAGGTTATAACAAGGGTGACCAGTGTTTTGCTACTAGATATTCTAAATGTTGCAACTTTCAATTCTTTGTAATATTCATACATAACAAATGATTACTCTTTATGGGATATATATTATACATTATATAACAGAGAGGTTTCAGATATTAAAATTCTGACCAGATAATTATTAAGTGCCTTGGTTTACTATATAAGGTAATATTTTTTTTTACTTTTCTTATTATTAGTTATTATTATTACTATCCTTTTGAAAATGCTAAAATTCTTGCCTTCTTTTCCCAAAGATAGCCTAAAGAATTCTAATTTTTTTCCTTAGCTTTTAAGGATATAATATAGGAAAAAGGAATATGAAAATATTGAAATCAGTAATAATTTTTTTTTTAAATATATTTTATTGATTTTTCACAGAGAGGAAGGGAGAGAGATAGAGAGAGTTAGAAACATCAATGAGAGAGAAACACCGATCAGCTGCCTCCTGCACATCCCCCACCGGGGATGTGCCCGCAACCCAGGTATATGCCCTTGACCGGAATCGAACCCGGGACCTCTCAGTCCGCAGGCTGACGCTCTATCCACTGAGCCAAACCGGTTTCGGCAATTTTTATAAAATATATTAAAGAATCAAAATTCCCTTCCTGTATGTTACTGTAAATTTAATATGAAGCACTTACAAGAACATTAATTGTTAGCTATACATCATGATATGAATTTCCAGTTTTACCTTTAAGAAAATATTTTTTCAAATTTCTGAAATTTCACCAGTTTATCATTAAGTTCTGTGCAATATGCTTTTGAGAACATTGAAAAATATTAACAAAAATATAAAGACTCATAGGCATGCATATAAGTATAATCCATGGACACAGACAATAAGAAGTGAGGGTATGTGCTGGGGGGTTGGGAATGACTGGGTCAATGGGGGGAAAAGGAGACATATGTAATACTTTAAACAATAATTTAAAAAATAATATAAAATTAAAATAACACAAACAAAATGCTTTGTTAAATTGTAGTAGGATACAAAATATGTAATTTACTTTTTAAAATTTGGGTTTTTTAAATACTTTTACTGGTATAATGTCAGTATTTTATTTTTCAGAGAGATGAAGGGAGACAAACATTGATCAGTTCCCTCCTGTATGGCTCCTGCAACCTGGGTATCTGCCTCAGCAGGACTCAAAGCAGCCACTTTAGGTGTACAGATGCTCCAACAAACTGAGCTACACTGTCCAGGGCCATGTAATGGATTTTTAATAGAAATATCTGAGGTGATGTTAGTTTACTAAACAAACAAAAAACAGTAATGTTGTGTTTGAATGGTGTCAGGGTTGTGTGTGTGTGTGTATGCATTAGATAAAGAAAGAAAGAATGAGAGTGTGTGAGAGAGAATCCAAGAATCCAACAGGACAAGCTTTATTTCCAAGTCAATGCAGTACATCAGCAGAATCTTCATTGTGAAAGAAGTCCAGTTGATATGGTGCTCGTGAGATGTTTACACCCTTCAAGTATTTCACAAAAACCTTACAAAGAATTTCACCTTTAATAATCAAAATGATTGCTGGATTCATGCAAAATATTTTTAGATTCTGAAATACCAAGTGACTCTAAATGCAAAGGTCATGAATGTATATAATTCTCAAACATAATTTAAATGTTAGTTTTTCTGTATAAATAACATATGATTTTAAAAGAAAAAGGTTGGGATATTATTTGACCAAGTGACCAATTAACAGGATATGAAAAAACTAGGAAATTAACTAAATGTGTTAACTATACCATTGACAAAGTGTAAACACATTATAAGTCAATTATTATATAAATTAATTAACAGAAATTGTGTAGCTTTCATAAGAAAATTCTTATAAAATTCAATTCTTTTTTCATAAATATGTATTTTTGATAAATCTTGCCTATAGTTCAGACTTAACTATAATCAGACCTAATGTCATACATGGTTCATCCTTCCCTTATATTCCAATATTAAAAGAATGTATAGTAAGAGAAATTTATATTGAAACTAGAGGCTCGGTACACAAAAATTCGTGCACTCGGGAGTGGGGGTATCTCAGCCCAGCCTGCATGCTTTCACAATCCGGGACCCCTCAGGTAGGGTCCAGTCCCATTGCAACATGGCTATGGTTCCCCAGTCCTGTGGGCCAGGCGGGAGGGACCAAGAGGCCAGTCTGATTGCAGCATGGCTCCAGTTCCCCAGAGCCTGCAGGCAGGGAGAGGGACCAAGATTCCCAGATCACAGCATGTCTCTGGTTCCCCATAGCCTACATGCTGGAGGAGGGACCCAGAGGCCAGTCTGATGGCAACAGAGCTCCATTCCCACAGCTCCCTCCCACTGCGGGTGGTGCTAGGACTCAAAGCTGACTCCGTCGCTGGCTGCCAGGACCCAAGACTGACTCCCGCCATGGGCCGCTGGGACCCAGGACTGACTCTCACTGTACCAGCCAGGACCCAGAACTGACTCTTGCTGCATTGCCGGGACCCAGGACTGACTTCCACTGCACTTGCGGGACCCTAGCCTGGTGTTCGGTCATCCGTCCAGACATTTAGGTTGTGATGGACCCTGGCTCTTTATATATTAGGATAAGTAGTTGATAAATCTCAGCTGCTTACAGCTAACAAACCTGAGATTTTTCTCCATACTGTCCATCAGAAATAATACTATTCCAAACCTGTTTTAGTCATCTGTGATGGTAGTAATGATGTTTTTGCCATAAAGGAAAAACCTCACGATTCATCAGTTACAATAATAACAACAGAACTACATTGTTACAGTTAGCTCTTGAACATATAGCCTGTGTTTTTGAGTGCAGAACATGTGAAGCACTGAATGTATTACCTGTCACAACAGTACCTCAGACTGGATAAATTATACTCCTCAGTTGGGTAGTACAAAGGTAATTCTGTTGCCATATGTTGTGCCAAAGAGCTACTGCTGTGATGGTACATTATTGATTATTTGTGTTTATGGAATGGCCATTTTCTCCTTCTGCAGAAATCACACCTCTATGAAGTTTTTGATAGTCCAATATAAAGGCTTTGCCAGTTAGAAATTCCAAAGTACATAAAAGCACCATTCCAACATAGAGTAGGATTCTGTTGCAATCATTAGAATGAGTCACATTTTATAAATGCACTCTAATCCTTAAAACCAGGCCATGTTGAGATTTCAAGATGAAGAAATGTTTCTTTTAAGTATACAAGTATATATTGAGAATTCACTCTTTTTTCCCCTTGAATTTTAAAATTATACTATTATACTATTCTAAAATTAAACTCGTTGTGTTGTGAACTCTTTTTTGAAGGATTGCCCAAATAATTATTTATTATCATAAGGTTATATGTTAGGCCACACAAATATGGAGATCCTATATAATAAATGGGTAATATGCAAATCAACTGAACAGCAGAACAACCGGTTACTATGACGCACACTGACCACCAGGGGGCAGAAGCTCAATGCAGGAGCTGTCCCCTGGTGGTCAGTGCGCTCCCACAGGGGGAGTGTCACTCAGCCACAAGCCAGGTGACAGCTGGGGAGAGCAGCGGCGGTGGTGGGAGCCTCTTCCGCCTCCACAGTCGCACTAAGGATATCCAACTGACAGCTTAGGCCCGATCCTTATGGGGATTGGGTCTAAGCTGCAGTTGGACATCCCCCAAGGGCTCCTGGACTGCTAAAGGGTGCAAGCTGGGCTGAGAGACACCCTCTCCCCCAGTTCACAAATGTGCACTGGGCCTCTAGTATGATTATAAATGACAAGACAAATGAAACACACCATAGAAGTCTTTTTCAAGCCTTATTACCTCAGTAGGTTAAATAAATAGATAATACATGTAATAATATGACCTCTATATGTTCTGAAAGAAACCAACATAGCAAACATTTATCATAAAAGGAGTAGTAAACTAAGACATTTCTAAGTGCACTCAGATGAATTTAAAAAATTAAAACACCAATTTCAATTCACAAGATCCAGTCTCTGAACCCTCTCAAGGGATTAGATTCTAGTCATAACTGTGCCCTTGCTAATTACAGATATTTTATAATGTCTCCAAAGACAGCCTTGACCTAAATTATTAAAAGTGTGAGAATATATATAACCTTTGGGTAGATTTAAATTATCTTGTTTCTTCATAATAACTAAACACATAAACTTATTAAATCAGTACCATGAATCTGATGGACTTATGTTGGTGTTGACTTTTCTCACCTTGGCAGTAGCTAAACTGACCAGTGTTCCTAATCAGTGTAACACTTATTTTTAAATGTATAATTAAACAAACATTATACATAAGTTTCTTCATTGTGCCACTCATCCAAAATTAGTAATAGAGAATATAGGGGATCCAGATATTGCTATTCTAACATTTTAATTCATAGCTTCCACTTTGTTATATACCCAAACTGATTTGTTGCAATACAACAGTTTTTTGAAGTTAGAGCTTAACATGGATCATTGAAAAATCATGATATGTACAGACTCTAATAAAAAAGCAAGCACCTTGCCCTAGCTGGTTTTGCTCAGTGGATAGAGTGTTGACCTGCGGACAGAAGGGTCTCAAGTTCCATTCCAGGCAAGGGAACATGCTGGGGTTGCGGGGTCGATCCCCAGTAGGGGGCATTCAGGAGGCAGCTGATCAATGATTCTCTCTCATCATTGATGTTTCTATCTCTCTCTCCCTCTCCATTTCTCTCTGAAGTCAATAAAAATATATTTTTAAAAGACAAGCACCTTTTTAAGTATATCCAGATGAATAACATAACCAACTCCATCTAATACAGTTAGTATATTATATTTATTATCTACTTTATTGTTACAGTGGGGCCTTGACTTACAAGTGTCCTGACTAACGAGTTTTTCGAGATACGAGCCGTCTCTCGAGATACGGCAGATTTTTTGCTTGAGTTGCGAGCTAAAATTCGGGTTACGAGCCAGCTTCAGATACCCCACTGCTAGTTGGCGCAGCGAACGTCACAGTGAACGCCACA
>NW_005354875.1:97446-103022 GCF_000412655.1 Myotis brandtii
ATTAATGACACAATTCATTGTAATGGTGAAAATTGATTTGACATATGAGTAATTTGAGTTACGAGCTCCGTCATGGAACGAATTAAACTTGTAAGTCAAGGCCCCACTGTATCAAATTTTATTTTATTGTTTTTAATCTGGCTCATGTTGATTTAATTTTTATATTTTCATTGGATTTATTGGGGTGACATTGGTTAATAAAATAATATAGTTTTTCGGTGTATCGTTCAATAAAACATCATCCAAAGTCAAGTCTTCTTCCATCACCATTTACCCTCCTATACCCTCTTTTTCCTCCCCCCACCCACCTTCCCCTGTGGTAATGACCATGCTATTGTCTTTGTCTGTGAGGTTTTCTTTTGTTTTGCTTAATCCCTTCACCTTCTTCATCTAGCCGCACATGCCCCCCACCTCTGACAGCTGTCAGTCTGTTCTCTATCTATGATTCTGTTTCTATCTTGTTTGTTAAATTGTGTCACCTTACAATGTTAAGCACAGTGTCATTGACACAAAGTCATCACCCTTTTGGCTGCCTTATAAGTGAATGGAGTGATAGCAAAACATTTATCCAAGGAACTACTGTGTACCTATTGTCTCACTATGCTACACAGAAAGATTATTTTATTTCTTATTAGAAATGGACCAGTAAAGAGTGCTATCAGCAAGATGGTGAAGTAGGAATTTTCAGCCCTTATATCTCACAGAAACACTGATTTTGATAACCACCCACAGATAAGAATACCATTGTGAGAGCCTGCAAATCCAGCAGAGATCCCAGCACTCCATTGGAGCAAAAGTCAATCAATCAATAAATCCAAGAAAAAATTCATTAAAGAGGGGGAGAAAACAGTTTCACTTTACCCATGTCACCCTTTCCCCAGGTGGCACAGCTTAGTGCTAAGAGATACCCCCTTGGCTCATGATTTCTCCCATAAGGGAAAATGAGAGTATAGTGAGTGCCCAGCTTTCCCAGCTGCTCAAGAGGCCCACTCTTTCCCACTCAATGCAGAACACTTGGGGGATTGGCATGGATGAATATTATTCAGGCAGCCAGGAGAAGGGAAAACTGGTTTCGGCTCAAACAACTGGGACACAGAACTCAACAAAAGAAAATGACACTTTGAGACTCCACCAAGAGGCCTGGCAATAATCCTTGTAGGAAACATCACTTGCAGACCAATATACTACCCCTTGCAAGTCCCTAATACTCCATATGCCCCTCCTATTTTCAGCCAGAATCCTGCACATGCCCCCACAAAAGGAAGCACAAGCCTCTAGATCATGCACAAGCACCCATACAGCTTTCCCAATCTGCTGGATTTGGAGATGGTGTATAACTTTGAATACATCAGGGTATTATTTTAGGATGAATAAATGGGAGGCTTTCAGCACTAGGCTTCACTTTGTGGGATGAATATAAGGCATATAATATTAAAACTTTCCCACAACAGGGAAAAAAGAGGAGTGGAATGTATTCATAGAAAAGCCCAGAGTGATTCACAGAATCCCCAGCTGGGCTGACTGGTGAAGACCTTTTACTCCTAAAGCCAGACAGTAGCTACTGGATGAGGTGATTGTTTTTTCCAATGCAAAGACAACAACACAAAACTTTATATAAAAAGAATAACATTGAAAACATTACATATTCATAACAAAAATAATTTTGCAATAACTGATATTTAAAATTTGATATTTATGAATTGACTTATAAAGTAGCTGTTTTAAGGAAGTTCAGTGAGGTCCAAGAACCAACTCAACAAAATCAGGGAAACAATATATGGAAACAAGATGTCCATCAAGGTATAGAAATAACAAAAAAGGAACCAGACAGAAATACTGGAGCTAAACAATACAATAAATGAAATGAAAAATGAAATAGGGAATTTCAAGGGGAGACTCAATCAAGCAGAAGAAAGAATCTGTGAGCACAAAGAGAGATAATCAGAAATTATCCTATTTGAAGGTAAAAAAAATTGAATAAAGAACACCAACAGGTTTAATGAGATACTATCTAATGAATACATATTATGAGAGTTCCAGAAGGAGAGGTAAGGACAGAAAACATATTTAAAAAACAACAACAAATAATAATAAAAACAAAACAATAGCTAAAACATTCCCAAATCTTGGTAGAAACATAGACATCTAGGTTCATGATATATAAAAGCCCCCAAACAGGGTCAACTTAAAAAATATCACAGTAAAACATATTATAATCAAATTATCAAAAGACAAAGACAAAAACAAAGAAAGAATTTTTAAAGCAGCAAGAATAAAGTGACCCCTCACAAAGAAAGGATCATCCACAAGACTATCAACATATTTCCCAGCAGAAACTTTGCTGTTAAATATAGTTGAATGATATATTCCAAGCAGTGAAAAAAAAATCCAACCAAGCTTACTATACCCAGAAAAGCTGTTTTTAAAAAATGAAGGAGAGATAAAAGATGTTCCCAGACAAACAAATGCTGAGACAGTTTATTACCACTAGATCTGCTTTATAAGAAATGTTAAAAGGAGTTATTCAGGATGAAATGAAATAGTGCCAATTAATAACATGAAAGCATATGAAAGTACATAATAAAATTTAGGATACTTCAAAATTAATGGCAGTGCATAAATTAATTTAAACACAAGTATAAAAGTTAAAACACAAAAGTATTAGAAATAAAAATAGCTATAATAATTTTTTAATGATTATAAAAATATAAATTATGACATCAAAAACAAAATGTGAGGTAAAGAGAGTATAGGGAAAGAGTTGTATGTGATCAAACTTAAGATATAATTAGCTTAAAATAGACTGTTATTATTATGTTTTCATGATAACCACAAAGAAAAGAGATAAAATAGAAAGAAACCAAAGCTTAGGGAACAAATCATCAAATCACAAAGACAGCAAGAGAATAAAAAGGACCAAAGGAACTATGAAACAGTCAGAAAACAAGAAAATGGCAATAGCAAATCTTATCCGTAATTACTTTCAATGTAGGTGAAGTAAAGTCTCTAATCAAAAGACATGGAGTGGCTAAGTAGATTTAAAAAATAACCAACTCTATGCCTACAAGATATTAATTTCAGCTTTAAGGACACTCACAGGCTAAAAGTGAAAGGAGGCAAAAAAGATATTCCATTCAAACTGTAGTCAAAAGAGAGTAGGGTTGGGTTTATTTATATTAGACTAATAGACTTTAAGTCAAAATCTCTGACAAGAGCTCTAGCTGGTTTGGCTCAATGGATAGAACGTCAGCCTGTGGACTGAAGGGTCCCAGATTTGATTCCGGCCAAGGTCACATGCCTGGGTTGAGGGCTTGATCCCCAGTGGGGGACGTGCAAGAGGCAACCAATCAATGATTCTCTCTCATCATTGATGTTTCTATCTCTCTCTCCCTCTCCCTTCCTCTCTGAAATATATTTTTTTAAAAATCTCTGAGAAGAGATAAAGATCCTAATGTATAAAAAGCCAAGGGCTGTCATGACCTAAATGACTGGACAGGCAATGGAACAGCAGGCTCTATTGATCAGGGGATGGCTAATGGGGGAACTGGGATCCCTCAGGCTCTGATGAATCCATGGCAGCAGCGACTGGTGAGCAGGTGGAAGGCAGACCGCTTGGTCCCTCCTCCCTGGCCTCAGACTCCAAACAATCGGTGGCAGAGGTGGGGCGGAACTGGGGACAGGCTCCCTTAGTAGTCCTGCGGGTTCAATCTCCAGAGGATAAGCCAGGCACCAACGGACCTGCGCAGCCAGCACAATCCTGACAGCGCTGTTGGCCTCTTGGAACTCAGCCTCGGCACTGCAGCTGCTTCCCCTCCCTAGACACTCCACAAGGAAGAAAGGATACCAACAGCAATGCCAGGGGTGACCAACAGTGACTGCTCTCCCCATGCTTCCTCCAGCTCACTCGAGCCGGCCACCACCCACCCCGCTCCAGATGAATTGTGAGCACTGCACATGGAAGGAATGTAGTAAAAAAACCCAAACTGATGATCAAGAGAATGCTGCAGTCAGCATCCGGCGTCCGGTTCAGGAGAACAGAGAGAAGGGAGAATTCCATAAGTTGGCCGATGCCAAGATATTTCTGAGTGACTGCCTGGCGTGTGACAGTTGTGTGACCTCAGAGGAAGGAGTCCAAGTTTCTCAACAGAACACCAAGGACTTCTTCCGTGTTCTGAACCTTAATAAGAAATGTGTTACCTCACAGTACAAGGTGCTGGCAGTGTCTGTGTGTCCTCAGTCTCTGCCTTATTTTGCTGCTAAATTCAGCCTCAGTGTCAATGATGCATCCAGAAGGCTCTGCAGCTTCTTCAAAAGCCTTGGGGTGCACTGTCTTTGACATGAAGATAGCTGTGGACTTCAGCATCCTGGAGAGTCAGAAGGAATGTGTGTGTCGGTACTGCCAGCACCGTGAGGAACAGCCCTAGCTACCCATGCTGGCCTCCGCCTGCCCCAGCTGGGTCTGATATGCAGAGTGTGTGCTGGGTCACCCCATCACCCCCCACCTCTGCTCGGTCAAGTCTCCCCAGCAGGTCATAGGCTCTCTGGTGAAGGATTACTTCGCCAGATGGCAGAACCTATCCCCAGACAAGATTTTCCACGTCATTGTGACCCCATGTTATGACAAGAAACTGGAGGCCCTTTGAGAAGATGTTCCCACAGCTTTGCATAGTTCTCAGGGTGCTGACTGCATGTTAACCTCAGGTGAAATTGTCCAGATAATGGAGCAGAGTGACTTCGCCTCGAATGACGCCACTGTGGACACTCTGTTTGGAGACATGAAGGAGAAGGAGGTGAGGCTCCACGAGGGTGCTAGCTCTGACAAGTACCTGGCTCACATCTTCAGGCACATGGCCAAGGAACTGTTCAACGAGGACATGGGGGTGCTCACCTACTGCACCCTGAGGAACAAAGACTTCCAGGAGGTCACCTTTGAAAGGGACTGAGAGGTTCTGCTATGCTTTGAGGCTGCTTACAGCTTTCGGAACATCCAGAAGTGGTCCTGAAGCTGTAGAGGGGCAAGTTCCCCTGCCACTTTGTGGAGGTCCTGGCCTGAGTCAGGGATGCCTAAGCAGCAGGGGCCAGGCCCAGGCAAGGATGGGCATGCAGACAGGGCACTGCTGTGGCAGATGGAAGACATCTATGCTGCCATCCTGATGTGGCCCCCAGAGACCAGCGCCCATGTGCAGGAGCTGTAACAGGGGTGGCTGGGGGGAGGGGGTGACACCCCTGGGCCCAGGCAACCCTGCACACAACCTAGCAGGGCCCAGGGCAGCCTGCCAGGACATCAAGTGGTAAAGGTCCAGCAGACGCTTGGCCTGCAGGCCGCCTGAGGAGGGGTGTCAGATGCGTGAAGGAAAGGCTTAGCATCTCCATCATCGCTTTGATTTTCAGAATTTCCTGCTCCCCATCTATCGGCTCCCTCCCTCTGAGGGGCACTGTCATTGTCATATGGGTGCAACTGGAATATTATATCTCGAGAGGATTGCCCCAATGTAAGTATCCTTTTATCTGACGATGAAAAAATCCCAAAGAACAAGCGTACATCCCCTGAGGGGCCCTGGACTGCGAGAAGGTTC
>NW_005354875.1:104834-108588 GCF_000412655.1 Myotis brandtii
GGGGGGGCCCAGGCCGGGCGGGGGGCCCCCCCCCCCCCCAGTGCACAAATTTTTGTGCACCGGCCTCTAGTATAATTATAAAGAGGTCAATTCATTAAGGGAATATAATAGTTCTTAATATATATGAACCCAACATTAGATCATCTAAATATATAAAAAGCAATATAATAATAACAGGGGACCTTAACACCTCAGTTTCAACAAGAGATAGATAATCCAGACAGAAAAACTAATGAGGAGACAGTGAACATGAGCAATATTCAGGTAAAATATGCATTCTTATAAATGATCTAAAGTGCAGGAGGCAGCCAATCAATGTTGAGTTTTCTCATCTCTCTCTTTCTCTCTCTCTCTCTCTCTCTCTCTCTCTCTCTCTCTCTCTCTCTCTCTCCCTCCCTCCCTCCCTCCCTCCCTTTTTCTCTAAAAATCAATAAAAAAATTGAAAACAGACACATATATAAATGGTAAAGACTAGAGAGCATAGAAGTAAACCCACACAGATTCAGTCAAGTAATCTCTGACACAGTTGCCAAGAACACACAACAGGGAAAGGATAGTCTCTTCAATAAATGCTGTTTAGAAAACTAGATATTTATGGGAGGAGAAAGTGAAATTGGAACAATATCTTACAACATACACAAATATTAATTTGGAATACATTAGACTCAAGTGTAAGACCTAAAACTGTAAAATATTTGAAAGATAATATAGACTAAAAGTTCCTCAACATTGGTCTTGGCAATATATTTTTTGTTATAACACCTAAAATACAGGCAACAAAGGTGAAAATAAACAAATGGGGCTACATCAGACTAAAAAGCTTATGCATAGCAAAGAAAACACTTAAAAAATTTAAAGGGCAACCTAAGGAATGGAATAAAATATTTGCAAACCATATAACTGATAAGAAGTTAATATCCAAAATATATTTTTAAAAAGTCAGAAAACTCCACATGGAAAAAAAGATAAAAAATAACCCTATTAAAAATGGACAAAGGATCTCACAAGACATTTTTCAAAAAACAATATGTATATAGCCTACAGATATATAAAAAGATGTTCAATATCACTAATAATTAGGAAAATACTTATTAAAACCACAAAGAGATACAACCTCACATATATTAGAATGACTATCATAAAAATTACAATACATAACAAGTGTTGGCAAGGATGCGGAGAAAACAAAACCCTTGTACACATTGGGTGGAAATGTAAACTGGCTCAGCTATTATGGAAAACAATACAGAAGTTTCTCCAAAACTTAACAATATAAGTTATATTGTTAAAATAACCTGGTTATTAACAGTACAGGAGTGAAAGGGGAGACCAAATAGTATAGGTATGCCATTTACACAGCTTTGCCAAAAAGCTGCATTTAACATTCTCCAAGTCTATTCTCTGCTAATTGATGGGGGAAGGGATTAGACAAAGGAAATTTAGATGCATGCCCAGTAAGGTCTGAATGATGTGGAAGTCTTATTGCCCTTCAATCACACCTTAAAAATGGTCAATGGGGGAAAAAAGGACACATATGTACTACTATTTGTAATACTTTAAACAATAAAATAAAAATTAAAAAATGAGTCAGTGGCCAGGATGGGTGTGTCCACTGCAAGCACATGAAATCTAACTATATAAATTTCCAAACAAAGGAAATTTGGCCCCCTTCCTCTCTTGGCTCTCTCACCTCCAGGGCACCAGGCCCTCTTGGGATTCCTGCTGCAGGGGGCTGTGCTCCCTTATTCTTACACTAGAGGCCTAGTGCATGAAATTTGTGCACGGGGGTCCCTTAGCCCAGCCTGCACCCTCTCCAATCCGGGACTGCTGGCTCCTAACTGCTCACCTGCCTGCCAGCCTGATCACCCCTAAGTGCCCTCTCCTGCTGGCCTGTTTGCCCCTAACTGCCCTCCTCTGCCGGCCTGGTCACCCCTAACCACCTGTGCCTTGGCCCCTGCCACCATGGCTTTGTGCAGAAGGATATCCGGATGGATGTCCAGAAGGTGTCCGGTCTAATTAACATATTACCCTTTTATTAGTATAGATTATACAACATAAGCTTTAAGGTAGAATTGCATTAGTAGAAATGAAGAGACATTTCATTAAAAAATGTATATTGGTTTGATATGATTCAAATCCACTTGTTTATGACAAAAATCAAGTCTTTAGGAATAGGATGGCTTGCTTTAGCTGGTTTGGGTCAGGGGCTAGAATTTCAGCCTGAGGACTGAAGGGTCCCAGGTTCGATTCTGGTCAAGGGCACATGCCTGGGTTGAGGGTTCAATCCCCAGTAGGGCGTGTACAGGAGGCAGCCCATCGATGATTCTCTCTCATCATTGATTTTTTAAAAAAATTTGTTTTATTGCTTAAAGTATTACAAAGAGTATTACATATATCTCCTTTTTTCCCCCCCTTGACATTCCCCCGGCCTCCCCTATCCCCCAGTGTCTTGTGTCCATTGGTTATGCTTATATGCATGTATACAAGTCCTTCGGTTCTATTTCTCTCCCTCTCACTTCCTCTCTGAAATAAAAATCTACTTTAAAAAAATAAAAGAATAAGATTGTTTTGCTATCAAAGTCAAGTAAGGTGTGTCATTTGTTGTCCTTGATGAAGTCTGAGAAGCTCAGTTGCTAAGTGACTTTGCTGGGTTCTTATCAAATAAAATCTATGGAGAAGCAACTACGCCCACCATGCATTTAGAACTAAAGTTGGGGAGGACAGAGTGCTTCTGGGGTAGGAGACAGTGAGGGTCAGTGGCTGGGAGGCAGGGAAGACACGGAATGCCCAGTACCTGGAAGTACTGGAGGGTCTGGTATATGCAAATCTGCTGGGGGTGGGGTCAGGCCCTGAGCTCCAAGAGTTCAGGTTGGGAGGGAGGGCAGAGATGCAGTTCCAAGGAATTCCTGTCCTGAGAGGCTCCTCCTCCTCCCCTTAAACCCCTAACATGTCCATTTGGATAAAGGGGGTGGGAAGCAGGTACGCAATGCCTGGGCGAGACTCCCCTCAGTCTTGGCTCTCTCCAGGGTGGGGGAGGGGTGTTTGTATTGGTTTATTTGATTCTCCTTACATGTTGAAGGGGGTAGCAGGGGAGTGTCTGCCAGAAATGGTTTCCTTCTGCTTGCTTGCCAGAGCTGCCCCATGTGATGCCTTTTCCCTTCCTTCCCCGCTGTCCCAAGCTAAAGCACATGAGTTCACCAGAGACGAAACTGAGGCCCCCTTGTATTGTGTGGAGATTGCATTCCACAGGAACCTGCCTGATCCAGGGAGGGTTGGGGTCATTCACTGCAGGAAAGGCTGGATTTAAATGAAGCTGCCACTTAGATAGGCGCTGGCTGAGCTGTTTGCAGAGGGTCTATCATCCTTTCTGGCTGTTTCCTTGGAAACCACAACTCAAGATAGCAGAGCCGGAGGCTGCCCCCAGGCTGGGTGCCTCTGGCCTCTGGGCTGGGCAGAACGGTGGGTCTGTGTGCGCCTCCGCTGGTGGCCGCCTCCGCTGGGGGCTGCTCTGGGCCATGCGGAAGCCCTCCTGGTGATGGCAGTCTCCACCCACCAGCTCCTGCTGTGCATGCCTCTTGCTGACCAGTCCTGACATTACGGCATCCAGGCTAATTTGTATATTCCTCTATTATTATATAGGACTAGTAGCCCGGTGCACGAAATTCGTGCACTGGGGTAGGGGGGGGAAGGGGCCCCTCAGTCTGGCCTTCACCCTCTCCAATCTGAGACCCCTCAGGGAATGTCCAACTACCTG
>NW_005354875.1:109655-110143 GCF_000412655.1 Myotis brandtii
CTACTTCAGCTCAGCCTGCAGGCTCCGCTTGGCACGCTCACAGCTGTCACCACCTCCATGTGGGAGTACAGGCCGCCCTCTGCCGGCCTGCCTCCCCTGTCCAGAGGCTCTCTGCGCTGCTCACCTGCACAGAGTGACTGGGGCTGAGCAGAAGCCAGGTGTCCTGCCCTGCCCAAGCTCGGCTGATCCGCCCCTGTGCGAGCTGCCTCCCCGCCATGAAGGGTCACAGATCCGGTCCCAGACCGCGGATAGCCTCAAGCACTGCCCCCCACCCAGCAGGGTCATGGATCCGGTCCCGGACTGTGGACAGCCTCGAGTGCTGCCCCCCGCCTGGCAGGGTCACAGATCCGGGTCCCAGAACCACGGACAGCCTTGCCCACTGCCGCCTGCCTTCAGTATGCAAATTAGCCGCCATCTTGTTGCTTCAGGGTGGGGGTCCCCACTGGGGTGTCTGGCCAGCCTGGATGAGGGGATGATGGCTGTTTGCA
>NW_005354875.1:110396-115511 GCF_000412655.1 Myotis brandtii
ACCTTGGCTTCCTCCATCACTGGAGCAAGCAAGCCTCCTGTTCACTTCAGCTGCCTGGCTGCCGGCCGCCATCTTGGTTGGTAGTTAATTTGCATATCCTGCTGATTAACCAATGGAAAGCATTCGGGGGTATGGTCAATTTGCATGTTTCTCTTTTATGAGATAGGATGGTACACAGCCATGTTGGACTTTAATCTGGCCTAAAGGCTGAACCATACACGGCTGCAACATGGAATGGAAACTGGACACTGGCCCTGTTTCTGACTTTGCTGAATTCCCAGTTGCCTCTCTTCCTGGACTGGCTTTGGGAAAAAGGGACTTTGGGACCATAACAATGTGATGGCTAATAAAGCCTTCTTCCACATTCCATCCACCTCTACAGAGTCTTAAAAAATTCATTTTCTGAAGATATCACAAGAGCCTCACTCCCAGTCGTGTCTGGGAATTCTGTCCCTTTAATTCAGGGGTCCTCAAACTATGGCCCTTGGGCCACATGTGGCCCGCCGAAAACATTTGTTTTTTTACTTCAAAATAATATATGTGCAGTGTGCATAAGAATTTGTTCATATTTTTTTTTAAACTATAGTCCGGCCCTCCAACAGTCTGAGGGACAGTGAACTGGCCCCCTGTTTAAAAAGTTTGAGGACCCCTGCTTTAATTCCTCGGGCATCAGAACTACCATATGACCTAGCAATCCTACTTCTAGGGATTATTCCATAGGAAATAAAATTACTTCTCAAGTAGATAACTGCACTACCATGCTCTTTGCAATTTTATTCATAATAGCTAAAATGTGGAAACAACCAAAGCATCCTTCAATTGATGAATGGATAAAGAAATGCAGTATATCTAAAACTCCTAGAAGAACACAGAGGCAGTAAAATTTCTGACATTTCTCTTAGCGATATTTTTTTCTGATACATCTTGAGCAAGGCAAACAGAAAAAGAAAACTAAACAAATGGGACTACGTCAAACTAAAAGATTTTTTCACAGCAATGAAAGCCATCAACAAAACAGACAACCTACTGAATGAGAGAAAATATTTCCTAATGATATATCTGATAAGTGGTTAATATAAAAAATTTATAAAGAAATCATACAACTCAACTGAAAAAATACAATCCAAATTAAAAACAAACAAACAAACAAACAAAAAAACAGGCAGAACCCCTGAATAGACACTTCTCAAAAGAGTACATTCATATGGCCAATAGGCATATGAAAAGATGCTCAGAGAAATGCAAATTAAAACCACAATGAGATGTCACCTAACACTTGTCAGAATTTCTATTATCAATAAATCAATAAATAATAAGTGTTGGTGAGGATGTGGAGAAAAAGGACCATCATGCACTGTTGGTGGGAATGCAGATTGGTGCAGCCAATGTGGAAAGCTCAAAAAGTTAAAAATGGAGCTTCCTTATGACCTACAATTCCACTTCCAGGCATTTATCTGAAGAAACCTGAAACATGAATTCAAAAGAATAAATGCACCCCTAAGTGTATTTGTAGCATTAATTACAATAGCCAAGATATGGAAGCAACCCAAGTAGCCATCAATAAGAAGTTTGTTTTTTAAAAAGTGGTGGTACATATTATATCGTGGAATATTACTTGGACATAGAAAAGAATGAAATCTCTCCATTTGTGACAGCATGGATGGACCTAGAGGGTATTACGCAAAGTGAATAAGTCAGCCACAGAGACAAATACCATATGATTTCACTTATACATAGAAGCTAAAGAATAAAATTGAAACAGACTCATAGATACAGAAAACAGACTGATGGTAGCCAGAGGGGAGGGGGATTGGGAAGTGGGTGAAAAAGGTGAAGGGATTAAGAAGTAAATATTGGTAGTTATAAAATAGTCATGGGGATATAAAGTGCAACATAGAGAATATAGTCAATAATCTATATATATAAAAGCCTAAGTGACTGGCCAGTAGCTATGACATGCAATGACCACCGGGAGGCAGACACTCAATGCACAGGCATGGAAACATGGAACAGACTGATGAATCTCAGAGGGAAGGGGAGAAGGGGGAGGGTGGGAAGAGATTAATCAAAGATCTTATATGCATACTAGAGGCCTGGTGCATGGATTTGTGCACAGGTGGGGTCCCTTGGCCTGGCCTGCGAGGATCAGGATGAAACCAGCTCTTCAACATTCCCCGAGGGGTCCTGGATTGTGAGAGGGCTCAGGCCAGGCTGAGGGACCCCACCAGTGCAGGATCACTGGGACACCAATCTACACTAATAAAAGAGAAACATGCAAATTGGTGTCACCAATGCCCACCAGCCAATCAGAGTGACTATGCAAATTAACCCAACAAAGATGGCATCTAATTTGCATACGCAGGTGCAGAGCAAAGACTGAAGGCTCTGGCCAGAGTGAAGACTGAAGACTGAAGACTGAAGAAGCTTGGCTTCTCCACTGCAGCAGCCAGACAGGCCTGGGTCCCGAGTACTGGAGGAAAACCAGTGCCAGCAGCCAGGGGAAGGAAGGCCTATTATGCGAATCTTCGTGCAACAGGCTTCTGGTATTGTAATAAAAAGAAATGTGATATATATGCAGACGGTCTCTGACTTTCAATGGTTTGACTTACAATTTTTCAACTTTATGATGGTGTTTAAACAATTCATATTCAGCAGAAAGTCTAATTCAATTTTTTTAAATTTTTTTCTGGGGTAGTAATATCAGGTATGATACTCTCTTGTGATGCTGGGCAGCAACAGCAAGATGATTTGCCCAGCTGTGGGCTAATGTAAATGCTGAGAACATATTTAAGCTAAGCTATGACATTTGGTAGGTTAGGTGTATTAAGTGCACTTTTCACTTACAATATTTTCAATGTATGATAGGTTTATCAGGGTGTAACCTTGTTGTAAATTGAGGAATATATGTAATGGAAAGCCTTAAAAGGGAACAAAATTCTGCCATTTGTGATGACATGGATAAACTTGGAGAGCATTATGCTAAGTAATTAGCCAGTAAAGAAAGGCAACTAGTGTATGTATTTCACTTATATGAGAAATATACATAATTTGAACTCATAAGGGCAGAGAGTGAAATGCTGGTTACCAGGGGCTGGGGTGCGGAGAAATTGGGATATGTTTGTACAAACTTTCAATTATAAGATGAATATGTTCTGGAGATACAATGTGCACCATATTAGCTATAGTTAATTATGCTGTATTGTATACTTGAAGTTTGCTAAGAAGGTATATCTTCAGTGTTCTACTCCAAAAGAAAATGGTAACTATGCAAAATGATGAATGTGTTAATTAGCTTGATTATGGTAATCCTTTCATAACATACATGTATATGAAATCATTACATTTCACACTTTAAGTATATGCATTATTACTTGTCAGTTATACCTCAATAAACCTGGAAAAATTGGTTAGAAAGTAAGAAAATTTAGTTTTGTTAGCATTGATCATATAAAAATAAAAAATAATTAAATTGGGTCAATATTTTCCTGAGATAAAAGCAGCAATTGAAGCAGTTAGTTTGCAAATACTATCTTTCATTCTATGCACTCTTTTCCATTCTAACTTCAGTTCCCAAAGCCTTTGCCATGCTTCTTTGCATCTGTCCCAGATGTGAGCAACTGGGACAGATACAAAATTAGGATGATCAACACTATAAACACAATTATGTCATTCCTTTCTCAAGCACCCCCCCCCCAACAATTGACATTTCCTCCACATTCTCTGGCCATCAGGGGTCCTTTTCCCCTGCTGTATTAACCGAAAACAGTATTTTTTTAAAACAAATTGCACAATTGCTTCAGTGCCCAGCGTTATAACTGGGCATTCCCTCATGACAGAGTCATGAGAAAAATTGGACCCAAAAAGCAAACAGCAACAACAAAAGAATACAAGTAATTCATTATTGTGTGAATTGTTTATTCATATTTTGACTCCTGTTTACAATCTTCTTGTTTTTTATTTAGTTTTTTTTCAAAGTCTTTGGCATTTGCTTTTTGTAATTTGTCAGCAAGTTATAAACAGCAAGAAAGATATCCTGCAATGGGATTATGTTGCCATAGCAGAATTGAATATACATATAATTTTACTTACCTCCCTTCATCCTCATCACTCTATGTAAAGCCCAGAGAAGGAAGTCCTATAATCACTTGATTTATTTTTTGTTTGTATGTTTGGCTGTCACTTTCTGAATTCCCAGAAAAACAATGTATATTAGAGTTTGGTAGAATGTGTCATTTATTCAGTCAACATATAATTCTTGCTATTTTCCAAGCAGGTAAAACAGAACTAAAAACAACAACAAAACAGGGTCCTTGCCTTCATACCCACCCTCTCCTACAATTTGGGAAAATGTTATTTTTATACCAAAAAATCTACATATCTTCAGTTATATTAAAAAGTTAATTTCCAAAAAGACACAAGGTTAAAAAAGGAACATTAGCAGGGTTTTCTGGAGAAATGAAATGGAAAACAGACTTTTCAGCAAATTCTGCTTTGCTAAGTTTCATAACGGAAAAAAAAATCTAACAGTTTCCAGCCTCCTTGCCTGGGAGAAACTGAAGAACTTGCTCCTTTCTGACAGCCTACTGTATTTTTATTGTTGATACTATTACAGATGTCCCCATTTTATCTCCTTTGCCCATCTCCATCCAGCCCTCGCAGCCCCTTCCCTCTGGCCACCACCACACTGTGGTCTGTGTTTGTGGCTTATGACTTTAAAGCTTAAATTTAAGCTGCTTTCATTTCAAGAGGATAAACTCTGTGACAATATGTAGTGTCTTTTTCTGTTTAATTGTAAAGAATTTATTTTTTCCATTTGTAGGGAAACATTATTGTAAAATCCACAGTTATAGAAACACCTACATACTAGTAATTTAAAAGAACTACTAAGAATTTTCTTTAAGCATATTTTTTAAAATCTGAGCCAATATCATGTACATTTTATCTCTGAATGTTGTGTCATTAAAGTCCACATATTGTCTTCTGTATAAATCAGTGGTTCTCAAACCTTCCTAATGCCATGACCCTTTTTTTATATTAAATTAGAATAACTTCATAAAATTAATGTGAAATTTTTTAAATATATTTTTTTATTGATTAAGATATTACATATGTGTC
>NW_005354875.1:117770-127162 GCF_000412655.1 Myotis brandtii
GGGATGTGCCCGCAACCAAGGTACATGCCCTTGACCTGAACCGAACCTGGGACCCTTCAGTCCGCAGCCCGACGCTCTATCCACTGAGCCAAACCGGTTTTGGCCAGATCTTAATTTTTTTAAAAAAATGCACAAAGACTAAGATTGTCCATAATTAAAATGAAGGGCCAGATGTTTATGGTTTTCTTTCACTAATCTTCAGTTAAATTAAGGAACTTTAGTAATTGTACCTAACTTTATACAAGCTACCTTCCTCCAAAGATATTTCCTTAAAAAAAATAAAGTAAAACAAAACTAAGAAATATCAACAAGATTTCAACATATTGCTGGGAGTTGTCAGATCATTCACTGGGTAAGAAGAAAATCCAGAAGAATAAAAGCAGTTATGCTTATGCAGATACTTACCTTAGGTGGAAATTATATGAAATTTTCTGGTTCCATAAATCCATGATCTACAAATTTTGTTGAACCTTCATTCCATGCATTTCTGAGAAAGTGCTACCAATATACGTATATTGATTTATTCTTAAATATTACACATCCATATGTATACCCTATATATATTATGAGGTGTGCACACAAACAAAAATTATCATTAAACAAATGGAAAGCACGAGCAATTATATTTTCTCATGCCCAATATATTTTTGTTTGCCCCAGGGTGTTCACACATATTAATTTTGAAATAATTATTGTAATATATAATATATTCTGTGAAAAGAGAAAATTATATCAACAAAAAATTGGGATAAAATATTTACACTTTTATAATCAATAACTAGATAGATAGATAGATTTCCAGTTCAGTCCAATCTACACGTGTGACTATAACTATAGGGTAAATACCTAGCCATTTTGTTATACAGAATATCTACTCCTTTAAAACATAGAAAATCAGTTCTTGCAATTTTTATCTCTCTCTCTGTTATAATAAATATCCTCTCTGATTGTTCCCTTAAAGACCAAGTCAGATTGAGAAAAAAATAAACAACTCATGGACAGGGACATGATGACTGCAGGTGGGAGGAGTGTGGAGGTGTAAGAAGGTATAGGGCAGTGGTTGGCAAACTCATTAGTCAACAGAGCCAAATATCAACAGTACCATGATTGAAATTTCTTTTGAGAGCCAAATTTTTTGAGGTCGACCCCTTCCAACTCTCCCATCCACACTCGTCTTGTATACTTGTTTTGTCTATCTCCTTTCATTCATCCTCTCTATATGTCCAAACCATCTCAACATACCTGTCTCAATCCTCGACACTACATCTTCTTTTTTTTTTAATAGCTCATTTCTTTTTTGTTTTTATTAAATCTTTATTGTTCAGATTACTACATTTGTTCCTCTTTTTTCCCCCCATAACTCCCTTCCTTCCAGTTCCCACCCCACCCTCCGCCCTCACTCCCCACCCACTGTCCTCATCCATAGGTGCACGATTTTTGTCCAGTCTCTTCCCGCATCTCCCACACCCTTCCCCCCCCCAAGAATAGTCAGTCCATTCCTTTTCTATGTCCCTCATTCTATTATAATCAACAGTTCATTCTGTTCATCAGATTATTTATTCACTTGATTCTTAGATTCACTTGTTGATAGATGCATATTTGTTGTTCATAATTTGTATCTTTACCTTTTTCTTCTTCTTCCTCTTCTTAAAGGATACCTTTCAGCATTTCATATAATACTGGTTTGGTGGTGATGAACTCCTTTAGCTTTTCCTTATCTGTGAAGCTCTTTATCTGACCTTCAATTCTGAATGATAGCTTTGCTGGATAAAGTAATCTTGGTTGTAGGTTCTTGCTATTCATCACTTTGAATATTTCTTGCCACTCCCTTCTGGCCTGCAAAGTTTCTGTTGAGAAATCAGCTGACAGTCGTATGGGTACTCCCTTATAGGTAACTGACTTTTTTTCTCTTGCTGCTTTTAAGATTCTCTCTTTGTCTTTTGCTCTTGGCATTTTAATTATGATGTGTCTTGGTGTGGTCCTCTTTGGATTCCTTTTGTTTGGGGTTCTCTGCGCTTCCTGGACTTGGAAGTCTATTTCTTTCACCAGGTAGGGGAAGTTTTCTGTCATTATTTCTTCAAATAGGTTTTCAATATCTTGCTCTCTCTCTTCTTCTGGCACCCCTATAATTCGGATGTTGGTACGCTTGAAGCTGTCCCAGAGGCTCCTTACACTATCTTCGTATTTTCGGATTCTTTTTTCATTTTGCTTTTCCGGTTGGGTGTTTTTTGCTTCTTCGTATTTCAAATCTTTGACTTGATTCTTGCGCTCCTCTGGTCTGCTATTGGGTGTAATATTCTTTATTTCAGACCATGTATGCTTAATTTCTAGTTGTTTCTTTATCATAGCATCGAGGGTCTCATTAGTTTTCGTGAGGCTCTCCAAAAGTTTATTGCAAGCCCTCAAAATTGCGTTTTTTAGCTCTATATCCTCCATTTCTGTCATGTTTTTTTGTCTCCGCATTTTTTATGCTTTCTTGGTGCACCCCCTAGTGGTCTTTGTGCGCAGTCTTGTTCTAGTTGAGCCTTGATTGTTGTAGTTAATACTAGAGGGATTTGACCACCAGGCCGACTGGCTGTGTGAATCAGCTGTGTCTGCCGCGGAAAACTTCTGTCCTCTGGGGAGGTGCTAATCTAGCCTTTGCCTGAGGCGATCCGGCAAATGGCTCTGCGCAGGGCTTGGGCGGGGCGGGCTCAACAGGGCGGGCGGAGGGAGCGGTTATGGTGCCCTCAGTCCCGTTCCCAGAGGCTCTGCTTCTCAGAACCCCAGGAACCGCTGCAAACCTCGGAGAGAAAGCTGCCTTCCAACTGATGCCAGACACTCCCGCTTCTCCCGTTTGAGTCCGAGTCCCCAGCGATTCGCCCGTATCTGGAGCTCAGAGTCTGAGACTCCCCCCTGACCGAAAACGACAACCGCGCTCTCAGCCACCAGCCCGCTTTGCGCGCGCACCTCCGCACCTGAGTATTTTCCACACTGCGCCTCCTCTGAGCCTCGGTGTGCTGTTATTTTTCCTTCTAGTTGAAGAGTCTCTCCTCAGCCAGCCTTCCTGTGGTTCTGGGTGATGTCCGTTCCGTCTTTTAGTTGTATTTTTGAAGTGGTTGTTTGCGGCAGCAGTCTGCGGTGTTTACCTATGCCGCCATCTTAGATAATTCCATGAATTATTTTAATTGCAACAATGATCAGGATCATTTATTGGCGGGAGGCATTCCTAAGGAGTGCGGAGGACAGGGAGTAAAATGAAAGCTTGTCTGCATAGTATCTCCATAAAATGGTCAAGCTTTCATTACCAGGGATGTTATACCTGTGACCCTGGGAGAGAGGCAGTGGTGGGCCTAGTGGGGCCGCTACTTGGTCTGGAACATTTATAGGGCCAATCACAGCTTGCAAGAGGATTGTGGCCAACATCATCAGATGCCTCCTCACCCTCAGCCCCCACTTCCTCTTTCTATGGAGTCTGTGAAATCTGAGTTCCATGTCAATATCTAAAGAGCATTGAGGAGAACAGGCAGAAGACACCACACATTCACCATATGGTTATTGAAATGTGGTTTGCAGCTGTGTATGTCGCCTTTCCACATTTTCTTTTCCCGGGGTGTTCAGGAAATACTTTTGAGCAAAGGAATAAACTTAGTTCTGCATTTTCTTCCCTGCTGTTTCTGAAATAGCTCTAGTTGAAGTTCATGATGAGGCTCCCAGAGGAGAAATATTTTCCTCAAAGATGACACCAGGACATTAGGGCACAGGGACGTGTGACGTGTGCTGTGAACTAAGTTCACATTTGTTTTTCTCCAATATTTCTATATCAGCACAAAGACATTCAAATTTTGAGCTCCACAGTTCTTTGTTTTTTTTTTAAATCCAGCAATTGCATTTCAAAGTTGCCAATGTCAATATTAAAGAGAGAAAAATTTGATTCTGTTACAGTAGCATTGAGAGGTTTTTTTTTTTAACAAAGACTAACGTCGCTTTGCTGTTTCTGAATTTCTGAAACCTGTTGAGAAAAGCTTCCCTCATATTTAAAATACCGCAAGTGATATTTTGTGAAAGAGCCACACTCAAGGGGCCAAAGAGCCGCACGTGGCTAATGAGCTATGGTTTGCCGACCACTGTATTATCCTAAGAAAATAAATTCTACTAAAAACCTGATGGGGTTTGGGTTTATAAGCAAACATTTCCTTAATTTCACCTCCAGGTAAGGACATAGTCCAGCCAACATTTTTATTTTATTTCAATGGAACTCTGAGAAGAGAACCCAGTGAAAAGATTCTGGATTTTTGAACCATCCTATATAATAAAAGGCTAATATGCAAATAGACCGAACCACGGAACAACCGAACAACAAGTCGCTATGATGTGTGCTGACCACCAGGGGGCACTTGTGGAACATGGTGGGTGTCAGCAGCAGGTGGCAGAGCATGGAACATGTCTGGCATCGGCTGTGGTAAGATGGTGGAGCAGGTGAGCAGGGGCGCCAGACTAAGGTGGGGCACCAGTTGCTGGCATTAGGGCAAGCCTCTGGTGGTTACTGAAAATTCTGTGCTCCCATGTGCCGCGGTCTCGCCCGGCGCTCCCACCTGCTGCCAGCACTGGCCCTGCTCGCACCGCTGCTGGCACCCTGTGCCCAGTGCTGACCCCAAATGCTTGGTGCCATCAGCAGGTGTGAGTGGTGGCTGCTAGCCCTGATTGCCCCTGAGGGTTTCTCCACCTCCCCCTGCTTCTGAGGGGCGTGTGGGAAACTGTTTATTGCCTTCACTATCTGATAAGCAGAGACAGAGAACCCCCCAAAGGCTGGGTGCCTTTGAAGCCCTAGCAAAGGTTGAAGCTAGGCACCACCTCTGTTTGTCCAGACAGTGGTAGCTGAAACTACTCCCCCATTTATTATTATGTAAATCCTTGCTGATGGGCTAGTCTGCCTGTTAATGGGGGGTCGCCTGCCTAAGGGCTATGCTATGGGTGCATCCCAGATCAATAAAAGCTTGGTGAGGCCTGAGCACGGGTGGAAGTCCTTCCCCTTGAGTTGGACTTGCTAGTTGGACTTCTTGCCTGGTCCCCCAATATTTCCAATTATCTCTTGTCTTTTCATTTTCATTTGTGTGCGACTCTGCTTCCAGTTCCTGAACCCTGATCCACGCAGGACGTGGGAAGGAAACACTCAACAGGGGCGATTGGGGAAGCAGCCTGCTGATGGCGTTGACCCCAATCGCTCCGTGCCATCAGCAGGTGCGAGCAGGGCCAGTGCTCTCAGCATGTGGGAGCAGCAGCAGGAGTGAGGCTGCCAGCATACAGGGAACGACAGCCCGTGGTGGGAGGGGCCGGGTGGGGGTGTGGAAGATGGGCCGAGTCCCACCCTTGTGCTCACCACAGCCTCACGGCCCACAGTTCCTTTCAAGGTGCACAAATTCATGCACTGGGGCCCAGTAGATACTATAAAATAACAACTGTGTGTTGTTTTAAGCCACTAAGTTTGTGGTAATACACTATACAG
Organism: Myotis brandtii; assembly: GCF_000412655.1. Taxonomy (NCBI): domain Eukaryota; kingdom Metazoa; phylum Chordata; class Mammalia; order Chiroptera; family Vespertilionidae; genus Myotis; species Myotis brandtii. Next base: position 123,256 of record NW_005354875.1, read on the forward strand.
CAATATAAATCCAATATACCTACTTACCCAAGGCATGAAAAAAGTGATTTATGCATTTTCCTAAGGGACAAGATGGACACCTTAATAAATAATATTGAGGTAACTAGTTGGATTTATACCTTCTGTAGACTAGGAAAGATTCCCCTAGAGCCATGGTCGGCAAACTGTGGCTCGCGAGCCACATGCAGCTCTTTGGCCCTTAAGTGTGGCTCTTCCTAAGCCTTAGGAGTACCCTAATTAAGTTAATAACAATGTACCTACCTATATAGTTTAAGTTTAAAAAATTTGGCTCTCAAAAGAAATTTCAATCGTTGTACTGTTGATATTTGGCTCTGTTGACTAATGAGTTTGCCAACCACTGCCCTAGAGAAAATATATGAATACTAGAGTTCTGGTGCATGAAATTCGTACACTCAGGGTCGGGGGGTTCCTCAGCCCGGCCTGTGCCCTCTCACAGTCTGGGAGCCCTTGGGGGATGTCCCATGGGGAGCAGGCCTAAGCCAGCAGTCGGAAATTCTTAGTGCTGCTGCGGAGGTAGGAAAGGCTCCTGCCACTGCCACTGCACTCGCCAGCCATAAGCCTGGCTACTGGTGCTCCCCCTGTGGGAGTGCACTGACCAGCAGGGGGAAGTTCCTGCATTTAGCATCTGCCCCCTGGTGGTCAGTTTGTGTCATAGCGACCAGATGTTCCTCTGTTTGGTCGATTTGCATATTAGCCTTTTATTATATAGGATTTTTAAGAAAGGAACCTATAAATGCATTAGATAAAAATAAGGGGGAATGCTTTGAAATTTTGGTATAAAAATGTCTTTCTATTTATGACTCAATATATAGGAAATGATTCATAATTCAGCTACATAAAAATAATGGAAATTTCTCCATAGTGAAAAACACCAAAGAAAGTCAAAAGATAAATGTTATTTTGTGAAACTTTAGTGTAAGTGCCTGACAATTAACTTTTTTATTGTAATGTAAGTTTTGGACATTAAAGTTTTAAAAAATATATTATTTTATTGATTTCAGAGAGTAAGGGCGAGGGAGAGAGAGATAGAAACATCAATGATGAGAGGGAATCCTTGATTGGATGTCTCCTGCACACCACACACTGGGGATCAAGCCCACAACCTGGACATGTGCCCTGACTGGGAATCAAACTGTGACCTCCTGGTTCATAGGTCAATGCTCAATCACTGATCTACACCAGCTGAGATTGACATTAAACATTTGATTGCCAAGTCATCCACTTCAAAGACATCATCTCCAATAACTGCATTGCCAACTATTCAACTATCAAAGAGGCAGGCCACTCCATCCATAAAGTTCCCCTTTTTAGAAAACTGTGGTTGGCCTAGACAGCTAATTATTTAACTGACCACTTGCTTTTCACATCCTGTGCTTTATTTCCTGCTGTTATGTTTTAAACTCACAATAAGGAGTGAACCAAACCCTAAGCACCATACCCTGGACTCCAATAAAGGCAGAGTGACAGTCCTGTTCTTCTCTCTCTCTCTCTCTCTCTCTCTCTCTCTCTCTCTATCTCTTATCTCTCCCTGTGACCTTGCTGCTGTGTGGCTCCATGTTTGCTGTGTACTCTCCAGGATCTGTGAGTAATAAGCTTTTCAAAGTTCCATGATGATGGTTGCTAAAGTGTACCTTCCAATGATGATATTAACTACAAGGGCCAGTCTACTCACAATATTGGTTCCAAATAGAGTAATATCTGTGAATGCTTCAAAAGCAGGGGTCCAGTTGAATGTCCCCACACATTGATAGATGATACCATCACAATCAATAGGCTGAGACCAACCTAAATAGAAACTCATACAAATATGTGATTATCCACTGTCTATCTATTTCTAGCTTTCTTTATTCTATATATCAGAGAAACAAACAAATATATGCAAACAACTTAATACAAATATAGGCAAAAGGCATAAGCAGTTATTTAAAAAACAAGTGTTCTTTAAATATATAAAGCAGATGTGAAATTTTACAATGTTTATAGTAAAAGATAGGCAATTTAGTCTTCATTGAGATAACATTTTTATTTATGTGATTAGCAAAAATATATAAACATAACAATACATAATGTGGATGAAGCTATAGGAAAACAGATTCTTTCATACTTTCCTTATGGGGCATGAAATAATATGAACCCCTAGTAAACAATTTCAAGATAACTATCAAAATTGCAAATGCATTTATCCTTGGATCCAGCAATTCACTACTGAGGATATATTTTACATGTGTGCCTATGAACTGTCTTATCAATAAGGTTATTTACTGAAATAGTGTAATAGAAAATATATAAAAAACCAAATTGAACATCTGTAATGTGCTGGTTAAAAATTATAGTATACTAGAGGCCCGGTGCACAAAAATTTGTGCACTCAGGGGGCATCCCTCAGCCCAGCCTGCCCCCTCTAACAGTCTGGGAGCCCTCACAGGATGTTCTACTGATGTCCCTGTGGGGAGCGGGCCTAAGCTGCAGTCTGGCCTCCATCTGTGGAAGGCAACTGGCCGATCAGTTATATAGATACTTTCTGAAGGCAGCACAGACTCCTTCCTTATTTCTTTCCTCTGTGGTTGGAGAATAGGGGACTAAAAGGTGGAGACAGAACTGTGGCCGGGCATGGGGCTCTTGTAGGCAACAGAAAGAGGGAGAGGGCTGGGGAAAGTCTAGACACGGTTTTCTTCAATTGTCCTCCCTTCCTTCTGGCCCCTCGCTCTGTTCTTTCTTTGTCGTGGTGGACGCTTGGGCCTCGGACTGACAGGAGCCCAGCGACGGTAGAGTTCAGCCCCCTCACTTATCAGCTGAACATACAACTGCCTCACATTCCAAGTGGAGCTGTTTTCAAATGACTAAAGTGCTGGCAATTCATGCCTCCCGGCCTTTCCCCTCTCGGGTTTCCTCCTTGGGTCAGTTGCAAACGTCACTGAGACACCGAAGCAACTCTGCCCTGTTAGTTCTGCACCAGCCCCTGCCCGGGCCCGGCCGGGCATTCTTCCTTGAGGTCTCTGGGTCCACAGTCTGAGCTCAGGGAGGTCACCCAGAGCCTGTTCCCCCGGACGGTGGGGTAGGGGGGCTAGCTTGAAGAGCTGGAGGAAGATGGCAGAGTAAGAGGTGGTATGAACCAGCACCTGCTTAGCCAGACTTCCTAAGCTCCCCACCGGGCCCAGGCTGGTCTCCTTCCCCACACCAGGAGGATCCCAGCTGAGGTCCCCTCCCTGCACCCAGCGCTCTCCTCCCTGTTCTACCACTGGGGGAAGGGAGCAGCTCACCTGCTCTGGACCCTGCCAACCTGGCACGCTGAGGCACAGGTGGTGCAGCCTAGGGTGCTGGTGGCTATGAGCCTTCTCCCCCTCCCTGAAGCATGGGGTGGGTTTGCAGCAGTTCACAGCTGCCCCTGGGCACCATGCATGGAGACACCGCTTTCCACTGAGCCACCATCCGCCTGGGACCTGTGAGGGTTGGGGTGGCCTCAGGCTCCCACTGACCCCACTGAAGCCAGACTCAGCTTGGCCGGCCACCCCCGCCTCCCGAGGACTGCGCATGGCCAATGAGCCTCATCACCTTCATGAATCGCCATGGTCCAGCCATCCCATCCCAGGAAGTGGCCATCCTGATCGCCATGGCTCACTCCCCGGTGCAGTTGGCCCTGCCCAGCAAGCATGTAGGCAGGAGCTGGGCCTCTGATGAGAAGGAGGAGGGATGCGCAGGCCAGGGTAGAAGTGGGGAACTTGGCGGTGTAAACACAGCCCCCACCCCCACGTTGTGCCAGCCCCTCGTGCTGCATTCCCAAACCCCTGGGTGCCCCTGCCCAGCACTGCTCTCTGGCCTGGGGTGAGGGTGAGGGACGTGGAGCACCGTCCTGAAGGCAGCCCTTACTGGCTTGGAATCACAGTGG
>NW_005354875.1:127174-133257 GCF_000412655.1 Myotis brandtii
TCCGCCTCTCTCTCTCTCTCTCTCTCTCTCTCTCTCTCTCTCAGAGGGCCCTGTGTCCCCGGTGGGCGGGCAGGGGCTCAGGCAAAGGCAAGCGATGCCAATCGCCTCACCTGAGCCCCCGCCCACCCCTGGGTCGCACACGGGAGTGGGCCCTGTGTCTCTGGTGGGCGGGCGGGGGCTCAGGCAAGGCAAACAGCGATTGCTTTGCCTGAGCCCCCACCTCCAGGTCACGCACGGGGGCCTGGATGGTGGCTCTCGCTGTCCTTCCCTGCCTACAGTATGCAAATTAGCCAAAATCTTTGTTGGTGGTTAATTTGCATATCGTTCTGATCAGCCAATGGCGGGCATAGTGAAGGTACAGTCAATTACCATGTTTGTCTATTATTAGTGTAGATCCATTCAGCAGCATATCCAGCTGCTAAAAAGAATAAGAAATTTTGTTATATACTAATGGGAAAACATACAAAATAAGTTGTTTGGAAGAAATATTTATGATAAATGCGGGAAAATAGAGTATATATTTATTTTACTGAATGTACTGAATGAAAATTGACCATGCATACAATTTTTTATAAGGATATATAAAAAAACTACTAAGGATGCTTATGTGTAGGGGTTAGGAAACTCTTTTGATATGGAAAACAGGTCAGTGTAGTTATAGACACTTTGGTATACTACGCCATATCACCTGGACCCACCTCTGATTTCAGCTTGAACTCAGTTGGAGAGCTTCTATGCATATTTGACAGAGTCCCACATAAAGCCTGTGTCTTTTCACTGGAGATTTTAAATAAAGCCCTATAAAAAACCTCAGCTCAGAATCAGAGCAGTCAGTCTTAAGTGGCTACTCTGAATCATCCATACAACAACATTGAAGGATATTCCACATGGTACATCATATAATTCCCAGCAAGACTGATCCCTAGTTGCCTACAGCAGTAACCAGTTCAATAATGCACCTTTACTTTTTTAGCATCCCTTCCTGAAGGATGCATTGCTGTCCCCTTTCTGTTTAATGGAATCAACTCCCACATAATCTATTGCAGCGATTGTTTCTTTTTCTAGTTCTGTATTTAAACTAATAACAACTAATATGTCAATGCATATATTTTTATATTATTTTGATATTTGAATCATGGGAGTATAATACTTACTTTTAAAAATCTCAGTGGAAGTCTTGGCCATAATGTGCAACTAAAAGAGTCCTTAGAATTCCTCATGGGAAGTAAATTAGTTTTGAAATTTTGGAAAATAACCTGGCAAATTCTAGATGAGTGTACAATGTACCTATCTGTACAATTCCAGTCCTAGAGAACTCTCAAATGCATATTCAGGAATACATTTTCAATAATGTTCATTTTAGCATTTTGATAATTATAAATAGCTGAAAATGACATGAATGTACAATAATAAAGAATCAATAAATCTTAATATATTGAAGTCTATTCAATAGTTTAAGTGAAAGAAATATTGTTATAACTATAAATGTTATATTCCTCTCACAAACATAATGCTGAGTTTAAAAACATATTGCAAAAAATACACATGCCACTTAACACGTAAATTTTTTAAAGGATGAAAAACATGCTACTTATTGTTTAAGAACACATCTGCACTAATAATAGTCTACACTAATAATAGACAAATATGTAAATTGACCATACCTTGGCAATGCTCCACAGCCAATCAGGAGGGAATATGCAAATTAGTGGAATAAAGATGGCGGCTGCCATGGAGCCAGCTGGAGCGGGCAGGAGGCTTGGGTCACCCCAGGTGGTGGAGGAAGCCAAGCTTGCAGCCCACCTGGGCTGGCCACCTAAGGAGGGGCCTATGGGCAGTGGCCAAGGAGCTGGCCTGAGCTTGCGGGAGGCTTGGGTCGCCTGGGCTGGCTGCCGATGGAGGGGCCTGCAAACGGCCCACAGCCCCTCACCCAGGCTAGCCACACCACCATAGGGGTGAGGGTCCCCGCTGGGGGACGTGGCAGCCTGAAAACAGCCATCAGCCCCTAACCCAGGCTGGCCACGACCCCAATAGGGACCCTCATCCCACGGGGATGTGGCTGGCCTTCAAATTGCCCCAGCCCCTCTCCCAAGCTGGCACCAGCCCCAGTGGGGACCCCCACTCCAATGGGGGTATAATCAGCCTGCAAATCACCACGGGCCCCTCACCCAGGCTGCCCCGCCCCCCAAGGGAACCCCCACCCTGATCTGGGACACCCTTCAGGGCAAACCAGCCAGCCCCTACCCATGCACCAGGCCTCTATCCTATCTAATAAAGAGGTAATATGCAAATTGACCATCACTCCAACACACAAGATGGTTGCCAAAGATGGCTGCCCCCATATGGACACAAGATGGCCACCACAAGATGGCCTGTGGGGAGGGCAGTTGTGGGCAATCAGGCCAGCAGGGGAGGGCAGTAAGGGGCAACCAGGCTGGCAGAGGAGAACAGTTGGTGGTGACCAGGCCTGCAAAGGAAGACACTTGGGGGGGACCCAGGCCTGCAGGAGAGGGTAGTAAGGGGCAACCAGGCCAGCAGGGGAGGGCAGTTGGGGGCGACCAAGCCAACAGGGGAGGGCAGTTAGGGGTGACCAGGCTGGCAGGGGAAGGCAGTTAGGGGCAATCGGGATGGCGAGGGAGCAGTTAGGCATCTATCAAGATGACAGGGGAGTGGTTAAGGAGTGATCAGGTTGGCAGGCAGAGTGATTAGTGACAATCAGGCAGGCAGGCAGGTGAGCAGTTGGGAGCCAGCAGTCCTGGATTGTGAGACGGATGTCCCACTGCCTGTTTAGGTCCGATCCCTTGAGGGATCCTAGATTGCAGAGGGTGCAGGCTGGGCTGAAGGACACACACACCCCCTGTGCACCAGGCTTCCAGTCTATACTAATAAAAGGGTAATATGCTAATTAGACTGGGATTCCTTCCAGGAGACCTTATGGATGTTCTTCTGGACAAAGCCATGGTGGCAGGGCTGAGGTAGAGGTGGTTAGGGACCAAGAGGGGAGGGAAGTTGTAGGTGATAAGGCCAGGATGGGATGGCAGTTGTGAGTGATCAGGATGGTGGGGGGGCATTGGGAGTGATCAGGCCAGAGGGGGGGCAGTTTCAGGTGAGAAGGCTGGCAGGGGGGCAGTTGGTGGTGAGCAGGCTGGTAGGGGGGACAATTAAGGGTGACCATGCTGGTGGGGGGACAGTTAGGGGTGACCAGGCCGGCGCAGTGGGGCAGTTGGAGGCTACCAGGTTGGCAAGGGGGGCAGTTAGGGGTGACCACACTGGCAGGCAGAGCCAGTTAGGGGTGATCAGGTGGGCAGGGGGGCCAGCAGGGGTCATCAGGCAGGCAGGGAGGTGAGCAGTTAGGAGCCAGTGGTCCCGGATTGTGAGAGGGATGTCTGACTGCCGGTTTAGCTTTGATCCCCAGGATTGGGCCTAAACCCGCAGTTAGACATCCCCCGAGGGGTCCCACATTGGAGAGGTTGCAGGCTGGGCTGAGGGGACCGTCCCATGCACAAATTTTGTGCACCGGGCCTCTAGTGTAAGTATAATAAAATATGAAGAAAGACATGACGATGACAATGACAAAGTTATAGTTATTATCACTAAGGAAGAAAGGAGTTATAAACAGAGTATTTGTATTATAAACTTCAATTACATTGTAAAGTTTATTTTTTTAGACCGAGTTTTGCACCTACAGATTTTATTTATATTATTATTTATATCTTCTTTCATAGATTTAGTTTTTTCAATTCATTTAAAAAAGAAATGAAAGAATAAAACAGTATGATGCAAACTGATTATAGTAAACTAGAGGCCCGTGCATGCAATTAATGCAAGGGACTCAGCCCTTGCAGCCAGCCCCTGCTTCATCTGGTAGGTTGTCTGAAAGGATGTCTGGAAGGTTGTTCCACTGTCTGGTCTAATTAGCATATTATGCTTTTATTATTATAGACTAGAGGCCCAGTGCACAAAAAATTGTGCACTTTGGGGGGTCCCTCAGCCAGGCCTGTGCCCTCTTGCAGTCTGGGACCCCTCAGAAGATGTCCACCTGCTGCCTTAGGCCTGCTCCCCAAGGGAATGGGCCTAAACTGGCAGTCAGACATCCCTCTGGCAGCCCGGGAGCCCTTGGGGGATGTCCACTTGCCAGCGAGGAGCAGGCCTAAGTTGCAGTCGGACATCCTTAGCACTGCTGAGGAGGCGGAAGAGGCTCCTGCCAACACCACTGTGCTGGCACCTGTCAGCCTGGCTTCTGGCTGAGCAGAGCTCCCCCTGTGGGAGCGCACTGACCACCAGGGAAGCTCCTGCATTGAGCATCTGCCCTCTAGTGGTGAGTGTGTGTCATAGTGACCAGTCATTCCCAGTTGTTCTGCTGTTAGGGTCAATTTGCATATTACCCTTTTATTATATAGGATAGAGGCCTGGTGCACGGGTGGGGGAGGGGTGGGTTGCCCTGAAGTGTGTCCCGGATCAGGGTGGGGATCACTCTTGGGCGTCTAGCCAGCCTGGGTGAGGGGCTGAGGGCCATTTTCAGGCTGGCCACAACCCCTTCAGGCTGGGGGTCCCCACTGGGGTGCCTGAGCAGCCAGGATGAGGGGCTAATGGCTGTTTGCAGGCTGGCCAAGCCCCCCAGTGGAGAGCCTCACCACATGGGGGTGTGGCCAACCTGGGTGAGGGGCTGAGGGCTGTTTTCCAGCTGGCCACAGCCCCTTCAGGGTGGGGGCGTCCCACTGTGGTGTCTGGCCAGCCTGGATGAGGTGCTGAGGGCTATTTTCAGGCTGGCCACATCCTCTTCAGGGTCGGGGTCCCCACTGGAGTGCCTGGCCAACCTGGGTGATGGGCTGAGGGCTATTTTCAAGCTGTCCACACCCCCTTCAGGATAGGGGTCCTGACTGGGTTGCTTGGCCAGCCTGAGTGAGGGGCTGATGGCTATTTGCAAGTTGGCCAAGCCCCCCAGTGGGGACCCTCACCCCATGGGGGTGTAGACAGCCTGGGTGAGGGGCTGAGGGCCGTTTTCAGGCTGCCCACAGCCCCTTCAGGGAGGGGGTTCCCACTGGGGTGCCTGGCCAGCCTGGCTGAGGGGCTGATGGCCGTTTTTATGCTGGCCACACCCCCCAACGACCCAAGCTCCCAGCCTCTCCTTTTTTTCTTTTTTTTTCTTTGGCGGGCTGTAGGCAGGTATCTGGGATTTATTTATCTTCTATAATTGAAACTTTGTAGCCTTTAGTGGAGCCCAGGGCCTACAAGGGCAGGCAGGAAGCTTGGCTTCCTCCATCACTGGGGGCAACCCAAGCCTCCTCCTCGCTCCAGCTCCGTGTCCGCCACCATCTTAGATGGGTTAATTTGCATACTCGCTCCTGATTGGCTTGTGGGCATGGCTTGTGGGTGTAGCAGAGTGGCAGGGTGTCAGAGTGATGGTTAATTTGCATCTATCTCTTTTATTAGTGTAGATTGTTAAATATGTGTGCTCAATATATTTTCACCACTTTGTTAATGTTTTTCCAAAGTTGTTTCTTCTAACTTGAGCCTTTTGTTGAGGACTGTTTTCTGGGCAGTATTCCTATCCTGGAATGCTAGTTAGTGAGTATTTCATGCTCTCGCATCTTGCCATCTATACTGATAGACATCACATGAGTAGAGAGCTTGAATCCATCTTTCATATGTTGTTAAATGTCTATTCTTGAAACCAAGTATTAGCTCCAGGCCATTGTCTACCATAATGATTTACACAACATGGGCATGTGATAACTATTTGTTAAATGGGTAAATGATTGAAAACTTTTTCTAGAGGTATACTTTTTTTAAATTGTTTTATTGCTTAAAGTATTACAAAGAGTATTATATATGTCTACTTTTTTTTTGTCCCCTTGATCTTCCCCTAGCCTCCGATGCCCCCCAGTGTCTTGTGTCCATTGGTTATGCTCGTATGCATGCATACAAGTCCTTCAGTTGATCTCTTATACCCCCCTCCCACCCCCCAACCCCTCCCCAGCCTTCCCGCTGTAGTTTGACAGTCTATTCGATGTTGCTCTGCCTCTGTATCTATTTTTGCTCATCAGTTTATAATGGTCTTAATTATCCATAAATGAGTGAGA
>NW_005354875.1:137150-137869 GCF_000412655.1 Myotis brandtii
CTTGTTCCTCTTTCTGTTGTTCTGGCACCCCTATTATTCATATGTTGTTTCGTTTCATGTTGTCCCATATCTCCCTTAGGCTCTGCTCCTGTCTTAATTTTTTTCTCCAATTTCAGTTCAGTTTGGGTGTGTTTTGTTTCCCTGTCTTTTAATTCGCTAATTCAGTCCTCTGCTTCTCCTAGTCTACTGTTGAAACTTTCAATGGTGTTTTTTATTGCAGCGATATCATTCTTCATTTCCTCTTTGTTCTTACATAAGTTATTGATTTTTTCATACATTTCTTTTTGATTCTTACATAAGTTGTTGATTTTTTCATCTGCTTCTTCTTTATTCTTGCATAAGTTGTTGATTTTCCTCTATACGGTTTATGCACTCTAGGACCCTTAATCTGAATTCTTTTTCTGACATGTTGTATGCCTTTCTTTCACTTAGCTGCTTTTCTGGCAAGTCCTCCTCTTCTTTCCTTTGGGGGTTTCTTTGTAACCCCATGTTTGATCTCACCGACAGAGCTAGATGTTGAGTCATTCAGGGGCTTCTCCTTGGGTGGCACTGGCTCCTCGGGCTGCGGTTGCTCCTCGGGTGATTGTGGTAGCAGTTGCTCCTCAGTTGGCAGCAGCTCCTCTGGTGGGTGTTGTTCACAGCCGTGGTGGCTCCTCTGGCTTGTGGGAGGAGGCTTCTCACACAGCTGCTGTTCCTCAGACAGAGGGTGTGGTGATCAG
>NW_005354875.1:138171-143554 GCF_000412655.1 Myotis brandtii
GGGGCTCCCAGTATGTGAGAGGGGGCAGGCTGGGCTGAGGGACACCCCCCCCCAGTGCACGAATTTTGTGCACCGGGCCATATATATATATATATATATATAGAGAGAGAGAGAGAGAGAGAGAGAGAGAAAACACCACAGAACCAATAGATAAGCCAAACAAATAGAAACACCAAACACCCAGTAAAGAGGGTGGGGGAGAATCTGTAGAGGCTGAGCTTTATATACAGGAAATAAGGTTGAGAATGGGATAAATATGGGGAGGACCTCACTTCAGTATAGCAGAGGTAGAAAAGGGATGAGTGGATAAGAAGAGACAGAAAGAGAGTAAAATAATATATTTACAAAAAAATTGATTTAAAAAATGTTATAAAAATAGAAAATAACAAGTAGAAATAAAATAAAATTGAATGATGAAAAAATAATGTGAAAAGTAGTAGAAAATCAAGCAACAAACAAAAAAGGAGAACAAAGAAAAAAGCAAAAATAGAGCAACAAACAAAAAAATGGAAACAAAGAAAAAAGCAAAAAAAGAGCTAGTGAAATAATAATAAAATAATAAAAATGAAAAATTGAAGTGTCATTCCTTTGGCTGGCTTAAGATCCCAGTTTTCTGGAGTGTCTGTGATTTTTTTTTTCTGTTGCTGGGACTGAAGGCCCCTCTATAGGCTAGTCCCTGTTAACTCCCAGGGACTAATCAGATTTGTTTAATCCTTCATACCATTTAGGGTGGAATCTGGGTGTGGCTGTATTCCTTGCCTGGGGGCTGGAGGGAGGAGTTATATCCTCAGGAGAAAATGGCTGCCCAAGTCCTGGGCTCAGGCGTGACTCAGCACTCAATTTGCTGCCACCTCTCCTGGACCCCCTTCTCTCCCCAGCCTCTTCCCAGATTCCACTGGTCTGCACCTTCTCCTGATCCTCAGCAGGGGTGAGTGTCTTTATCCAAAATGTCTTATAAACAGGGTTCAGTGAAAACAAACAAACAAATGCCGGCTGCAGAAATGAGAAAGACTGAGTCTCTGTAAGCTCCTCTCTTACCGGCACTGCATGGTCTGGTCATCGCTTCAGGCTGCCACTTTTAGGCTCAGTCCTCCATAATTATGGAACCCAGATCTCAAATCCCCCGGCGCCACCAGTCTTGCAGATTTCCTTTACCCAGTCAGGGGCTGTGTCTGTGCCAAGGGACGTGGCTAGATGTCACGCGGTCTCCCTCTGACCCTCTGGGCTCAAAGATCTGGCAAACTTTCCTGCCCAGGTCCCTGGTTTTTACCTCTCCAGGGGAACTCTGCACTTCCCGGCTGTAAACTGTCTCACCAGCTGAGTATACTTCGCCAATTCGGGGGTGGATGTTATCTGTTCCAGCTGCTCATTCTCTCTAGAGATATACTGAAGTTATTTCTAATTTTCAACTATTTACAGAAATAATTATATAAATAATTAATGTATAACTCAAAACTGAAAAATATTCATACTGTTTTTTCTTTATTTTTTTGTTACAAAAGGATTTTTCAAATTTCTGAACATGGTGTCCTTCTGAACCCTAAGTAAATTTTCTTTCTTATTTTTAAATAATACAACATCTTTCTTTAACCCCCAATTATTTTTTTAAATGTTAATTGCCCAGTAACAGAAATAAAATAATATCAAATTATTATAAATCAAGGGTGTCTTGTATTTTACTAATTAAGATACCAGCAATTCAATGTGAAGTTCTTCAAAGACAACATTAACTGAAATGGCTTCTACTAAGGGATGATAAATGCCCATTTTGTAAAAAATAAAAAACAGGCTGAGAAATATCTAGAGATGCCTAAGGTGTGACCAATATGTTCTTTCATAAATTAAGGTGACATATTTCTAAATCTGCTACAGCTCTCTATTTTTCTGTACCAACTTTTTATTACCCACACAAACAACTCAGGAAAATGCCTTTGAGTGGACAGAATACTTTAGAAATCTACACTTTTGAAAAAACTTTTATATTATTTTACTTTACTCCCCTTTTCTAGTACATCTCTTCACTATTCCCCTTCTTCCTCTGTGTGTTAAGATGTGTGTGTGTGTGTGTGTGTGTGTGTTTATTTTATTGTGAATCTACTTAAACTGGCTAGGTTTCAAATGTAATCTTTGTCTATCACATATACAATTTATTTGAGACACAAGTTTTCCCAGTACATGAAAGCAAGAGGCACCTTAGGAACTAAAAGAGAATAACTAATGCAACAATTTCTGCATAGACTTCAGAAAGAATTAGAATATTGCAGTTTTATGCCATAGACTATATAATAAGAGAAAGATTAAAACTTATTTCTGGACTATTCTTAGTAGTGTTAACACTATGATAGCTACTCTCCCTGTACATGCTTAGCTGAGCAGTAGTTGAGTCATTACTTACTGTTACCATAGAAGCATGGTTAACTCACTCATAAGTTTTATTTTGGCAATATATTAAAAGAAATAGATCAGGAAATCTGGTATAAAAATGTTAATTCTTTTAATAAACCTAAGTTTGGACAATCTGCCAACAAGGAAGTTATATCTCCAAAGTTGTTCAAAGACTGGCAATGGCATAGACATTGGGTATATAAGGCAGTCTCAATGGCACTTGATTTAGCATTTCAAATAGAAAAAATAGAAAAAAATTAAAAGAAAGGGCTTAGGTCTCTTCTATTTCTGAAAGAAGATTGATAGGAACTACACCAGCCATGATGTAATTTGCATGAATCACTACTAGAATGGACTGAAAATACAAAAACATGATAATTAGAAGAGATAAAAGGATATCAATGATAATAATAAAATATTGTTTGTAAAATGTGCTGTTCATGTTCTTCATATAATGAATTTATTTCCTATCTTAGTCTTTGATAAGTAGCCAGAATATATTTTAAAGTGTTTGACAAACCATAATCTTTAGCTATTACCCCATATACCTTCAGTTCCATGCAATCACAAATATACATTCTAGCTGTATAGATTGTACTATGCAGAACATCCTATATGATAAAAGCCTAATATGCTAAGTGTCCGGTCGTCTGGTCATCCGTTCAACCAATCAAAGCATAATATGCTAATGATATGTTAAGTCTGCTCAACTGCTTGCTATGACTTGCACTGACCACCAGGGGGAAGACAGTCGACCAGTTTACCAGTTGTTATGATGTGCACTGACCACCAGGGGGCAGAAGCTCTGACTGGTAGGTTGGCTTGCTGCTAGGGTCTGGCCAATCGGGACTGAGTGAAATAGGCCAGAGATGCCCTGGAGCCCTCCTGCGGTCCCTCTCTGGCTGGCCAACCTTCCGCATCCCTCCCCAGCCCCCATTGTGCACCAGTGGGGTCCTTCAGCCTAGCCTGCACCCTCTTGCAATCCGGGACCTCTCAGGGGATGTTGGAGAGCCAATTTTGGCCCGATCTTGCAGGTCAGGCTGAGGGACCGCACTGGTGCATGAATTCATGCACCAGGCCTCTAGTCTATACTAATAAAAGGGTAATATGCTAATTAGACTGGGATACCTTCTGGTAGACCTTCCAGATATTCTTCCAAACAAAGATATGGTGGCGGGGCCAAGGCAGAGGCAATTAGGGGTGATCAGGCCAGGAGGGAAAGGCAGTTGAGGGTGATTAGGCTGGCAGGGGGGGCAGTTGGGGGTGATATCAGGCTGGCAGAGTAGAGCAGTTAGGGGCAATCAGGCGGGCAGAGGCAGTTGGGGGCAATCAGGCAGGCAGGCAGAGAGGTTAGAGGCAATCAGGCAGGCAGGCAGGTGAGCGGTTAGGAGCCAGCGGTCCCAGATTGTGAGAGGGATGTCTGACCACCAAAGGGTCCCCGATTGGAGAGGGTACAGGCTGGAAACAGTCACAAGGATGTAAAGTATAGCCTAGGAATGCACAGGGCTAGTATTGCAATAACTATGTATGGTGCTAGGTGGGTACCCGAAGTACTTTGTAAAGTATATAACAGTTTAACCACTATACTGTACACTTGAAACTAATACAAAATAATATTGATTTTAAACTAATATTGAATTTGAAACTAATACAAAATAATATTGGATTTTCTCCTACTGACTTATTTCACTTAGTGTAATACACTCTAGGTTTATCCATATTATCACAAATGCTAATTGGGGAAAAGAATATTTTTATCTCCATTGAATGGTCTTGGCACCACTTGAGAAACAGCTTTTGGCTTGATAATTATTCTTAGGAAAGATAAAATTCTTAACTATGGCCCAAGAAGTTACTATGCAATCTTTGTCATCCATTATGAACTACGAGTTATCTGATACACTAAGCCTTAAATTTGGGTGTGCACAGCAACCCTCCATAATAAAATTAAAGTGGTATTTGCAGGCTCTGAAGGCATATTGTTACATGAAGTTGCCTGAATGCCCATAGTCTCCACTCTTTCTACATTACCTTCTCTCTCCCATTCCACACCTATGTCCTCATACCTGTGATCAATTGACTAAAGGAGAGAAAATTTGGGCCTAGTTTACAAATGGTTCTGTGTGATATACAGTTATCATCCAAATGTTGACAGCTGTAACAATGCAGTCTTTTTTTTTGGAACATCACTGGAGGACAGTGATAAAGGGAAATCCTCCCAGGAGCCAAATTTTAGGCAATACATCTACTTGTTTATTTTGTTTGGAAAGAGAAATATCCAGACATATAATTATGTATCAATTCTGAGGCCATACCCAGTGCACAGGCTAAAGGATCAAAGTTTTGCAAGGAAGGGGATTAGAAAAATTGTAATTTCTTAGAAAGAGGCATGTCCATAGTCCTTTCTGAATGGGAAAGTGTCATGAAGATATCTGTGTCCCATGGTAATGCTCACCAAAGGGTAACTTCAGCAGAGGGGGATTTTAATTATCAGGTGACTATAATGACCCATCTGTGGATAAAAGTCAGAAAAGGCATGGAGGGCCACATCATAGATCACTTGAATTAAACTCCCAACTTTTTTTCTCAGTGACTCTCAACATAGACACAAAAATAAAATAAAAGCTGTGTGACTTTGGGATTGGTAATGATATTTTATATAGAACACCAAATACACCACTCATAAATGAAATTTTTCATAAATTGAACTTTATTACAATTTTTAAAAAATTGCTCTCTGATATTCACTACTAAGAGAATAAAAATAAGCCACAGACTAGAATAAAATATTATATAATTTTTAAATTATATATTTATACACCGAATGGCCAGACTATTATGACCACCTGACGTTTGTAGGCAAATTAGACTTCAAAATGAAAGCCATCACAAGAGACAACAAAGCTTACTACATAATACTAAAGGGATCAATCCAACAATTGGATATAACCCTGGTAAACATATATGTACCCAATGTAGGAGCACCTAAATATAATAT
>NW_005354875.1:143758-147045 GCF_000412655.1 Myotis brandtii
ATGTAGAATGTGCAAAGGATCCTTAAAGCTTATGAAAACAAACATGCAGATTTTAAACATGGACAAAAGTTCTGAACACACATGCTACTGAAGAAATCCAAATGGCAAACAAGCCTATGAAAAGCTAAGATTGTCAGGAAACAGAGCAACAGGGACTTTCATTCATTGCTAGAGAGAATGCAAATTTGTGCAGCTACTTTGACAGTTTATCAGTTTCCTATAAAACTGAACAGTCTTGGAATATGATCCAGTAGTCACACTCCTAGGTATTTATTCAATTTATTTGAAAATGTATGACTGCTCAAAAATTGCACATGAATGTTTATAAGTGAGTTTTCATAACCACCAAAACTTGGAATCAAGATGCCCTTTAATATATGAGTGTATAAATAAAATGGTCCATCCATATCATGAAATTCTATCTAGCAAAAATAAAAGGATGAACTATGTAACAACATAGGTAAATCTTACATTTATATGCTATTCTGAAAATGCAAAACTATATAGACTAAAAGCAGATCAGTGGTTCTTCAGGTTTTGGAGAGGGAGAGGGTTGAATAGGTGAAGTATAGAAGACTTTTTAAGGTAGTGAAACTATTCTGTATGATTCTGTAATAGTGGGTACATTACACTAATTATATGGCAAAACATATTATTTCATAGCACAAAGAATGAACCTTTATGCATGCAAATTTAAAAAACAAACAAACAAACAAAAACCTCAGGAGTTCCTATTACCATAGGGTGAAATATAGACTGTGATCAAATAATTTAATTATATTACAAATGCTTGACATAACTTCACTCAGGGACTGAGGGGAAAGGGTACTGAACTGACCTAAATAACTTTGCAAATAAATGGGAACGTAAAGCTAAAGACAAAAAAAAAAAAAACTGTACGTTAGCACTGCATTTTAGATCATAAATTTATTTCCCATGAGGCTGTGGGTTAACAATTTACAAGCATTGTACATGTACACAGGAATTGATCAAATAATGAAATAGTGGATGATGAGAGCCAGGTTTCTCACTGTTTGAGGAGAAGATTAAGGCAAGCAGGTGAAGAGGCTACATAATCCATGTGGTGCTGGATTAGAGTTGGAGATAGAAACTCATGACTGTGATATGTCAAAGGCACAGAGTAGCCACATGAAAGAGCTCCCAATGGCCAATGCTAGAAGAACTTTTAATTTGAGCAGTAGAATAAGGCAGCATAGGTTTACCATCCAAATTATAAAATAAACTAGTGGCCTGGTGCATGAAATTCGTGCACAGGGGAGGGGGTGCTCCTCAGCCCAGCCTGCACCCTCTCCAATCTGGGACCCCTCGAAGGATGTCCTACTGCTGGTTTACAGAGATCAGGCCTAAACCGGCAGTCGGACATCCCTCTCGCAATCCGGGACTACTGGCTCCTAACCACTCACCTGCCTGCCTGCCAGCCTGATCACCCCCAACTGCCTCTCCTGCTGGCCTGCTCACTCCAAACTGCCCCCCCCAGCTGTCATGATCACCTCCAAATGACCCCCACTGATGGCCTACTTGCTCCCAACTGGCACCCCTGCTGGTCTGCTTACCCCCACCAGCCCCGCCCCCCACCAGCCTGATCACCCAAAACTGCCCTCCCCTCTTGGCCTCTAACTGCCTCTACCTCGGCCCCGCCACCATGGCTTGGTCCAGAAGAACATCCGGAAGGTCTCCTGGAAGGTCTTCCAGTCTAATTAGCATATTACCCTTTTATTAGTATAGCTAGAGGCCTGGTGCATGGGTGGGGGCCAGCTGGTTTGCCCTGAAGGGTATCCCAGATCAGGGTGGGAGTTCCTTTGGGGCATGGGACAGCATGGGTGAGGGGCCTGTGGTGGTTTGCAGGCCGGCCACGTCCCCATGGGGTGAGGGTCCCCACTGGGGGGGCGTGGCCAGCCTGGGTGAGGGGCTGAGGGCTGTTTTCAAGCTGGCCACACCCCCTTCAGGGTGAGGGTCCCCACTGGGGTGCCTGGCCAGACTGAGTGAGGGGATGAGGGCCGTGTTCAGTCTGGCCACACCCCCTTCAGGATAGGGGGTCCTGCTGGGGTGCCTAGCCAGCCTGGATGAGGAGCTGATGGCTGTTTGCAGACTGGCAAAGCCCAACAGGGACCCTCACCCCATGAGGGTGTGGCCAGCCTGGGTGAGGGGCTGATGGCTGTTTGCAGGCTGGCCACACCCCCTTCAGGGTGGGGTCCCTGCTGGGGTGCCTGGCCAGCCTGGGTGAGGGTCTGATGGCCATTTGCCTGCTGGCCACAGCCCAGGGTAACCCAGGCTCACAGACCCTCCTTGAATGGAGGCCACAGCGGCTGGAAGCAGGTATCTGGGATTTATTTATCTTCTATAATTGAAACTTTGTAGCCGACCAGGGCAGGTGGGAAGCTTGGCTTCCTCCATTGCCAGGGGCAACCCAAGCCTCTTGTTCGCTCCAGCTTCATGGCCGCTGCCATCTTGGTTGGGTTTATTTGCATACTTGCTCCTGATTGGCTGGTGGGAGTGGCTTGTGGATGTAGTGGAGGTACAGTCAATTTGCATGTTTCTCTTTTATTAGATAAGATACCCATAAGTTTTTACTGACATAAATAAATTATCTATATAATAGAGGAATATGCAAATTAGCTGGGACACTGTAACATCTTGACCAAACAGCAGGGACCTGAAGCTGAATGGTGCCTGGCCGGGGTGAGGGACCTCAGGCCATGACCCCTGCCCCGCAGGGCTTGACAGGAACCTCAGGCTGCACCCCTTGCCCAGCAGGGCTTGACAGGGTCCTCAGGCTGTGCCCCTCACTGAGCGGGGCTTGATGGGGGACCTCAGGCCATGGCCCCCGCCCAGAGGGGCTTGATGGGGGACCTCAGGCCACGCCCCCTGTCCCAGTGCCAGGCCGAGGGACCTCAGGCCGTGCCCCCAGTGCCATCACTGGGCCGAAGGACCTGAGGCTGCAGCCCCAACTTGGCACCAGGCCGGGAGACCTGAGGCTGCATCCCCTGCCCAGAGGGTCTTGACGGGGGTGGGTCCGACTAGGTCTGGGTCTCAACCAATGTTGGTGGGGCTGGCTGGGGCTGGGTATCCTGCATTTTTGAAGCTCGTGCAGGTGGTGGGCGGGGACTTGACTCTAGATCCCACTGCGCACCCCACACTCTGACAGGAGGGAGATTTTCATATACATTTTATCTAATTTTCTTTCATCTCTGACACTTCTATTATAGAGAAAGGGCAAATAGCAATATTAAAATACTAGAGGCCCGGTGCACAAAAATTTGTGCACT
>NW_005354875.1:148298-158753 GCF_000412655.1 Myotis brandtii
AGGGCTGTTTGGCTTCGCTCTACCGCTTGGAGCCTGAGTATGCAGATTAACCGCCATCTTTTAGCTTCTATAATTGAAACATTGTATCTTTTGGAGCTGTTGCTTCAGGAGCTCAGAGCCCTGCAGCTGCAGGCGGGAACCTTGGTTTCCTCTATCGCTGGGGCAACCAAGCATCCTGTTCTCAGCTGCCTGGCTGCCTGCCGCCATCTTGGCTGACAGTTAATTTGCATATACTCACTGATTAGCCAATGAAAAGGGTAGCGGTCGTACGCTAATTACCATGTTTCTCTTTTATTAGTGTAGATTTCCTCTAATTAATTCCCCTTTAATGTGCACAGATTTCATGCACCAAGCCATTAGTTTAAGAAATAAATGAAGAGAATGGAAAATTTTCCTGTAGAGAATTTAAAATAATTTATGTAGATTACTACCCCCTCAAGGCAATGTAACAAACTCTCCATTCCCACAGCCCCCCAGTTGTTGGCTGCACATGGTAGCTTTCTTCTAAGCAGTACAGTTCTGATGAGAGGGATAGAGTGATTTTATAGTGAAATAACCTAATGAAGTTTACCTTAGCCAAGGGATCAGGTTAACATTATTGATGATCATTAACGTTAATAACACCCTTGATATGTGATAAAAATTGTACTTTACTTATCCTGTTTTTCTCCCCAAATTCATAAATACTGTGTTACCATGAGGAAAATGTCAAACTAAAATTCAAGGTCATTCTGGTCATTCTACAAATTACCTGTTCAGTATTTCTCAAAACTGTCAAGGTCATCAAAAACAAGGAAAGTCTGAAAGAGTGTCACAGTCCAGAGAAGTCTAAGGAAGCATGACAACTAAATGTAATTGGTACTCTGATGAGTTACTGAAATGAAAAAGAACATGAGGCAAAAACTGAGGAAATTTGAATAACATGGACTTTAGTTATAATAACGTATGAACATTGGTTCATTAATCCTAACAAATGTACCATGTTAATGCAAAATATTAGTAATAGGGGAAAATAAATGTGAGGTATAGAGGAAGTCTCTGTATTATCTTCAGAATAATTCTGTAAATTTAAAACTCTTCTAAAATTAAAAATTTATTAAATGTTAAAAAGTCTGTAAACATTTCCTTAGGATGAAGAACAACTTATTCTCTTTATACACTGCTAGTATGTATGGAAAATGAAATAGCCACTTGGAAAACATTTTGTCAGTTTCTTATAAAGTTAAACACACTTATTATATAAGTCAGAAATTCCATTTCTAGGTATTTATCCAAGAAATATAAAAACATATTTCCATACAAACACTTATATGTAAATGCTTATAGTAGCTTTATTTATAATAGCACCAAACTGGAAACAACCCAAATGTTAATCGACAGATTACTGGGTAGATAAATTTTAATCAATCCATAAGTTAAAATCTTACTGAAAAACACGCATACATCACTATAGATGAATCCCAGAACATTATGCTAAGCGAAAGGAGGCAGAAACAAAATATACATATTTCATGGTTCCATTTGTAGGATATTCTATAAAAGGCAATTCTAAAAGAGCTGAAAACAGATAAAAGTTTGCAAGGGATTTGGGGTTGGTAGAGGAGTTTAAATAAATTGGGGTATGAGGGAATATTTCAGGGTCCTTGAACTTTTCTATATCTTATTTTTTTATAGTGGTCAAATGACTGCACATGTTTGACAAAATTCAGAGAACCATATACTTAAAAATGATAAATATTACTTTGCTAATTAAAACAATATATCTGACTTTAAAAAGAAAGATACTTTTAAAAATCTATAGCTTTAAAATAATGTTTGATAACTGATAGTACTACTATATTCAGAATGGTTTGTCTCTAAATTTATTTTTATTCATTTATTTATTTATTTTTATTGAATTTATTGGAGTGACATTGGTTAATAAAATTATTTACATTTTAGCTATACAATTCTATAATACATCATCTGTGCACTGTATTGTGTGTTCACCACCCCGAGTCAAGTCTCCTTCCATCAACATTTATACCCCCTATAACTTCTACCTATCTCTAATTTTAGAGTCAGATTTCCACATATCTTGAAAATCCTTGCTGGGATTTTGATTTTAAAGACATCTATTATTTTTATCAATTTGGGAACAATTTCTTATTTATTGAGCTTTCCTACCTACCCAATCACAGTAAGGTTTCTATTACTATCGCATTGGTAATTCATAGCTGATATTACTTATTGATACTGACTTGTGAAATTTTAGTCTTATTCTATATATCATTTCCAACAAATTGGTAAATAATTTTTTAGCACAATATGTGTGTATATATTATTCAAATTTTCTAGCCATTGGAAGAGAAGTATACTTCTACACTTTTGTTTCTTCTTTTATAATATTGTAAGTTTTCCTGCTCTTTTTGCTGGCTATTATTGCAAATGCTACATTAAAGAAATATTACTGAGCATGTTCATCTTATTACTGACTTTGGAAAGGATGACTTTATTCCAATTCATAATGATGTTTACTGTGGGTTTTTAATAATATCCATTTTGAAGTTCAGAAAGGTTCTTTTACTTTTCCAAGTAGTTTTTAATGAATTAGGGTTATATTTCAATAAATGCTTATTATGACACTACTGGAATGGTCATACATTTTTTTCTTCTTACATTTATTAATGTGGTTGACATTCATATATATTTTAACATTAATACATCCTTGAATTTTTTGAAATAACCCACCTTAATCATGGTTTATTATCTTTTTTAAACATTGCTGTTTTTTTTTTTAAAGAGTTTTGCATCTATGAGCTTGGGTGAGATTGGACCGATACTGGCCAGTCTTATTTGGTCTTTGGTTTTGGTAACAGTATTATGGTAGCATTACTAAATTAATTTGGGGATATTCCTCTTTTCAATTATTTGAAAGAATTTGTATAATATTTGGATGATCTGATTTTTAATTAAATTTATTGGGGTGACATTGGTCAGCATGATCATATAGGTTTCAGGTGTGGGTTTCTATGTTACAAGATCTGTATATATTGCACTGTGTGCCCACCACCCAAAGTCAAATCTTCTCCTGTCACCATATATTAGGACACCCTTCTACTCCCACCCCCTTCCTTCTGGCAATCACCACAGTGCTCTTTGTGCTCTTTATCTAGTCCTCTATAGCAGGACACTTTAGTTGTTTCTAGGCCTTGGCCAGCGTGCATAATGCTGCATTGAAGATAGGGGTGCATATATCTTTGCGAATACATGTTGTTGAGGTTTTCAGGAGAGGGATTGCTCTATTCTTAATTTTTTGAGGAATCGCCATACCACTTTCTATAGTGGTTGTATCAGTCTTCATTCCCACCAGCAGCAAATGAGGGTTCCATTTTTTCCACAACCTCTCCAACACTTGTTATTACTTGCCTTGTTGATAATAGCCACTCTTGTCTGCTCTGATCATTGAAAATTTGATAAAACTCATGTGTAGACCATCTGTTATGGTGGTTTCCTTGTGGGAAATTTTCATCACCTGATTCCATTTGATTTCTATCTGAGTTCATCATCTCAATGTTGGTGTCACTTCATTGTGCTTTGTCATTCAAGTTTTCATTTTCCTGGTTCATTGCATGATGGCTGATTTTCTATTATGTACTGAATAGTTTGGTTATATATAGGAGAATATGGGTTCTATATAAATCTTTTATCAATCAGTCACCATATTTAGCTTTAGCATACAGGTGCTAGCCTATTATTTGTAGGCTGTCCTTCCAAGAACAATTGAATTTTCAAAACATTTGTAGTGTTATTTTGGTTTACTTTGTGTTTTTATTTTATTTTATTTCATGCTGGTGCCTGCTGGTGCTGCATGATGGGGCAGAAGTCTTCTCTCCAGACCTAAGTAATCTGATATTTTCTGGTGATAGAAAGGGTGTCTCAGGACTTTGGAGGTAGAGTGCAGTGTGGTGAGAGGAGGTTTAGGAGGTTTCCATGGCTGGGTACTTGTTGTGGAATTTCCACTTGTCTGTGAGGCATGGAGAGAACTTCTTGCACCCGGTGCCTGTGGTGGCAAGCTCCCCTGGCCCATGCCCCCTGGCATCCAGTGTCACTGAAAGGTGGAACGAGGGAAAAGAGAACCAAGATAGAAGTGTAGGTAAATGCCAGTACTCGCCGCCTCCCACAACCACATCAAAATTACAACTAAAATACAGAACAACCATCATTCAGAACCACCTGAAATCTTGCTGAATGGAAGTCCAATGACTAGAAAATTAAAGAAGAAAGCACATTGAGTCTGGGACACAGGTCAATGTTATGGGAAGTGTTCTTTTAATTGGGAGGGATATCTCTGCTGCAGAAGTCTCTGATGAGGAGGAAGGGGTCCCAAACCCACACCAGACCTTCAATCCAAGGCTACAGACTGAGAAGAGAAGTCCCTGTAACTTTGGGCTGTAAATACCAATAAGTATTGTGACTGAGTGACACGAAGGCTACTAGAGACCCAAGCAGTACCTCTTAAAGGTTGGTGCAAAAACTTACATGGTTCCACTCCCTCTGAGCTCCAGTCCTGGGATGGAGGCTTGGGGAGATCCAGGGACATATGGGTAGCAACTAAATTATCTGGAATTGGAGCAAGAACTCAGGGGTGGTTTTCTCCAAGACAGGGTTGCTCCCAGGGGTCATTGTTCCTATGCTTAGACCTTCCCCATCACAGAGCTGACCGACAGGTGCCATATCTGAGTTTCCATCAGCCTGGCTCACATTGTTTAGTCTTCCTTGGTGATTCCCTGACACCCAACCCCACCTCACCCCACCTCATCCAATTTGCAGCTACATCCAATCTATTTGCAAAAGCTTTTCCATATGGCTGGCCTGTTTTGCCTCAGGCTTCAGACTTTCCTAAATTCTCTCAAACAAGGAGTAGCTAGCATCAGCAAGACCCTGCACTAGCAGCAGCCTGCCTTGCTTCACAGCTTGGCCTTACCTGGGCACTTCCAAGCCCAATACAAGTAGCAGCCATCTGCAGATAGCTCTATAGCTCTTGCCAGATCCAGTGTACCTAGTGGACAGCTTCACACCATGCCAGATTATAAGCAAAATTCTCAAGGGACAGACTCAATGAGCACCAAAGCCCCACTGAAACAAGTCCTGCACCATAGGGGTTTTTCCTGCACAGAAGCTCTCACCCTGCAGTTGCAGGTGGTTTTCACAGCCAATTGGCCTGGGGGTCAATTCCCCCCAGAGATACCAACAACAATCAAGGTTCAACTACAACAAGACTGTGCATACAGTCCTCAAACAGGCACACCTAGAATGCCCAGCTCAGGTGACTGAGGAGGCTGAGCCACAGAGCCCTACAGGACACCTACTACACAGAGCTACTCTACGAATTCTAGGAAACATAGCAGCTCTACCTAACACATAGAAACAAACACAAGGCAACAGCCAAAATGCAGAGACAAAGAAACCTGCCACAAATGAAAGAACAGAAGAAATCTTTAGAAAAAGAATTCAATGAAATGGAAGCATGAAAACTACTAGATACAAGAGTTTAAAACAATGGTTATAAGGTTGCTCAAGGGTCTTCATGAGAGGTTTCAAGGATCTTAATGAGAATGTTAAAGGCATAAAAAGGACCCGTTAGAAATTAAGCATACACTAACTGAAATAAAGAATAATTTACAAGGATTAATTTACAAGAATAATTTACAAGTAGAGTAGAAGACTCTGAGAATCAAATCAGCAATTTGGAATGTGAGGAAGAAAAAAACACCCAATCAGAAGAGCAAAATGAAAAAAAAAAGAATTTAAAAATATGAAGATAGTGTAAGGAACCTCTGGGACAACTTCAAGTGTATCAACATTTGCATTATTGGGGTACCAGAAGTAGAAGAGAGAGAGCAAGATATTGAAAACCTATATGAAGAAATACTGACATAAACTTCCCCTACCCAGGGAAATAAATAGACTTATAAGTCCAGGAAGTGCAAAGAATCCGCAGTAAGAGGAAGCCAAAGAGTCCCACACCAAGACACATCATAGTTAAAATGCCAAAGGTTAAAGACAAAGAGAGAATCTTTTTCTTTTAATCCTCACGAGAGGATATTTTTCCATTGATTTTTAGAGAGAGTAGAAGCAGCAAGAGAAAAGACGTTAGTCTCCTAGAAGGGAGCGCCCATACAACTCTGCTGATTACTCAACAGAAACTTTGCAAGCCAGAAAGGAGGGGCAAGAAATATTCAAAGTGATGAGTAGAAAGGAACTACAACCGAGATTACGCTACCCAGCAAAGCTTTCATTTAGAATTAAAGGACAAATAAAGAGTATCACAGAAAAGAAAAAGCTAAAAATAGTTCATCATCACCAAACCAATATTATATGAAATGTTGAAGGGTATTCTTTTTTTATTGATTAAGGTATTACATATGTGTCCTTATCACTCCATTTCCCCCCATCCTTCCACTCATGCCCTCACCCCCCTGGTGTCTGTGTCCATTGGTTAGACTTATATGCATGCATACAAGTCCTTTGGTTGATCTCTCCCCCTTACCCCCACCTTCTCCTACTTTCCCTCTTAAGTTTGACAGTCTGAAGGTTTTATTTCTCTGTCTCTGGATCTGTTTTTGCTCATCAGTTTATGTTGTTCATTATATTCCACAGATGTGATATTTATCTTTCACTGACTGGCTTATTTCGCTTAGCATAATGCTGTCCAGTTCCATCCATGTTGTTGCAAATGGTAAGATTTCCTTCTTTTTTGACCACAGCATAGTATTCCATTGTGTAGATTTACCACAGTTTTTTAATCCACTCATCTGCTGATGGGCACTTAGGCTGTTTCCAAATCTTAGCTATTGTAAATTGTGCTCCTATGAACATAGGGGTGCATATATCTTTTCTGATTGTTATTTATACTTTCTGGGGATATATTCCTAGAAGTGGGATCACTAGGTCCAAAGGGAGTTCCATTTTTTAGTTTTTTGAGGAAATGCCATACTGTTTTCCACAGTGGCTGCACCAGTCTGCATTCCCACCAGCAGTGCACGAGGGTTCCTTTATCCCTGCATCCTGCCCAGCACTTGTCGTTTGTTGATTTGTTGATGATAGCCATCTGACGGTTGTGAGATGGTACCTCATTGTTGTTTTCATTTGCATCCCTCAGATGATTAGTGACTTTGAGCATGTTTTCATATGTCTCTTGGCCTTCCTTCTGTCTTCTTTTGAAAAGTATCTATTTAGGTTTGTTGCCAATTTTTTGATTGGGTTGTTTTTCTTCCTTTTGTTAAGTTGTATGAATTCCCTATAAATGTTGGAGATTACACCCTTATCGGAGATAACATTGGCAAATATGTTCTCCCATGCAGTGGGCTTTCTTGCTATTTTGTTGATGGTTTCCTTTGCTGTACAGAAACTTTTTATTGTAATGTAGTCCCATTTGTTTATTTTCTCTTTAGTGTCCATTGCCCTAGGAGCTGTATCGGTGAAGATATTGCTTCGGCATATATCTGAGATTTTGCTGCCTGTGGATTCCTCTAAGATTTGTATGGTTTCCTGTCTTATGTTTAAATCTTTTATCCATTTTAAGTTTATTTTTGTGTATGGTGTAAGCTAGTGTTCTAGTTTCATTCTTTTGTATATATCTGTCCAGTTTTCCCAACACACCATTTATTGAAGGGACTGTCTTGACTCCATTATATGTTCTTCCCTCCTTTGTTAATATTAATAGAGCATAGTGGTTTGGATCGATTTCTGGGTTCTCTATTCTATTCCATTGGTCTATATGTCTGTTCTTGTACCAGTACCAGGCAGTTTTGAGAACAGTGACTTTGTAACACAGCTTGATATCTGGTATTGAGATCCCTTCTACTTTGTTCTTCTTTCTTGGGACTGCTACAGCTATTTGGGGTCTTTCTTTATTCCAGATTAATTTTTGGAGAGTTTTTTCTATGTCTGTGAAAATATGCCTTGGTATTTTAATGGGGAGTGCATTGAATCTACAGACATTTGGGTAGTATGGACATTTTAATGATGTTGATTCTACCAATCCATAAACATTGTATGTTTTTCCATCTGTTTATGTCTTCCTCTATCTATTTTTTCTAGTGTCCTGTAGTTTTCCGAGTACAGATCTTTTACCTCCTTAGGTAAGTTTATTCCTAGGTATCTTAATTTTTTTGGTGCAATGGTAAATGTAATTGCTTCTAGTGTTCTAGTTTCATTCTTTTGTATATATCTGTCCAGTTTTCCCAACACACCATTTATTGAAGGGACTGTCTTGACTCCATTATATGTTCTTCCCTCCTTTGTTAATATTAATAGAGCATAGTGGTTTGGATCGATTTCTGGGTTCTCTATTCTATTCCATTGGTCTATATGTCTGTTCTTGTACCAGTACCAGGCAGTTTTGAGAACAGTGACTTTGTAACACAGCTTGATATCTGGTATTGAGATCCCTTCTACTTTGTTCTTCTTTCTTGGGACTGCTACAGCTATTTGGGGTCTTTCTTTATTCCAGATTAATTTTTGGAGAGTTTTTTCTATGTCTGTGAAATATGCCTTTGGTATTTTAATGGGGAGTGCATTGAATCTACAGACATTTGGGTAGTATGGACATTTTAATGATGTTGATTCTACCAATCCATAAACATTGTATGTTTTTCCATCTGTTTATGTCTTCCTCTATCTATTTTTTCTAGTGTCCTGTAGTTTTCCGAGTACAGATCTTTTACCTCCTTAGGTAAGTTTATTCCTAGGTATCTTAATTTTTTTGGTGCAATGGTAAATGTAATTGCTTTTTTAGTCTTCCTTTCTGTAAGTTCACTATTGGTGAATAAAAATGCCATAGATTTCTTGGTGTTAATTTAGTATCCCACTACATTGCCCAATTGATTTATTAGGTCTAATAATTTTTGATGGAGTCTTTAGGGTTTTTTATGTACAGTATTATGTCATCTGCAAATAATGACAGTTTTATATATATTTTTCCAATTTGGATACCTTTTATTTCTTCTTGTTTAATTGCTATGGCTAGCACTTCCATTACTATGTTGAACAGGAGTGGTGAAAGTGGGCATCCCTGTCTCATTTCTGTTCTTAGGTGAAATGGTTTTAGTTTTTGCCTATTGAGTATGGTGTCGGCTGTAGATTTGTCATACAAGGCTTTTATTATGTTTAGGTATGATCCCTCTATTCCCATTTTGCTGAGGATTTTTATCAGGCAAGGGTGTTGGATTTTGTCAAGTGTTTTTCTGCATCAATTGATATGACTTGTGATTTTTGTCTCTCAATTTATTTATGTTATGTATCATGTTTATTGATTTGCGGATATTGTACCATCCTTGCATCCTGGGATAAATCCTACTTCGTCATGGCGTATGATCTTTCTGATGTACTGTTGGATCCGATTTGCAAAGATTTTGTTGAGGATTTTGGCATCTATGTTCATGAGGGATATTGGCCTGTAATTCTCTTTCATTGTGTTGTCTTTGCCTGGTTTTGGTATTAGGGTGATGCTGGCTTCATAGAATGAGCTTGGAAGTGTTCCTTCCTCTTGAATTTTTTGTAGTAGTCTGAGGAGGATAGGTTTTAGTTCTTCCTTGAATGTTTGGTAAAACTCCCCTGTGAAGCCATCTGGTCCTGGGCTTTTGTTTGCTGGAAGCTTTTTGATGACTGCTTCAATTTCTTCCATAGTTATTGGCCTATTGAGATTTTTAGATTCTTCCTGATTAAGTTTTGGAATGTTGTATTTTTCTAGGAATTTGTCCATTTCCTCCAGGTTGTCTAGTTTGTTGGAGTAGAGCTGTCCATAGTATTGTTTAACAATCATTTGTATTTCTGTGGGGTCTGTTGTTATTTCGCCTCTATCGTTTCTGATTTGGTTTATTTGGGTCCTCTCTCTTTGCTTCTTGGTGAGCCTGGCTAGAGGTTCATCAATCTTGTTTATCCTTTCAAAGAACCAGCTCTTCATTTCATTATGTTTGTAATGGCTTTTTTGGTCTTTATGTCATTTATTTATGCTCTGATATTTATTACCTCCTTCCTTCTGCTCACTCTGGCTCTTTCTTATTGCTCTCTTTCTAATACTTTAAGTTGTAGAGTTAGATGATTAATTTCCATTTTTTCTTGTTTTTTGATGTAGGCCTGTAGGGCTATAAACTTTGCTCTCAGGACTGCTTTCATTGTGTCCCATAGGTTTTGGATTGTTGTGTTTTCATTGTCATTCATTTCCAGGATGTTTTTAATTTTTCAATGGTACCTCTTTGATATGTTTTATAACCCAATCATTGTTTAATAGCATGCTATTCAGCTTCCAAAAGTTTGTATTTTTTTATTGTTTTTATTGTAGTTTACTTCAAATATTATGCCATTGTAGTCTTAGAAGATGCTTAATATGACTTCAATCTTATTGAATTTGGAGAGACTTTGCTTGTGACCACAATATGTGGTCTATTTTTGAAAATGTCCCATGTACAC
>NW_005354875.1:158822-160350 GCF_000412655.1 Myotis brandtii
TAGTGACTCATTTAGGATTGCTGTTTCTTTGCTGATTTTTTGTCTAGAGGATTT
Organism: Myotis brandtii; assembly: GCF_000412655.1. NCBI lineage: Eukaryota > Metazoa > Chordata > Mammalia > Chiroptera > Vespertilionidae > Myotis > Myotis brandtii. The sequence continues at coordinate 158,877 of NW_005354875.1, forward strand.
ATCCAGTGATGTCAGGGTATTAAAGTCCCCTACTATGATTTTATTTTTGTTGATCTGTCCCTTGATCCCTTGATATATTTCAGCAGTTTTTGTTTTGTTTTGTTTTGTTTTGTTTTGTATTTGGATGCTCCTGCATTGGGTGCATATATGTTTACCAGGGTTATACCCTCCTGTTGAATTGATCCTTTTAGTATTATGAAGTGGCCTTTCTTACCTCTCTCTCTCTCTCTCTCTTTCCCTCTGAGGTTTGACAGTCTGATCACTTATTATGACATGCAAAGGAAAGATAAGGAGCAATTGCCAGAAAAGCAGCTAAGTGAAACGGAGGCATGCAATATGTCAAAATAAAATCCAGAATAAGGGTCATGCAGTTCATCAACCAGATGGATGAAAAAAATCAACAACTTATGTAAGAATCAGGAAGAAATAAAGAGTGATATAGCTGCAATAAAAAACACCATGGAAAATTTAAACAGTAGACTAGGAGAAGCAGAGGACCGAATTAGCAAATTAGAAGACAGGGAAGCAAAACACACCCAAACTGAACTGCAATTGGAGAAAAAAAATAAAATACAGGAGCAGAGCCTAAGGGAGCTTTAGGACAACATGAAATGAAGCAACATACAAATAATAGGGGTGCAAGAACGACAGGAAGAGGAAATAGGGTTAGAAAACCTATTTGAAGAAATAATGTCAGAAAACTTTCTGGCACATAGTAAAGCATTATACACACTTATCTTCTCATATAAAATCCCTGGGTGGTGTTCCTCACGACCAGAACCGCGACCAAGCTGAAGGAAGTCAGTCCTTCAGGGGTTGTCTTGGCAACTGCTGCGCCCTCCACCGAGCTGTTTCCCAGAGCTGTTTCCTGTAAGGGCAGGGTTTGAGGCAGGAACCCACCCTGGGAGTGTGGAGGCATATCTTTCTAAATTGTGCCATGCCAGCATGGCCAGGGGTGAACCTGAGTGGGGGCAGCTGAAAGGCTTAGGAAATACAGACAAGAGAATGAAAGCCAGGTCTCGGTGGAACGCTGCTTCTCTGAGACAGTGACCACACCCACAGCCATGCCTTTATTTTATAGCAGATGCTACGAGGCAAAGTAAGGGCATGATCAAGATGTTTACAACATTCTCCTGTGTTTCAATCCTACTCAACTACATGCACCTGAACTCTATCAAGCCTACATCACTCAGGCACGAGGGGCCACATGTTCGGACCATAGGTTCAAGCTTACAACTACAGCTGTTGGTTATAATTGTGCTGGGAGGGCCCTGCCCTCCAAGCTGGGACTTGCATGTGGCAATGAGAGAACTGTACCCTCTCATCAGTCCAAGGCTTGAACCTGTCCAAAACACTGTAGCGTCTCCCCACAATAAAGTTTTAATTCTGTTTCCTTGTTACTAATGTTTTGGCCCCACCCCATAACAAAGAAACAATTTCCGGAGGATGAGGCCCAGGAATCAGGATTTTAAAA
>NW_005354875.1:161068-174185 GCF_000412655.1 Myotis brandtii
TATCCTTTTGTTACTGTTTATTTATTAATAAATTTATATATTATTTTCATATACATTTTACTAATTTCCTTTCATCTCTCACACTTCTATTATAGAGAAGGGGCAAATAACAATATTAAAATATCTCTGCTAATTAATTCCCTTTTTTTACAAAAATGTATTTTATTGATTATTTACAGAGAGGAAGGGAGAGGGATAGAGAGTTAGAAACATCAATGAGAGAGAAACATCAATCAGCTGCCTCCTGCACACTCCCCACTGGGGATGTGCCTGCAACCAAGGTACATGCCCTTGACTGTAATCAAACCTGGGACCCTTAGTCCACATTCTGATGCTCTATCCACTGAGCCAAACTGGTTAGGGCAATTAATTCCCTTTTAATGTGCACGAATTTCATGCACCGGGCTACTAGTATTAAATATATAAATAAAAATATGTTCTTATTTATCTTAGTGCTATGCAATTAATTAGCCCAAACTTTGTTGAATAAGCAAAATAATAACTTGGAAATCAATTTCTCTCTCTAACTCATGCTCAAGTATTACCCTACAATTACATGTTTATTATCCTTCATCTTATTTATCTTTTGATATGTTTAAATGCTGGGTGCCTGGGTGAACATGCTGACTATCTTTTCAAAGATATTTTTTTTCTCAGGCAATGATACATTTGACAAGATAAGACAGAATTTATGAGACACAAGGTAGTTAATCACTTCTTCTGGAAACAATAGACCATCCCAATTTCTGCCAATCTGGTATGATTAGACTTACTCAAAAGGTTTAAACAGCTTGGCCAATGTGGTTCAGTGGTTGAGCATCAACCTATGAACCAAGAGATCATGGTTTAATTCCACAATCAGGGCACTTGCCTGGGTTGTGGGCTCCATCCCCAGTAGGGGATGTACAGGAGGCAGTTTATCAATGATTTTCTCTTATCATTGGTGTTTCTATCTCTCCAGCTCCCTTCCTCTCTGAAATCAATAAAAAATATATATTTTAAAAGAATTAAACAACACATGCAAAATTCAGGTTTCAATTTCATGAATCTTTTGGTTCTCATTCAGCCAGAAGTTATTATGTAACCTAAATTTCAGGAACATCATTAATATTATTGTGTTTGAAACAAAAAGAATAGATGTGACAACTAAAAGTAATGTGGTATTTTTATTGAATCCTGGAACAGAATAAAAGGATAGTGATAGAAATCTGAATAAAATATGTATTTTAGTTAATATTATTATATATCAATATTAATTTCTAAATTTTGGTAAATATACCATGATTATGTAAAATATTAACATTAGAGGAATGTAGGCAAATAATATATGCACACCATAGTCTCAAGTCCTTTGTAAATTCAAAATCATTTCAAATGTACATGTTAAAAAATTTTAAGCATATGCCTACCATGTGACCCAGCCACTCCACTTTCAGACAGTTAAAAAAGAGAAATGAAAGCATATGCCTGTCCAGAGACTTGTACAAAAATGTTCATAGCAGCTTTAGTCCTATTAAGTAAAAACTAGAGGAGAAATATAAACATATTTATATGTAAAAAATATCTGTGTCATGAGTAGGTCCTAGCTCTTTTTTTCCAAGTTCAACCCATATGATAAAATTTATAAATTTTAAGAATAATTATTTATTCACAGAGATAATACTAAGCTGCATAAATTTTCAGAATTTAACCTAACCAGTAATTTTCTAGATAGTATAAAAATTAAAATACTCTTCACATAAATTAATAAGCCTATAATTGAATAAATTATACAACAATTCTGGTATCAAATTAAAATAAATTGGAAACATTTAAAAATTGAATGTTCATTTACTAATATGTCATTCACTTTCTCTTATGACAATACAAAAAAGAAGTAGTCTGTTTATGACTAGGAGATGACTAGGGGTAATAGTGAGTAGTGCTACTTCCATTTAAATTCCTTGATTCTTGGACCTGTAAATCCTGGCTATGAAAGAACAGAACCTGATATTGAATGGTGATTCAGAATATATAGAGGATCCTTGGAATGTTTCCCCAACACTGCAATTCATTGCCACCTAGCTGGTGCTGTTACTGAGTCTTTAAAGGTCATTCCACTGTTCTATCAAATTGACTGCTTCAGCCCTAGCTGGTTTGGCTCAGTGGATAGAGTGTCGGCCTAGGGACTGAAGGGTCCCGGCTTCAATTCCAGTCAAGGGCACATGCCTGGGTTGTGGGCTCGATTAAAAAAAGGGGGTGAGGGGTACATTCAGGAGGCAGCTGAATAATGATTCTCTCTCATCATTGATGTTTTTATCTCTCTCTCCCTCTCCCTTCCTCCCTGAAATAAATAAAAATACATTTAAGAAAAAAAAGTTGGCTGCTCCAGAATGGTGGGGAACATGATAAGAGCAGTAAATTACCTAAGTATAGAAACATTACCTCTTGTTTTGCTGTGAATTGAGTTCCTGATAAGAAGCAGTGCTATGTAGAATACCATGAGGGTGCATAAGGCGTCCTGTAAATCCAAAGACGGTAGTTTTTGCCAAATAACTGCATGCACAGAAGGCAAAGTCATATCCACTGTATCTAGTCCAGTTAGAAGAAAATATTGTCCCTTCCATAATGGAAGCAGTACAATATAATCAATCTGTAACCAGGTAGCTAACTGGTCTCCCTGAAAAATGGTACCATATAGAGAACTCAGTTTTGGTCTCAGGTTCTCAGCAATGGCTATACCCAGTATGGCCTTGGGTAGTAGAAGTCCGTGTTGCTGAGCCCTTGCATAACCTCCAACTCTGTCACATGGTCACTTTGTTCATGAGCCCATTGGTGAATGACAGGACTTGTTGGAAAAAATAAGTTAAATTATATTCAATAAATCATTCTATCCACTTGATTATTAAAATCTTCCCCTGCTGAGGTAACTCTTTGTTGAGGATTAACATGTTTTTTACCCATTCATAAAGATCTATCCATATACATTTTCTTAAGATTTCCTTGTCACTGAGATCCTAACATTGTGGGCAGCAGGACTGCAGTGAGGAGAGCATGTGAGTAAGTAAAGGAGTGAGAAGGTAGTATGTGGATGTATGTGGTATGTGTGTGGGTGAGTGAGGGACAGTTAGATCTCGCCAGAGTCTTGGGGACTGGAAGATTGGGCTATCCTGGAAAAGGAGGCCCTGCTACCACAACAGGCACTCCCAGGCTGGGTGCGGCTTGGGTACAGAGACCATGCCATCTCGAATGGGGGAGCAGCGGAGGCCAGGAGCACAGCCACACGAACAGTTAGACTGCCCTTTGTTACCACCCCAAAACCGTCCAGCGAGCATCTCACCAGCCATAACTTGCCAGGGACCATTACCGCTCCCCTGCAGTGAGTGGTGCCCTACCTCACCTGAGGCTCCCAAATGTCTGCAGTGACCACAGGTCAGAGAGACCTCCAGTGAAGCACCTCCTTGCTAGGGATCCCAGACCCCATGCTCCCGGACCCTGAGCTCTAGGACTCCGCCCTGTGAGTGCAAGCCAGAGGGAACCCGCACCTCTCCCTGCACAGGCCCCAGAACCACGCCAACGGAGCAAGCCTGCGACACCAGTCTGGGCACTCCGCCTAGCCGCTGGGACCTCGCAGATAGGGCAAGCCAGGGGTCCTAGGGCGCCAACTTGTCCCAGGTGCCTCGGTTGCACAGTGAATAGCATGCCAGAGGGCTCTGAGACCTCACAGGGAGTTGCACACCAGAGGATCCTAGGGTGACACCCTGTTGTGGGCCCCCCAAGCGCAGCAGTGAGTTACATGGCAGAGGACTCTGGGACCTCACAGGGAGTCACACACCAGAGGAACTATGCTCATGTCCAGGCATCTGCAAGAGACAACTGAGGGACAAGAATTGTGGGAGAAGGGAGTACAACTCAGAGCAGAGACAATAAACGCGTGAGACTCAAGGCAGACCCACTCTGTAGGCTAAGGAGTCCCAAACCATTGGATCACTAGGGGCTTTGACATCTCAGACCTCAAGCAGGTTGCCCAGGGCCAGAAAGAGACTGAATCCACGAATAGTCTATCCATTAAAGCTATCATTCAAATAATAACCTTAAATGTAAATGGATTAAATGCTCCAATCGAAAGACATAGGGTAGCCCAATGGATAAGAAAACATGACCCATATATCTGCTGTCTACAAAAGACCCACCTCAAAACAAAGGACACTCACAGACATAAAGTGAGGGATGGGAAAAAATTTTTTTCAGGCAAATCGAAATGAAAAAAAAAAAAGCTGAGGTAGCAATACTTATATCTGACAAAATAGATGTCAAAGTGAAAGCCAGAACAAGAGACAAGGAAGGCCACTTCATAATACTAAAGGGATCAAAACAATAAGAGGATATAACTCTGGTAAGTATATATGCACCCAATAAAGGTGCACCCAAATACATTAAAAATATTTCTGGAACATAGCAAAGGAGAGATCAACAGCAATACAATCAAAGTAGGGGAGTTTAATACCCCATTGACATCACTGGATAAATATTCTAGACAAAAAATCAACAAAGAAACAGCAATCCTAAATGACTCACTAGATCAGATGGAACTAATTCACATCTTCAGAACATTCTACCCCAAAGCTATAAAATGTACATTCTTCTAAAGTGCACATGGGACATTTTCAAAGTTGGACCACATATTAGGACACAGGATAAGTCTCTACAAATTCAAGAAGATTGAAATCATATCAAGCATCTTCTCACATCACAATGGAATAAAATTAGAAATCAACTACTGTAAAAACAATCAAACACTTAGAGGCTAAATAGCATGCTATTAAACTAAGAATGGGTTACCGAGGAGATCAAAGAAGAAAAAAAAACACACACACAAAAAAACACCCTGGACACAAATGACAATGAAAACACAAAAATCCAAAATCTATGGGACACAGTGAAAGCAATCCTGAGAGGGAAGTTCGTAGCATTACAGGCCTACCTCAAAAAACCAGAAAAACTGATAATAAGTTATCTCACCTGACAACTTTAAAAGACAGCAACAAGAAATCCCAGAGTAATTAGGAGGAAAGCAATAATAAAGATCAAAGCAGAAATAAGTTATATAGATACAAAAAATACAAAAGATCAATAGAACCAAGAGCTGGTTCCTTCAAGGATAAACAAGATTGATGAACCTCTAGCCAGGCTCACCAAGAAGCAAAGACAGAGGACCCAAATAAATAAAATCAGAAATGAAAGAGGTGAAGTAACAACAGACCCCACAGAAATACAAAGGATTGTAAAAATATACTATGAATAACTCTATTCCAACAAACTAGACAAAATGGACATATTCCTAGAAAAACACAATCTTCCAAAACTCAATCAGGAAGAATCATAAAACCTGAATAAGCCAATAACTCTAGATGAAATTGAAGCAATTAAAAAAATAAAACAAACAAATAAACAAACAAACTTCCAGCAAACAAAAGCCCTGGTCCAGAAGGCTTCACAGGAGAGTTTTACCAAACATTCAAAGAGGAACTAAAAACTACCTTCCGCAGACTATTTCAAAAAATTCAAGAGGAAGGAACCCTTCTAAGCACTTCTTATGAGGCCAACATTACCCTAATCTTAAAACCAGATAAAAACACGACAAAGAAAGGGAATTACAAGCCAAATATCCCTGATGAATATAGAAGCTAAAATCCTCAATGATATATTAGCAAATCACATCCAGCAATACATTAAAAAAGATCCTATACCACTACCAAGTGGGATTTATTCTGAGGATGCAAGGATGGTACAGTATCCACAAATCAATAAATGTGATACATCACATAAACAAATTGAGAGACAAAAATCACATGATCGTATCAATTGATGCAGAAAAAGCACTTGACAAAATCCAGCACCCTTTTTTGATTAAAAAAAAATCTCAGCAAAGTGGGAATAGACGGATCATACCTCAACATAATAAAAGTCTTATATGACAAACCTAGAGCCAACATAGTACTCAAAGGGAAAATATTAAAACAGTTTTCCCTAAGAACAGGAGCAAGACAAGGATGCCCACTTTAAACACTCCTGTTTGACATAGTACTAGAAGTGCTAGCCAGAGTGATCAAAAAAGAAGAAAAAATAAAAGGCATCCAAATTGGAAAAGAAGAAGTAAAACTGTCAATATTCACAGATGACATGATATTGTAAATAGAAAACCCTAAAGATTCCATAAAAAAAGAACTAGATTTAATAAATGAATTTGGCAATGTAGCATGATACAAAATTAACACCAAGAAATCTATGGCATCTTTACACATGAATAATGAATTCACAGAAAGAGAAACTAACAAAACAATCCCAACTACCATTGAACAACAACAAAAAGATACCTAGGAATAAACTTAACTAAGGAAGCAAAAGACGTGTACTCGGAAAACTACAGGATGTTGAAAAAAGAGATAGAGGAATGTATAAAAAAGTGGAAGAATGTACTGTGTTCATGGATTGGTAGAATCAACATCATTAAAATGTCTATACTAACCAAAGCAACTTATAGATTAAATGCAATCCTCATTGAAATGCCACAGCATATTTCACAGAGCTAGAATATACTCTCCAGAAATTTATATGGAATAAATAAGACCCTGAACTCTCCAAAAATTTATATGGAATAAATAAGACCCTGAATAACCGCAGCAATCCTGAAAAAGAAGAACAAAGTTGGAGAGGTCACAATACCAGATATCAAGCTATGTTACAAAGCCAAGGTTCTTTTTTTTAATAGGCTTTATTTTTTAAAGTAATTTTACATTTACAGAAAAAACTAAGATAGTACAGAGCTGTCATGTACCTGGCATCGGTTTCACCAGTTACTAACATCCTACAGTGGTATGGTGTATTTGTTACATTTAATAAACCAATATTAATACATTACCACTAACTGAAGTCTGTATTTGCATTTCAATTGCAATTACATAAACAGTCAAAACAAAACTAGAAACCTACAAATTTTGCTAGAAACCTACAAATTCAAATATATGCTGAAAATACATTAGAGTAATTGTCCATGCAGCTATGAGATAGGAAGTAAGAAATGTGACTAAAAGGGAATAAACAAATAAATGAAATAAGAGTTTTCAGGAGCAGATAGCTGGTTACAAACTGAAAAGTAAAATGAACTAACTCAGGTATATAAAAAAAGGAAGAGGTTGAAGTGAGAATGACTTTAGGGTAAAGGACTGTCATACTCATTTAGCTGTTAAGTCCCACAGGAAAAGGGAATGAAATTTAGGTTGTGAATTATTAGCATCTTAGTGGGAGTGTCCATTTCCCCCATCTTCACCCCCACCCCATACTGCATTATCTTTAATTAAGTACAAAGACTCTTCTAATCATGTCACGTCAGCTCATTTCACCAACTGTTTGGCCGCCAGTCTCTTGTCTCTCTCTTCAGCAATGGTGAGGCGAATACCCTTTCCACGGGGAAGGGAAATCCATGGTTTGTTGCCTTTGCCGATAACAAAAATGTTGGAGAGCTGGGTGGCAAAGCTATTGCCAGTGGCATCTTTGGCATGAACTATGTCAAAAGAATCAGGGTGTTTCTCTCTGTTGGTGATCACACCAATTCTTCCCAGGTTGCCACCTCCGGTGATCATACACAGGTTACCGGTGTCAAACTTGATGAAATCGGTAATTTTCCCAGATTCCAAATCAATCTGAGTGGTGTTGTTCACCTTGGTGAGGGGATCAGGGTAGCAGATGGTACAAGCATCATGGGTCACCAGATGAGGGATTCCCTTTGTGCCCACAAAGATCTTCCTCACTTTGGACAGCTTGTATTTGACCTCCTCAGGTGTTATATGATGAACAGCAAAGCGACCCTTGGTGTCATAGACCAGACGGAAATTCTCTCCTGTCTTATCAATGCTGATGACATCCATAAAACCAGCAGGGTAGGTTACATCGGTTCAGACCTTGCCATCGATCTTAATGAACCACTGCATGCAGATCTTCTTTACTTCATCTCCTGTCAGGGCACACTGAAGTCTGTTTCTTAGGAAAATGATGAGAGGGAGACATTCTCTCAGCTTGTGGGGACGGTAGATGGACGAGGAGCAAATACCCCGGTCAGTTTATCCAGCATCCAATGCTTTGGAGCTGCTACACGCTTCAGATGCTTCTTGGGACCGTGAGTCATGGCTGTGCTAGGCAAGGAAAGAGGACTCTCTTCTTGCTAGTAAAAACGAAATGAAGTTTAAGAAAAAAAAGTAGTCACCCGCCGTGCCTCGGTCTCCGACGCAATGGTGTCTCACGCAATGGTGTCTGACACCCTGACCCCACGCCCTCTTGCGCTCGTACCAAAGCCATGGTTCTTAAAACAGCCTGGTACTAGCACAAGAACAGACATACAGCTCAATGGAACAGAACAGAGAACTCAGACATTGACCCAAGCCATTATGGTCAATTAATAATTGACAAAGGAAGCAAGAACACACAATGGAGTCAAGACAGGCTCTTCAATAAGTGGTGTTAGGAAAATTGGTCAGATACATACAAAAAAAAATGAAACTAGACCACCAACTTACACCATACACAAAAATAAACTCAAAATGGTTAAAGGACTTAAACATAAGATGGGAAACGATAAAAATCATAGAAGAAGCCATAAGCAGCAAAATATCAGACATATCTCATAGCAATATGTTTACCGATACATCTCCTAGGATAATGGAATCTAAGGAGAAAATAAACAAATGGGACTACATAAAAATAAAAAGCTCTGCACAGCAAAAGAAACCATCAACAAAACAACAAGAGAGCCCACTTCATGGGAGAGCATAACTGCCAATATTACATCTGATAGGGGTTTAATTTCCAAAATTTATAGGGAACTCATACAACTTAACAAAAGGACGATCAACAATCCAATTAAAAAAATGGGTAAAGGACTTAAATAGACACTTCTAGAAAGCAGACATACAGAAGGCAAAGAGGCACATCAAAAAATACTCAAAGTCACTAATCATTCAACAGATGCAAACTAAAATGACAATGAGATACCATCTTTCACCTGTCAGAATGGCAATCATCAACAAATCAACAAAGGACAAGTGCTGGCGAGGATGTGGAGACAAATGAACCCTTGTGCACTGCTGGTGGGAATGCTAACTGCTAAAGCCTCTGTGGAAATCAGTATGGCATTTCCTCAAAAAATTAAAAATGGAACTTCCATTTGACCAAGTAATCCCACTTCTAGGAATGTATCTCAAGAAACCAGAAACACTAATCAGAAAGCATATATGCACTCCTATGTTCATAGTAGCACAATTTACAATAGCTAAGATTTAGAAACAGCCTAAGTGCCCATCAGCAGATGAGTGGATTAAAAACTGTGGCACATCTAAACAATGGAATACTATGCTTCTGTAAAAAAGAAATAACTCTTACCATTTGCAACAACATGAATGGACCTGGAAAGCATTATGCTAAATACAATAAGCCAGTCAGAGAAAGATAAGTATCACATGATCACACTCATTTGTGGAATATAATGAACAACATAAACTGATGAACGAAAATTGATCCAGAGACTTAGAAGCATCTAAGAGCCTGTTAACCCACAGAGGGAAGTATGGGGAGGGCGGGCAGGGCTTGGGGGGGGGGGTAAAAGAGCAACCAAAGAACTTGTATACATATAAGCATAACCAATGGACACAGACAATAGGGCGGTGAAGGCCTGGGCTAGTGGGCAGGGGAGGGCTGAGGGAAGATAATGGGGGAAAGGAGGGCAAATGTAATACTTTCAACAATAAAGAATTAAAAATAAATAAATAAAATAAAACAAAAATTTTTTAAATCACATAAACAAACAAAAAATATTTCCTTGTCACCAATTTTCTAATTATGTCTCTTCCAAGTTCCTGACCACCCAAGCCAAACTATTTGTCACAGCCTATAGTGTTGTAGCTGTCCACTTTCTGGTGGTGCCTGTATATCATTCAGAATCATTTGTAAACTAATTTCAAGTTTTCCTATGTCAAATAATCTTTGGGAGATCTCAAGGAAGCCATAGCTGCAAACTAGAAGAGAGAAGGTAATATTGTAGCAGTCAAAGCACAGGCATTTAGGCCACTTTTTCATATCACATATGTGTTCTTTTTTGTCTTCATATGGCTGATCTTGTACATATCACTTCCATTTGGTGATGGAGTTCTGTTGAGTACATTCAACTTTATGATTTGGTGATCAGACAACATCCAGTTCATGATTCACTAACCCAGCTCACAATGCATGGCAACTTGGTGGATCTTGGCTAACCACTCAATCACTACTAAGGCCCAGTATTAAGCACAAAGCTATTTCTCAAATGGAAAATAATTTTCTACAGAGGAAGACAGGTTTTTATTCCAAAATCTTATGTGTCTGTACTTAGATTCACCAATAGAGACTTGCCAAAATCTTCAAACATCATCCCTATTGTCTATTGACTATTCACACACCATTAGATTTGCTAGATCATATGGCCCAAGTGCCAGATAAGCTTTCACAGCAGCCTGGATCTACTATAGAGCCTTTTCTTTTTCTAGAACTCACTCAAAAGTAACAGTGGATCACTTGGTAAATGAGCCAGAGTAAAACTCAAATGAGAAATATGTTGCCTCCAAAATCCAAACATGCCAACTAGGCATCATTCCTCTCTTTTGGTTGTAAGAGGATTCTTAAACAACAATTTATCTTTCAACATAGAAGGGTTAAAATGGCATTTCTCACCCCAGTTAATCCCTGGAAATTTCATTGAAGTAACTATCCCTGAATTTTGTTGGATTTATTTCACATCCACTAACATGCTTTTTATTTTATTTTTTTTTCCTTAACCACTAAATCTAGATTAGCTGCTACTTTTTGTTCCCTAGGTCTGGTCAGCATAAAGTCACCAGTATAATGAACCAGTGTGATGCCTTGTGGAATAGAATAGCAATCAAATTCACTGCAAATGCAAATATAAAATAGGGCTGGAGAGTTGTACACTTCTGAGGTTGGATAGTAAGTTGTATTTCTGGCTTTGCCAGCTGAAATCAAACTCTTTCTGGTAGTCTATTCTAACAGATATGGAGAAAGTCTTTGCCAGATCAATAGCTGCACATGAGCTATAAAGGGATGTGTCAATTTGCTTAAACAGTCAAACCACATTTGCTACAGCAGCTGCAATTGGAGTCACCACTTGGTTAAGCTTATGATTATCTACTGTCATTCTCCAAGATCCATCTATTTTTGACACAGTCCAAAGAGGTGAGCTAAATGGATATGTGGAGGGACTCAGCACCACTAGATCTTTCAAGTTCTTGATGGTGAAACCAATTTCTGCAGTCCTTCCAAGAATGCAGTATTGTTTTAGGTTTACTATTTTTATAGGTAGAGGCAGGTTTTGTGGTTTCACTTGGCCTTTCCCACCACAATAGCCCACACTCCACAGATCAGGAAACCATCAACTGCTGAGCATGTACAGGGGTGGGCAAAAGTACATTCACACTTGTGAGTATGTGAAACACAGAGTTTATTCTTATATTATTATTTTTTAATTATTTTATTATTTATTACAAACAACTGTAAACCTATGTTTGCCAACCCTTGTACATCCTATTATGCATTAAAGACCTGGAAAAACAATACAGAATTGGTATGGGGACTCAGTTTAATAATAAATATCCCATATGCTTGATAATTCAATTTGTGCTGAAAATAAGCCACTTGAAGGATGACATTCTGGGTTTGCTTTTCAACAATCCCAGATATACAGTTTCAGAAAATAAGGGTTTATTTGAGGGCAGACATAGAAACTTTTAGGGCATTTATTCCATATGTGAGCTTGGAACTCAAATCCCTAAGCTTGTTCTTTTCCTTCCTGATTTTCTCCAGCTTATTTAGGAACAACCAGCCTATCTTATTTACTCATTAATTAGACAAAAAAAATGTTAAAATGTATCAGATACATGGTCATCCAGAACCTTAAAGTATTGGATTAGGAGTGTCCAAGATGATATTATGTGTATCTCCATTGCCACAACGTGCTATATCAGTGCTATCTTTACTACTGGAAAAATTGTCCTTAGTGCCTTTAAAAAGAATGAGATTAGATAACCAATTTCAGAAACCCAAGAACTAATTTACAAAACTCATCCATAAGGTTTTATTCTACTAGAACCACTCTCAGTACCAAAATTTGTATTAGTCATTAGTCAGGGTTCTCCAGAGAAACAGAATCAATAAGTGAGAGATAATTTTGAGGAAATAGATTCACAGACTTGTGGGACCTGGCAAATCTAAAGTCCCTAGGGAAAACCAGTGCACTGGAAATTCTGGCCAGAGTTGCTATTGCAGTTTTGAGTGCAAGGGCAGTCTAGAGCAGTGATGGAGAACCTATGACACGCGTGTCAGAGGTGACACGCGAACTCATTTTGGGTGACACGCATCGACAGAGACAAAAAATTGCATAATTCAAATATTTGTCTCTCGCAACGGCCAGAGTTGGGCATCACTCGAGTAATATTATTACTCACGTTAATCATGATCAATAATGCAATTCTAAAACCGGACGTAAACATGTACATCGGTGTTCCGTAGCAAAGATAAATAATGAAAACATCCAAGATACATTGTTCCAATATTGACATTAATATAAAAAGGTTAAGAATTGCACTATAAAGATATTAATCTTTACTCATGAAATTTTATTTTTACTTGAGTGACAAAATGCCCAATTCTGGAAACGGTCTCGTTATTGTCAACATGTGCCTGGGGTAAGCTTCCCCTGCGTTCGGGTGCATTCAGCAAACAGACGCACTTGATCGCCATGTTCGTTAGGAGACAGGAGTGGGAGGGTTAGAAGAAAAAGATATACAGTGCAACAGTGCTCGACGAGACATTCTGCGTGTCGGATAATTGATTACAGCACCATATATTTGTTGGTTATACATACTATCTTTGAATTGTTTTGCACCAGGAGTCAGTGCAACAACACTGCAAAAAGTTAATAGGTAAGAAACCTATCAACCTTTTATAAAAAACGCCGTGATTTATATTTATTTATTTTTGCAGCCTTGTGATGGAGAATCAAAAAAATAAAAAAGCAAGATTGAATGATAAAGGAAGT
>NW_005354875.1:175992-177599 GCF_000412655.1 Myotis brandtii
TTTATACATATTTTTGGTTGATTTTTCTTTGTTAAATGGCATTTAAATATATAAAATAAATTTCAAAAATATAAATCTTTTTTTTACTATGGTTGCAAATATCAAAAAAAATTATGAATATTTCTATATGTGACATGGCACCAGAGTTAAGTTAGGGTTTTTCAAAATTTTGACACGCCGAGCTCAAAAGGTTCGCCATCACTAGTCTAGAGACAGAATTCCCTCATCTTCAGGAAACCTCAGTATTTTCTCTGATGATCTTCAAAAAATTAGATGAGGCCCCTACTGACATTATGATGGAATAATATGCTTTATTTAAAGTCTTTTGATTTCAATATTAGTTATATCTTTTAAAAAATACCTTCACAGTAATACTTAGACTGCTGTTTAACAAAACAACTTGACACCATAGTCTAACCAAATTGATATATAAAATTAACCATCGCAAGGCTGTTTACATTTCAAGCAACTACCAGACTGTTTTTCAAAGTGGTTTGGACATTTTAAAACCCCAATAACAATGGAAGGAAGTTCCAATTTCTCCACATCAGTATCTGTGTGTAAAGTGATAAGTCATTGTACCTTAAATTTTCATTTCTTCAATGAATAATGATATTGAGCATCTTTTCATGTGTGATTGGGCATTCAAAAATCTTTTTTAGAGAAATGTCACTTAAATTTTTTGCCCATTTAAAAAAAACTGACTTGTATTTTTATTGATGAGTTGTATGAATTCTTTTTCTTTTCACTATGTACATTCCTTATTAGATACACAATTTAGAAATATTTTTACATGTTATGGGTTATTTAATTTTCAATATGTCCTTTGAAATACAAAATTTTTCATTTTGTTGTGTTCCAATTTATCTGTTTTCTTTTGTTGGTATACTTTGGCTTTGTAACTAAGAAACCATTGAGTAAGCCAAATTGACACCTGTGATTTTTTTTCTAGGAATTTTGTAATTTTAGCTCTTCTATTTGGTTTATAATCCATTTCAAGTTCAATTTATATATAGTATGAGGAAGTGACTCAATTCATTGTTTTGCATGTAGATATGCAGCTGTGGCAGACAGGGAGAAATCTATCATAGCATGTTTCTTGGACTGCCCTCTATGACCCATTGTTTCTAGAGAGCCCAGCAAAAATTTGTTTACCACATATTTGCTCTTTCTTATCTACCTATAAATTTGCCTTATTTTCCACTAAATCCTAGATCCCTGCATCCCTCTCCTTTGTCCAGAAAGGCATATAAACCTCAACTTATCAATCAGATCTCACCAGTCAGGTCTCATTGGAAGTTGAGGTTTATATACTATTCTGGTCAAAGGAGAGAGAGGTAGAGGTCTAGGATTTCAATGGGGGAGTGTAGGCAATTATAAAAATACTAGTGGCCTGGTGCACGAAATTCGTGCATGGGGGAGGGGCTGTTCCTCAGCCTGGCCTGCACCGTCTCCAATCTGGGACCCCTCGAAGGATGTCCTACTGCCGGTTTACAGGGATCGGACCTAAACTGGCAGTCAGACATCCCTCTCGCAATCCAGGACTGCTGGCTCCTAACTGCTCACCTGCCTGCCTGCCTGCCTGATTTCCCCTAACCACTCTGCCT
>NW_005354875.1:177979-179421 GCF_000412655.1 Myotis brandtii
GGGGTCCCCACTGGGGTGCCTGGCCAGCCTGGGTGAGGAGCTGATGGCTGTTTTCAGGCTGGCCAAGCCCCCCAGTGGGGACCCTCACCCCATGAGGGTGTGGCCAGCCTGGGTGAGGGGCTGATGGCTGTTTGCTGACTGGCCACGGCCTGGGGTAACCCAGGCTCCCATATCCTCCTTGAGTGGAGGCCACAGCGGCTGGAAGCAGGTATCTGGGATTTATTTATTTCCTATAATTGAAACTTTGTAGCCTTGAGCGGAGCCTACAGCTGGCCAGGGAAGGCGGGAAGCTTGACTTCCTCCATTGCCAGGGGTAACCCAAGCTTCCTGTTCCCTCCAGCTCTGTGGCCGCCGCCATCTTGGTTGGGTTTATTTGCATACTTGCTCCTGATTGGCTGGTGGGTGTGGCCTTTGGGTGTAGTGGAGGTACGGTCAATTTGCATGTTTCTCTTTTATTAGATAAAAATAGAGTGTACAAAAATATATATATACTAATTAAATATTTATCACATATATATGTAATAAATTTTGAACATTTTCCTGTTAATCTGTGTCATGCTAATTTGATTATTATCTCAGTCAGGATAACTTAGAAAGTTGTGATAAAAATTATTTTTTTCACCCCCATATAGGTAATGACAATGATTACAGAAGAATTGGTTGTAATACTATAAACAGTTCCAATTAGGGACCTTAATTATCTAAAATTGTCCTCAAATAACAGTGAAGGTTTACAACATCATACATCTACATTATTGCAGAATTGACTGTAATATAATTCAAATAAATAGATGTCTGTACATTTATAAAATGGACATATTTGCTAAGAAGTCAAGAAATCCATGGTGTGGTTCCTCAAAAAAAAACAAACAGATTTTTATGGACTCAATTTTACTGAGAACAAATATGCCTAATGCCAGAATATTCAAATAAGAGATTGCTAATAAAACATATCAAAATATGCTCTTTAAAAATGATTCATGTTTGAGTGGCATTTAGTCAATAATTAGCTGATATTATTGATTCATATAACATGAATAAAATAATGGTAGCAAAGATACCAAATGCCAATAATTAGTTTACCTACCAATCAATCTTTGAGGACTAGAGAGTTAAAATTCAACGTCTAGAAGTTTAATAGTGCATAAGAGTGATTGATAGACACAGGTGCTAGAAATGAAGAAATCCCTGTATTTCATACAGAGCAAGGGGATTAACATTTTTCCAAAAAGACTTGAAAATAATATTATTATTATAGATTGGCTTAATTTTAAAATATTCAATTAACTGATTCCTTTTTATACCCCACCTGCCATCAACCAGAAAATCTAAGTAGGCAATCTTAATGTGGAACTATATGGTGCACATTTAGCCATAATTTTCAGAAATAGAGATAGGAGATTAGATAGATAGATTGATAGATAGATAGATAGATAGATAGA
>NW_005354875.1:179819-182070 GCF_000412655.1 Myotis brandtii
ATATATATTTTATTAATTTTTTACAGAGAGGAAGAGAGAGGGATAGAGAGTTGGAAACACCGATGAGAGAGAAACACCTCCCACTGGGGATGGTGCCCGCAACAAGGCACATGCCCTTGGCCGGAATCGAACCTGGGACCCTTCAGTCCGCAGGCTGACGCTCCATCCACTGAGCCAAACCAGTTAGGGCAGAACACTAATTTTAACTGGAAATATAATCACAGAGAGATAGATACAGTATTTATGCACATTTATCATAAGTATGTGTGTATGTATATGTTAATCATTTACAAAGAGTATCTCCAATTCTGATGCCCATCCAAAAATCAAGCAAATATTCTACAAGACAGAATAATTTACAAATAAGAAAAAAAATTAGACTATTTGACTAGATTTTCCAAGGTCACTAATCCAGGTAAGAATATAACTAGGGCTTAACTTCGGTTATTCTGTTTCCAAAAGTTATCTTTTGTTATCTGGGAGTACACACTAACATGGACAATTTTGAAACAAATACAAAATGTGTATATTTTGCTATTGAGATGGCACTAGACTAAAACTAAAAATTAATCATCCAGTGGCTACATGTTCAATTTTAGAAACACTGCAAATTTCTAAAGAGCCTCAAAGGAAATAATGTAAACTGAAGGATTTCATTTTCATCTATCCATGCAAGTTAAACATTTGGGTTAGATTTAGTTGGCATAGTCTTAAGACCTATCAGAATAAACCCTTTAGTCTTCATAACACAAAATTAGTGGTTATTTCAATTCTTAACTTCAAATAAAACTTTAAATATTGTCAATAGGAAAGAAAAGCCAAGCCTAAAAATTTCATGAATGATCTGTAGCCAGTATTTTTTAAACATAACAGGACTGATTACTTGAGTAGAATATTTGAAATATACAGTTCCTTATTTATAATAATACTTTGCTAGAGTTATAATAAAACATTATATGAAAAAAATTATGATATTTAAAATGTATAAAAATAACTACAAATAATTTGCTATATTATTACTCTTTCCAAAGAAAATTAATCATTTAGATCCTTCATGACATATTCATTTATTTCTATTTTCACACTTCTCAGCTGAGTTTTAAGATTTTCATCTGCTGCGATGAGGGATTGGTAAACAGCATAAATGTATGTATTTTGTGGCATTGTCAAATAATTATATCTCAAGCACATTTGTTTTATGAAGAAATAATAAACATTTTTAGTTTTAATTTGTATTTAAAAAAAATTCTCATTCGTGAATATGTTTTTATAGATTTTTATAGAGAGGAAGGAAGGGACAAGGAAAGAGAGAAAGAGAAACATTGATGTGAGAAACAAACATCAGCTGCTTCTGCATCATGTGGCCTACCAGAGATCGAACCAGCAACTGGGTATGTGCCCTGACGGGAAATCAAACCTGCAATGTTTAGGTACATAGAGCAACTCTCTAACCAACTGAGCCACATTAGCCAGGTTAATTTGTAATTTTTAAAACTCAGCTACTTAAGAACATGTCTTTCACAATTTTTAATTGACCAAGTACCTTTTCAGATGAAGGTATTGTACTGGGCTACATATTGGGGCACACTGTGCTGTCTGTTCCTGGAACAGACAGATAGGAAGGTACTGACATCAGGTCAGGCCTTGAGATATGGTCTCATGGTCCCTCCTCAATGTATACTGTGCTCTCTGTTCCCGGAAAACATAGATAGGAAGGTGATAATGCTGTGCTGTATCGGGAACAAATTGCGTAAGCATGGCTTTGTAACTTTGTAGTTTTTGCAAATAAATTGCCATAACTCTTGCAGTCAGGTGCTGCAGTTCGAAGCAAAGGCCGAACTGCAGACAGCTGGCCAGCTTAATAAAGGTTCCTAAATTTAAATTCTGAGTCGGTGGTCTATCTCGCTGAGTCAACCCATAACATTTGGAGGCCCGCAGCGAGATTCCCGGCAGGGAGGAGAGGGACCCCTTGTTTAGGGCAGGAGGCTCTCCCCCGGAAGGGAGGAGAGGGACCCCCTATTCAAGGCAGGAGGCTCTCCCCCACTGGTCGCCGGGCACTCAGAGAGATACCCCACACCTGTGGAGAACAACTACCAAGGAGGCCTCCAGTCCACCCAAAACTTTCAATTCGGAAACCGAACCACCTGGACTCTCGAGAGAGGTAAGGACCGGTCGTTAAACAGGAATTGGGACGTCCCATGGAAGGACCTATACGGAGGGCTGGACGCAGCGGTACTCCTGGTCCTGACCC
>NW_005354875.1:185339-185917 GCF_000412655.1 Myotis brandtii
GGGCACACTGTGCTGTCTGTTCCTGGAACAGACAGATAGGAAGGTACTGACATCAGGTCAGGCCTTGAGATATGGTCTCATGGTCCCTCCTCAATGTATACTGTGCTCTCTGTTCCCGGAAAACATAGATAGGAAGGTGATAATGCTGTGCTGTGTAGGGAACAAATTGCGTAAGCATGGCTTTGTAACTTTGTAGTTTTTGCAAATAAATTGCCATAACTCTTGCAGTCAGGTGCTGCAGTTCGAAGCAAAGGCCGAACTGCAGACAGCTGGCCAGCTTAATAAAGGTTCCTAAATTTAAATTCTGAGTCGGTGGTCTATCTCGCTGAGTCAACCCATAACAGTATATCAATCATAAATTATCTTTAACTACAAATAGTTTAATTGCAAGTATAGGTGTTTATTTTAGCTACAATCAATAAAATAATTGCAATTAAAAGATAACAAAAGCCGAAACCGGTTTGGCTCAGTGGATAGAGCGTCGACCTGCGGACTGAAAGGTCCCAGGTTCGATTCCGGTCAAGGGCATGTACCTTGGTTGCGGGCACATCCCCGGTGGGAGATGTGCAGGAGGCAGC
>NW_005354875.1:186102-193738 GCF_000412655.1 Myotis brandtii
TCCAGCAACTGGAGCAGCGGAACAACCAGAACAACCGGTGGCTATGGTGCGCACTGTGGCAGCCAACTGGCCTGATCTGGGCCCCAATTGCCCTCCCCAGCTGGCCAGGCCCCTGATCTGCCCCCAACACATCAATTGAGGGTGGGGCCAGCTCTCCAACTGCCCATGGACCCACCCCCCCACCGGCCCAGCCCAATGGGCCCCCATCGGGGTGGGCCAGCCAGACCCCACCCATGCTCAAATTTGTGCACCAGGCCTCTAGTTTAGATATAAATAGAGGATATCAAAAGAGTAAATTGTGGCTAATACCATTGAAACTGTGCTATTGGAAAATAACTAAGAATATCAATGTCATTTTTTATGGGGTTTTATGAACTTATATATTGTTTTTGCACATTATTTTCTATAAAAAAGAACTGCCACTTGATAGTCATTAATGCACATAGTATATTTTAAATTGGTATCAAATGCTAAGAAAACATCCTAGATATGTATATTGACAAATGACAAAGTTAGAAATCAGAATTACAAAACAGAAATAATTTTGCATAGATTTGAAGTTCATCAAAACTGTTCCATTACAGAGAAAATGCACATAACGTTCTAGGACAGTTATGTTACTCTCTTTTCTCAGAACTGTCAAATGACCTAAATCTACCCGTACTCAGCAATGTGTTGATCATTCATGCTTCTTTTCATAACAAAACTATTCTAACATAGTTCAGAAATACGTTTTATTCTCTACCAAGAACTCAAAATGTTTTATATAATGCTTTTTCACTCACTTTCATAATAATAAGCATCATGTAGTTCTGAAAACAAAACTGTTATTCTAAATCTTTTTTAGATAGAAAATAGAAGCAGATTTAATTTAGTAAACCAGTTTCACAATAATTACCCCTAGCTATATTATAATTTAAGATATAGGAAAGTATTTGTAAAGAGTATTAGATTTTTCTTCTGTTTCAGTATTCACTCATCAATATAAGCATACTCATTAAAAGACAAAGATAAATTGAAATTATCTTTATCAAAAGTAACAGAGCTATAAATGTAGTAGAAAGATCAAAATACTGATTGGGATTATTCTGTTTGTTTTATAGGAAGAGTGATCACTTTTTTTTTATCTGCTTTTGTGTATTTCCAAAACTAAGCTTTATAAAATCACAATGTCTTGTTCAATATTATATTCCCCAGCATAAAACATAGTGCCTAGTGCCTGGATGTTGTTCAATAAATGGTGGTTGTGTAGGGAAGGCAAATTTGTACCTCTACCTTCTGATAGTTCTTTTCAGCTGGGCTTGAGAGTTAAATGGAAGACACGAATTTTTTTAATATGTTTTTTACTTGATTTTAGAGAGAGAGGAAGGGAGAGGGAGAGAGGGATAACAAAAATAAGACGTATGACACAGAATAAGTGCAAGTTATTAACAACAACGATGACAATAACCTTTTTACCCACCAAGAAATGACTAAGAATTTGCCACATAGGAGGGCTCTCTCTCTCTCATATATATTGCCTGGATGTTGTTCAATAAATGGTGGTTGTGTAGGGAAGGCAAATTTGTACCTCTACCTTCTGATAGTTCTTTTCAGCTGGGCTTGAGAGTTAAATGGAAGACACGAATTTTTTTAATATGTTTTTTACTTGATTTTAGAGAGAGAGGAAGGGAGAGGGAGAGAGGGAGACATCCATCAGCAGCCCCCTGCACACCCCCTACCTGAGATGAAGCCCACAATCTGGACATATGCCCCAACAGAGAATAGACCAGCCAACTCTAGGTGCATAGATAATGCTCAACCAACTAAGCCACACCAGCCAGTTTGTATAAAATTCTCTCAATCTCAACTTGTCCTTAGTAATAACAATGTTATTTACCTTAGTGTACTAGTATAGGGAGGATACCTTCCATATGGAAATTTCATCTCCTGCTTAAAAAAGAAATGTGTTTTTTGCATTTGCTGTTATTCAAGTAAACACAAAAGAGTCAATATGCTAGAGCAGCATATTTTGGGGTAACAAGTTCTGAGCTCCTTTAGTTGCTGCTAAATGTAATAAAAAGTAACAAGTTTGCCCAATTGGTGTGACTTAGTGGTCGAGCATCACCCCATGGACCAGGAGATCACTGATTCCATTCCCGATCAGGGCACATGGGGGCATGCAGGAGGCAGCCAATGGATGATTCTCTCTTATCATTGATGTTTCTAACTCTCTCTCGCTCTCCCTTCCTCTCTTTGAAATAAATTTTTTAAAAGTGTTTTTTTAATAAAAATAAATACATAAATAAATACAAAGTGCCACACTTAGTGCATAGGAAGAATTCTACTCTCTAGCTATGTTCAATGACTATTGCTTGACAAAAGGAACATATCTGTTTATATGAAGAATATGAAAACGAAACAAATCAAAAACAAAGATAAAGTTCACAGTTCCTAAGTCTTAGCTTCCTCCATGTTGCTGCTTCTGAAATTTCTAGTTCATAGTTTATAACCTCATATATATATATACTCGAGGCCTGGTGCATAAAATTCGTGCACTTGGGGGCGTCCCTCAGCCTGGCCTGTGCCCTCTCACAGTCCGGGAGCCCTGGGGGGATGTCCGACTGACTGAGCATTGCCACGGAGGCGGGAGAGGCTCCCAACACTGCCGCTGTGCTCTCCAGCCCTGAGCCCTGCTTCTGGCTGAGCGGTTCTCCCCCTGTGGGAATGTACTGACCACCAGGGGGCAGCTCCTGCATTGAGTGTCTGCCCCCTGGTGGTCAGCATGCATCATAGTGACTAGTCATTCCACCATTCGGTCATTTGCATATTAGCCTTTTATTATGTAGGATACGCTGTAGATGAGGCCCCCTAGAACCATAAGAAATGCAAAAAATTCAGTTAACTATTTTCTAATTGCCCCCACTTAAAAGCAAATTGCCCCCCCCCCCTTGGGGTGTGTGCTGCAGCTTGGGAACCAGTGGGCTTGACACTTTTCCTCTCTGAGCTTCATTTCTGAATACATATGCATATACCCTGGGAATTGTAATCTCTTCTCCGCCTACCTCACTGTGTTGTCACGAGGAGGTTCTGAGCTAATAAACCTAGAAATGTTTCATCAAGTAAGTGATGTCTAAACCGGAAAGGATTGTTATTTTTAAGCTCAAGGGTACCCTCGCAGGTAGCAGGTGCTGATTAGGGGAGGAGGGCATGATTGTTTCCTGGGACTGTAGCTATGGAAGCTTTGTAGAAGGTTCCACAGGCCTCGGAGGGGTGGGCTCTGGCCAGCAGCCCTGTAGCGGTGGTCATCCCTGGAGGTGCTGGCAGGGGGCAGGGAGTTAGGGGGGCGGCAAGGCCGAAGGGGAGGTAACTGTCAAACCTTCCCGCTTGGCGCCATTCTTTAAATTGTATGTGGCTGTTTCGCAGCTGTACCTGCTCAAGGCGGAGCTCCAATCCCCTGGAGTGGGGTGGGGGCAGGGCCAGGGCAGAGCCAGGTGGGCTAAGAGGGCGGGTTTAGCCACACTCCCAGTGAGGTTCAGCGTGCTTCCTCTGCGGAGACAGCACTGCTGCTGTGGGGGGTGGCGGGGAAGGAAGGGTCTGACCCTGGGGGGAAACTCAGGCCTGCCTCCACCAGGTCTGGAGTTGTAGGGAGGAGAGGCATGCCCGGCCCCAGCAGAGGGGGCCCGGCAGTGGCAGGCTGCGGACCCGGGGGTGCTATTGTTGTGGGCGCCCCTGGTGGGGGTGGCGGGGGAAGAAATCGGGAGTCTGAGGTGCGGGCTGCAGCTACACCTGAGGTTGGGTCTTCTCCCTATCCAGTCAGCCCCCCAGCCCCCTTGGGGTGTGGGGGCTGGGGTAGGGTGTCCGTGCAAGGGGATTGGAAGAGCTCCCCATGGCCGCATCTCTTCCTTCTTTCCAGTCTGGGCTCCTGTCAGGCAGTCTCCTCAGACCCCCAGGAACTTGGCTCAGGCTGCCCGCCCCCTGTTGCTCCTGCATCATTATGCAAATAGGTCATTATGGGGCCACATTCATGGACAAATTTGCATATTACCTCTTTATATGTATAGATAATTCACTCACTCATTCATTTATTCATTAGGTAATTTAAGAACTGCTTAAAACATTATATTTGTGCTTAAACTTATTGGCTTGTATATGTCTGAGAATTCTCTATGAGAACCTAAAATAAACTAGTCTTTACAAAGGAATTTATAATCGCATTTTGTGAAAAATAGAAAAAAAGAGAGAACAAAGAACATGTTTTTGAAAGATCAGACAGAGGCCGAAAAACCAGGACTACAGGCTTTATTAGAGGAGAAGGACCTGCTGGGCTGTCTGGCAAGGAGAGAACAGCAGCACATGCAGGGGTGGGCACGCCTTTTGAGGGGCGGAATGGGAAGGGGTGGGGGCTTAGTGTACTCGGCGCACACTGATTGGTGGCTTACTGCATTGTCCATATAGGACAAGGGCTTAGGGTATTTGGCAGGTGTGGATTGGTGGTCCAATGTATAGTCCATATAAGGTACCTGGTTAGTCACTCAGGTATTTCTGGGCTGCAGGTTACGTCATACTCCACCCACCAGTTGGGGGAAGGGAGGATCTATCAGTTTTCTTTCTCTATTTGAATATAATTTTATCCCAACAAATCTCAGATTGCTACTAAACGGGAAGAGTTCATCCACCCAACTCTAGCAGAGCTGGACAGTAAACACAGAGAATTACAGTAGAGAAAAATTGGCTATTTTATCATGAATGGTGCCACCCAAGAGAATGGGAAACTAATGCTGAAAAGCCTGAACTCCTTGATCCAGGGTTTAGGAGCAGGTTTTTAAGGATATGGGGAAACAGATATATGGAAGCATTGGTGAGAGAAGTTTTAATTTGAAGATCTTGGAGCTTGGCCATTATGGTAAGGGGCTTCAGCACCAGACCTTCCTGGACAATGGACTCTTTCCTTCTGAATGAATTACAGTATGTCCCAGTCCTTTGGTTCGCTGTGTGTGTTTGGGGATGGAGAAAGCAAGACTTTGGTTGTGGGTACAGATGAAGGTCAAAGTTTTCTCTTCTGCACATGCTTTGGCTGCATGATTTGCAGTTTTGATCTGTTGTCTCTGAAAAGCAACTCAGTATCTCATTAAACAGTGTAAGACCATTTTGACCTGGTTCTGCAGTTAAAAATAATTTAGTACAGTACAAAGACAAGAGTATTCTTTACATTGTTTCCTC
Organism: Myotis brandtii; assembly: GCF_000412655.1. Taxonomy (NCBI): domain Eukaryota; kingdom Metazoa; phylum Chordata; class Mammalia; order Chiroptera; family Vespertilionidae; genus Myotis; species Myotis brandtii. The sequence goes on from NW_005354875.1 coordinate 191,305, forward strand.
ATTCCACACCAAAATTCACCAAGCACTTATTCTGACTGGATATTTAAATATTTTTCTTTATAAAATCACTCACAGCATTTCAAAGTTATTGCCAGGAAATCAAACTTTATATTTTAAAGTACAAACATGTCATCATTTATACAAACAACTGATAGAAAGAGGCTGCTCTTTGTTGTGTCATTAACTCAACAGCAATTTGTGTATTTAACAAACCATAGGGCTTTTTGAAATAAACCTAGGTCTTGTTTATCTGTTTTCTTTTGTTTAATGCACATGGAATTCTAAACAAATTTTCTCTTTTGTGGGTAAACAACATAAGCAGACATATTTAATTAAGTCTACATTAAAAAGGAAAGATAGCCATAAAAATATATTCTTAATAAATTGAACTAATTAGTGGTTGAAATCAGTGAAGGTTATTCAATTTAATTAAGAAGGAAAGGTCTTAAAAACCCAAGTCAAAGATACTGTATCTAGCTTCAGGTTCAGAGTTGAAAGTGGAGTGGGGTGAGAGGATTACTTTATGCCCTTCTTAGATGTATTAAAATCATTTGGCACAAACTGTAAAGTTTCTTTCTTCTCCCTTTTTTGAACACAGTCCTATTTACTATCAGACTATCAGGCTGGGAAGTAAAGAGGGGAAGTAGCTACAAGAAGGAATAATTCATACATTATTCCTTCCTTTGGTCTAAATATCCTGTGCACCTGCAGCTTTGGGATAGTAATGGAAATATAAGTACTTAGAAATTCAAAACAAGTTTGTAAAGTGCATGTCTTACCATGCAAATCATGTACTTTATACACCTGTACAGAGTTAATCAACATAATTTATTTAGAAAAATATCTTAATTTTATAAAATTTAAAAATATTTTACATTTGTGAATGAATGACAAAGTTACATTTGGTCAATGTTAAGTTTAGTTCAGAATACTGTAAAGCTCAGCTTATTGTGTGCCTTGAGGGTCTCAAAATAAATTAAAGGGTGGCAGACATAAAAGTGCTGTGCATTAATGAGGATTCACATAGAGCTGCATTCAGTCATCTGCACTTTGGTGCATGAATAACAAGTGACCATTCATACTGCTAAGTAGGCAAATGTAGCTACCAATGTGAAAAAATAGAGTGATTTAGTTGTAAATTCAACAAGTAGGAGTCCCTCTAACCTTAGGGTTCTTTGCATTTGCTTAATGGGCTAGTAGAGGACTTGACTACACAAGTCTTAACAAATCAACACCTTTTCTTTACAGTACACTTTAATCACAGGAGCTCTAGAAAATCACATTTGCTGTGTGGTAGGCTTTTCAGAACTAAATTGATGGGATACTGTTGCTGAAACTGAATAGGGTTTACTTTCATTTTTTAGTGTGAATATGTTTTTTCATGTGGAACCTCACGAAAGATTTCAAGAAGCACCTCACATTAAAAGAAAACACACACAATAATCTTGCTTAAGCTTTAATAAGCACTGCCATTTTCTGTGACACTTGTATTTGGATTTTTCACATAGGTGATCTAAAAATTCATATCTATTTTTTAATTATTCAAGAAATGCTGATTAAGTACCTAGTTTTTGTGATATACTCATCTAAGAAGAAAGTTTCCTGTAGGAGATGCTATTTAGATTAAAATCTGAAGAATGAGTAAGTATAAGCCAGAAATATAATGTTAATAATAATAGAATAGGCCAAAAATGTAGTTCCTGGTGGTGAGCACCACATCGGAAAAACAAGACTTCACTTACAGTTTTGGCTCACTCCGAAATGAAATCAAACCAGTAATCAGGAATTTTCTGCTCAGCACTAGTGAAGTAATCTGCCTGATAAACCATTGCCATCCTCTAAAGCAGTGGTTCTCAACCTGTGGGTCGCGACCCCTTTGGCGGTCAAACATCCCTTTCACAGGCGTCGCCTAAGACCATCCTGCATAACAGATATTTACATTACAGTTCTTAACAGCAGCAACATTACAGTTATGAAGTAGCAACGAAAATAATTTTATGGTTGGGTCACAACATGAGGAACTGTATTTAAAGGGCCAGAAGGTTGAGAACCACTGCAAAGTAACTTTGCAATAACCAGCCCATATTTTTGCCCAGCATAAATTTCTTGTTCCTGCTTCATTCTGCTTCTAAAAGTCTTTCAATTTTTATTGCTCCTCAGAGATCCTTTCTATCTGCTAGATTGAATGCTGCCTATTTGAATTTCTTTGTGCTCAAGTAAAACATGAAATTGTCAATAAGCCTTAGTTTACCATTTACCAATGGGCAAATTCAGACTGAGAAAATATAAGTAAGAGTAAATTGTATCCCATGCATTATTATAGTATAAATGAGTTAGAAAAGGAAAGGCTGTGATCACAAAGCTGGAGAGGTTTGGATCTTATCTTGAATGAAAAAAAAACACAGTGATTTGGTCAAGTGTAGAATAGGGTATA
>NW_005354875.1:193832-201193 GCF_000412655.1 Myotis brandtii
ATATATATATATATATGATAAATAGAGAAAGAGTGAAAGTTAAAAAGGTGATTTTCGTTATTTGTTCATTAGGGAATTTAAAAATAACAGGAAAAAAAAACTTCAAAAAAAAAAAAAAGGAAATAATGGTGGTAGAATAAGAGGATGCTACACAGGCATGATCCCAGGACCAAATTTGAATTAAAACTAAAATACAAAATAAAAGCACACTGTATAGTCAACTGAAGGCTAGCTGGAGAGAACTCTCATAACCAAGGACAGAAAGTGGAGACTGCATAGAGACTGGTAGAAAGGGCCAAGTTGCCAAAGTGCTGGCTGGGCTCCCACAGACAGCAGCTAAAGTTCTGGACATATATCTCAGCTATGGGAGGTTGCCACTGAGAACTCTGGGGTATAATCCCCATGATGAGCTCCCCAGCAGAGAGCACCAGAACTGAGAAAGGTGCCCACATAACATCTGGTTGTGAAAATCAGCAATGTTGCTGACTGCTAGGGAGAGATGCCTGAAAATGCAGGCACTCTCTTAAAGGGCCAATACACAAAATTTAGTGTGCAGCCACTCACGTTGGGCTCCAGCAGAGGGAGGGCAGATTAGACTGGAGCTGTGTGAGAAGAATCCAGGGTTGGAGGATCTGGGGTTAGAACTTGGAAAGCAGAAACCCCAGTTTCCTGTGCTAAATCATTCCTCATGCTGCGGAAGGTATCTTTCTCAGGCAGACATTTACTATCCTGCCATTTTTGACTGTGAGGAAGACAGGTGACTCACCCTATTTTAAAATCCCTTGCCCTACCCAATGGAATTTCTAAGGCTCATTAAGAGACTGAGAATAACAATTAGGCTCCAGGCAAAAGCAATTGTCCCACCCTGTTAAATGGCCTCACAACCCACCTATGGACTATGGCTTGAGGACACTCCAAATGGATTCAATCAGTCTACAGGAAGAGGCAGTTCTCTGAAGGCTTTTAGCCTAATCTAATTAGTCAGAAATAGCAGTTTTGGTCCCTGCTGCAGATGCCATCCCAAACTGCTCAAGAGAGGCAAAAGCCAGTGGAACCCCAAGTGCCTGCAGCTGACACCAGCTCCATGGATGAAGGAAGTATAGCTCAGAACAGGGTCAATCAAGGTGTGAGACTCAAGGCAGACCCAGCCTCTGGGCTAAGAAGTCCCTGACTAAGGACAGATGGCAAGAAGACATTGGGGTCAAACCTAACTGGCAGCAAGTTCTTGCACACATGGGACATCAATCCTCAATTCCCAATTACAACAAGAGAGCCCCAAAAATGCACACAAGGGGAATTCCTAGAGCGTCCAGCTTAGGTTAACAAAAAGAGTACACCACTGGACCCCTCAAGATACCTTCTGCATAAGGCCCTCCCACAAAGACTGGGAGGCATGGCAGTTCTACCTAATACATAGAAGCAAATACAAAGAGACAGCAAAAATGGGGAGACAAAGAAACAACCCCAAAATGAGAGAAAAGAAGGAATCTCCAGAAAAAGAACGAAATGAGATGGAGGCAAGCAACCTATCAGAAATAGAGTTCAAAGCAATGGTTATAAAGATGCTTAAGGAACTTAGTATAAATTACAACAGCATGAAGAGGGAAATAGAAGCCATTAACAAGAAGCAGACATAAATGAAGAATAATATATCTGACATGAAAAACACACTGGAAGGGATTAAAAGTAGATTGGATGAAGAAGAAGACCAAATCAGAGATTTGGAAGATAAGGTAGCAATAAATAACCAATTAGAGCAGCAAATAGAAAAAAGGATTTTAAAGCAGCAAGACAGTTTAAGGGAGCTCTGGGACAACATAAAATATAACAACATCCTCATTACAGGTATAATAGAAGGGGAAGAGGATGAGCAAGGAAAAGAAAACTTGTTTAAAGAAATAATGATAGCCCTAGCCAGTTGGGCTCAGTGGATAGAGCATCGGCCTGTGGACTGAAGGGTCCCAGGTTTGATTCCGGTCAAGGGCACATGCCCCTGTTATGGGCCAGATCCACAGTAGGGGGCATGCAGGAGGCAGCCAATCAATGATTCTTTCTCATCATTGATCTTTCTGTCTCTATCTTGCTCTCCCTTCCTCTCTGAAATCAATAAAAATATATTTAAAAAAAGAAATAATGACAGAAATCTTCCCCAATCTGGTGAAGGAAAATGTCACACAAGTTCAGGAGGCACAGACAGTCCTAATCAAGATGAACTCAAAGAGACCCACACCTAAACACATCATAATTAAAATGGCAAATGTTAAAGACAAAGAAGAATCTTAAAGGCACTCCATAACAAAGAAACAGAATTTCCAGAGGATGAGGCCCAGAAATCAGGATTTTAAAAAGATTCCCAGGTGATTCTAATGTGCAGCCAAGGTTGAGAACCACTGCCTTAGAGAAAAGAAGGGGAAGGAAATGGCACAGTTATGCCCCCCTCCCCCTCCCTGGGGTGGAGAGCAAACACTGAGTTCTTCATCCTGAATGTATTTACCTCTCTCTTGTAGGTGGAAATCTTAGGGGAGGTCTCAGGAGAGAGGCTTAATAGAATATTCATCAGCTCTCCAGGTGTGCTTTCTCAGGTTTGTGGTCTCCACTGATTGATCAACACCAGAACAGGGAGTCATCAGTCAATGTAGTTCAGTGGTTGGCAAACCGCGGCTCGCGAGCCACATGCGGCTCTTTGGCCCCTTGAGTGTGGCTCTTCCACAAAATACCAGTGCGGGCATGCACGTACAGTGTGATTGAAACTTCGTGGCCCATGCTCAGAAGTTGGTTTTCGGCCTGGGCAAGTCTATTTTGAAGAAGTGGCGTTAGAAGAAGTGGGGGGTGTCGGTCGGTTGGGCGACAGGAGAGGCAACGCAGACAGGCCGCGGGATACGCAGTGCGGGGGAGGTACATTGTTTTGAGGTACATTCGCTGAGGTCGACCCCTTCCAACTCTCCCATCCACACTCATCTTGTATACTTGTTTCAGATAGACAAGTGTGGATGGGAGTGTTGGAAGGGGTCGACCTCAGTGAACGTACCTCAAAACAATGTACCTCCCCCGCACTGCGTATCCCGCGGCCTGTCTGCGTTGCCTCTCCTGTCGCCCAACCGACCGACACCCCCCACTTCTTCTAACGCCACTTCTTCAAAATAGACTTGCCCAGGCCGAAAACCAACTTCTGAGCATGGGCCACGAAGTTTCAATCACACTGTACGTGCATGCCCGCACTGGTATTTTGTGGAAGAGCCACACTCAAGGGGCCAAAGAGCCGCATGTGGCTCGCGAGCCGCGGTTTGCCAACCACTGAACTACATTGACTGATGACTCCCTGTTCTGGTGTTGATCAATCAGTGGAGACCACAAACCTGAGAAAGCACACCTGGAGAGCTGATGAATATTAAAAAATTTGGCTCTCAAAAGAAATATCAATCGTTGTACTGTTTATATTTGTCTCTGTTGACTAATGAGTTTGCCGACCACTGATGTAGCTGATCCTGAGGCAGGCACAGCATCACTTATCTGGTTGTGCAACTTTTCTGGGCCTGGAGCTAAAATAAAACTGAGGCCTAGATGTTATCTTTAAGTAAGAAAAGGTCATTGGGTCTAAACCACATGACCAGCAATATAAAAGATCAAGGGTCCAAACCACATGACCCATAATATGTTAGGGAGGAAAGGTTACTCTGGAGGCAAGATCCCTGTTTTCCTAGTTTTGCCCATTTATAGGCATCTGGGCTTTCTGCTCTGGTGAGGTTCTGTACCTGTCCCATCATCCTTGATCTGTTCATGTCTGTCTTATTGCCTATAACACCCCCTCTAAGAGCACAGTAGAGTCAAACGCTGAACACTGAGTTAGAGTCATTTTACTTGCAGAGCATTAAGCAAGGACAATGGAAAGCTATATCATTTAAAACCAAAACTTGCCAATGGCTTAGCTTGGACTTTTAAGGCCCCAAATCATGAGTAATTATGAGTAAAGTGTTTAGGATCATAGGCTATGTTGACTAGTGAATTCTTATGCAAGTTTCAGCAATCTAATTTATTTAGCTCCTGGTGTCATTTTGTCTGTGTCCACATGACTATGGCCAGGGGGTCTCAAACAGAAAGAGAGCACCTCGATATTTGTGAGTCAGGGACATTATCTTAAGAGTGAAAAACAAACGAACAAACAACAACAACAACAACAACAAAAAACATATCTAGAAGAGAAACCAAGATGGTGGGGTAGGTGAATGCCACTACTCATCTCCTTTCATAACCACATCAAAATTACAAATAAAATACAGAACAACCATCATTCAGAACCACCTGAAATCTAACTGAATGGAAGCCCTACAACTATGGATGTAAAGAAGAAAGCACATCTAGATTGGTAGGAGCGGCAGAATGCAGAAAGGGCTGGTCCGACATGCACAGTGGCATTTTTAAAATTGTGAGAGATATCTAAGCTGAGGAGGCCTCTTTTGAGGAGCAAGGAGTTCCAGCCACACCAGACCCATCAGCCCAGGATTCCAGTGCTGGAAAGAGAAGCCCCTGGAACTTTGGGCTGTAAAAACCAGCTGGTATTGTGGCTGAGTGAGAGGGAACCTGATGGAGACAAAGGCACTTTCTCTTAAAGGAACTTACTCAGACTCACTCCCTCTGAGCCCCAGTGCTGGGGGAGCAGCTTGAAAGGATCCAGGGACATACAAGGAGAAATAAGTTGTCTGTCATCAGAGTAAGAACTCAGGGGCAGTTTTCTCCCAGACAGAGGTGCTCCCAGGGGTCATTGTTCCTATGCTGAGACCTCCCCCATCACAGACCTGATTGGCAGGCACCATATCTGAGTCCATGAACCTGGCTCACACTGTTTGCTCTACTGTGGTGATTCCCTGAGACTCCACCCAAGCTATTTGCAGCAGCTTTTCCATATCAATGGCCTGTCCTGGCTCAGGCTTCAGACTTTCATAAAGTCTCTCAAACAAGCAGCAGCTGGCATCAGGGTGCTGTATACCTCTCAATAAGAAGCCCCAAGCCTGACACTAGGAGCAGCCTGCCTTGATTCATAACTTGACACTTCCAAACACAACACAAGTAGCAGCCATCTGCAGGTAATTCTATAGCTCCTGCTGGGTGGCCCCAAGCAGTGACTGACTTTATACCTTCCAGGAGGCCCCAGAGCCAGTGCACCCAGTGGACGACTTCAGAGCACTCCAAATTACAGATCTACACATCCACAAGTAACACACTCAAGAGGCAGACTCAGTGAGCACCATAGCCCCACTGAAGCAAGTCCTGCTCCATAGAGGTATATCCTGCATGGCAGCTCTTCCACTGTAGTTGCAGCTTGTCCTCACAGCCTGGGGGTCAATTCCTCCCAATGACACCAACAGTAATCAAGGCTCAACTACAAGACAATACACACAGCCCACACAGGGGTGCACCTAGAGTGCCCAGCTTAGGTGACTGGGAAGGCTGAGCTACCAGACCCTACACAAGGCTACTCTACCAATTTTTGGAGACATAGCAGCTCTACCTAATACATAGAAACAAACACTGAAAAGTAGCCAACCTGCAGAGACAAAGAAACCTGTCACAAATGAAAGAACAGAAGAAATCTCCATAAAAAGAACTCAATGAAGTGGAAGCAAGCAAACTACTAGATACAGAGTTCAAAAAAATGGTTATAAGGATGCTCAAGGATCTTAAAAATAACTTCAAGAGACTTTGTGAGAATTTCAAAGAACTTAGTGAGAATGTCAAGGACATGAAAAAGACCAGACAGAAATGAAGGATACATGAACTAAAATGAAGAATAATTTACAGGGAATCAACTATAGAATAGATGATTCCAAGAATCAAATCAGTGATTTGGAAGATGAGGCAGCAGAAAACATCAAATCAGAAGAGCAAAAAGAAAAAAATAATCCAAAAATATGAAGATAGTGGAAGGAGTCTCTGGGACAACTTCAAGTGTACCAATATTCATATCACGGGGTTGCCAGAAAAAGAAGAGAGAGATAAAGATATTGAAAACCTATTTGAAGAAATAATAACAGAAAACTTTCCTTACCTGGTGAAAGAAATAGACTTACAAGTTCAGGAAGCTCAGAGAGTCCCAAACAAGAGGAACCCAAAGAGGCCCACACCAAGGCACATCATAATTAAAATGCCAAAGGTTAAATACAAAGAGAGAATCTTTTTCTTTTAATTCTAACCAGAGGATATTTTTCCATTGATTTTTAGAGAGAGTAGAAGAGAGAGGGAAAGACAGAGAGAAACATTGATGTGAAAGAAACACATCAGGGCTTGGGCTGGGGAGGATCCTGCAATCGTGGTACATGCCCTTGACTAGAATTGAATCTGTGAACCTTCATTCCGCAGGCTGATGCTCTATTCACTGAGCCAAACCAGCTAGGGCCAAGGAGAATCTTAAAAGCAGCAATAGAAAAGCAGTTAGTTACCCACAAGGGAGCAACCATATTACTGACAGCTGATTTCTCAACAGAAACTTTGCAGGCCACAAGAAGTGGCAAGAAATATTTAAAATGATGAGTTACAAGGAACTACAACCAATATTACTCTACCCAGCAACGCTATCATTTAGAATTCAAAGTCATATCAAGAGCTTCACTGATGAGAAACCAAGATGGCGGCATAGGTAAACACCTGAAATTGCTGCTGCAAAAAACCACTTCAAAACTACAACTAAAAGACAAAACGAACATCATCCAGAACCACAGGAAGGCTGGCTGAGTGGAAATTCTACAACTAGAAGGAAAGAGAAAAACACACTGAGACTCAGAGGAGGTGCAGAAGTAAAGTGCAGAGGTACGGAGGCGCACGTGGAAAGGGCTGGCAACTGAGAACGCGGTTGTCTTTTTCAACCGGGAGGGAGAAACAAGCTCCCAACTGCTCTGAGCTCCAGTTCCGGGAGAGTCTCTGGGGACCCAGACTCATACGGGGAGAAACTGGACTATCTGGCATCGGGCGGAATTCAAGGGCGGCTTTCTCTCAGAGGTGCTTGCAGCGATTACTGCTGGACACTGAGACCCGGGGCCTCTTAGCGCAGGGCTGACGATAAGCCATAGCTGTTTGCTCTGCCCTGTTGATTACATGAGCCTCTGCCCCACCCAAGCTGTGTGCAGAGGCTTTTGCATATGAATGGCCTGGCCCTTTACAATCTAACATTACCTAACAAACTGCAGCTGGGTCAGAGAGACCCAGAACTTCCAAAAGAAGGCCCAAGGCCCCACAGCAGCTTGCATTGCTTCACAGCTGGGCCTCATCTGGGCACCTCCAAACCCCAAACAAAGAAGAGGAATCTGCAGATCTCTCCATAGCTCCTGCTGCGTAGCCTCAGGCAGAGGCTAAATTAGCACCTCCTTAGA
>NW_005354875.1:202238-207456 GCF_000412655.1 Myotis brandtii
AGCTTCACAGATAAGAAAAAGCTAAAGGAGTTCATCACCACCAAACCAGTATTATATGAAATGCTGAAAGGCATTCTTTAAGAAGAGGAAGAAGAAGAAAAAGATAAAGATAAAAATTATGAACAACAAATACACATCTATCTACAAGTGAATCTAAAAATCAAGTTAATAAATAATCTGATGAACAGAATAAACTGGTGAATATAATAGAACCAGGGGCATAGAAAGGGAGTGTACTGACAATTCTCGGGGGGAAAGGGGTGTTAGGGGTGCGGAAAGAGACTGGACAAAAATCGTACATCTATGGATGAGGACAGTGGTGGGGGTAAGGGCAGAGGGTGGGGTGGGAGCTATGGGGGGAAAAAAGAGGAACAACTGTAATAATCTGAACAATAAAGATTTAATTAAAAAAATAGCTTTACTGACAAGAAAAAGCTAAAGTTGTTCACCACCAAACAAGTATTGAACAACAACAACAACAAAAACAACAAAGAGAAGGAGGAGGAGGAGGAGGAGGAGAAAAGACAATAAATACATATCTATCAACAATTTAACCAAAAAATTAAAATAAATGAACAAGGAATATAATGAACAAAATAGAGCAATGACTAAAATAGGACTAGAGGAATGGAAACATGGATCATACTGACAGATTTCAGAAGGTAGGAGGGGAGTGATGGGAAGAGATTAACCAAAGAACTTATATACATATATGCATTACCTATGGACAAAGACAATAGGATGGTGAAGTCCTGGGGCACGGATGGAACCAGATGTAATGAACAGTGGGAGGGGGACATCTGTAATACAATAAAGATTTAAAAATAAATAAAAAGAACTGAGCTATACATGTTTAATAGACTATAATCTTCTGTTATATTAAGCAGAGTATACCTTCTGAAACTTTCTTTAGAGGCATGTCATAGGCCCCAGAGCCTGACTACATTCCAGTGCAGCTATGATTCTCAAGATGGCTAATTTAATAATTTTAACTGAAAGCTAAATTCTTATATATTTTGTGTCAATGTAGTAAATGTCCAAATCTGTGCAGAATTTTTATGAGTTTATTTGAGCCAAACTGACCACTGTTAGGTTTTGGCCAGTGACTCGGGCTGTGAAAGCATTCACAACTAAAAGAGAAGATGCAGAGAGGAAGTTTATTTTACTTTCTATGAAGCTAAAGGGCCAGTACATTGATAAATAATACAAGGGCAAGAAAAGAAACATAAGCTGATTTCCACTTTTAAAGGGTAATAACTGCTGTTGCTAGGTGACAAGGAAGGGAGGAGGATTTGGGGCTGAAACAGTCCAGCAGGTGTCTTTGGGAGGTGTTTATCAGTATTTTTCCATAGCCTGTAAAACATTCTTAGAGCAAAAGTTATAAAGAGTTCAAAAGAGGCCTGTATGAAGGGGAAGGAGGAAGGGAACTTTATACTAACTAGAAATTCCTTGGTGTGAATTATCCCTGAGTTCTGAGCAGGGAGGAGGGGGAATGCAAGAATGTAGCCTTGGGAGTAACTTATCTGGTCTTGTAGTCTGAACATATTGGCTGTTTAAATCAGAGGAGCTATCAATCTTGGGGTTTAATTACCAGGTGCTTCTCATAAATTGTGGAAGGCCACAGCACAGAAAAAGAAAAGCCTTACAACAACAATTGCCAGGAAGTAAAATATCAACAGGTTGAAAAAATGCTCCAGAAAATGGCGGTTTTACCACTTATTTTATACATCAGAATCAAAAGACATAAACGGGTTACATGAAATCCATTGGTAATAGATTATGGAGGGGGAGAAAGAAAAGTGGGGAAATCTCTGAGATTGAATAAAAAGTAAAATGGAGAAACACATACTTCTTTTACATTAGTGAGTATAGGATAATTAACAATTAATATTTACAACACAGAGTGGTGTTATAGGAGGCAGGAATAGTACCAGTTATCTGACTGGTGGGGTCAGACCAAACCTGGGTTCAGCAACCTCGGTACTTGATTTCTGGCTAAAAAATGAATTCAGAGCCAAGACCCAAACTTGCTAGAGAACATTTATTTGAGCAAGCAAAGAGAAAGTACACTTGAAGATAAATTTTGAGCAGACAGCTCAAAGAGTTGCCCTGGGGAGTGGGCTAGGGTCCCTTTTAAACCCTTGGAGGGGAATTAACTGCTTTCTTATTAAAACTGACCTATCAGGGACTGCCCTGTGGTCTTCTGTACTTGCATGGAAGTTAGATGGGGCTTTCTTCCAGCCCCTCTCCACTTGTTCTCCTCTATGGGTGGGAATCTGCCACATGACTTACCACATGCCAGAGGAGAAAAGGTAAGGAGAATCCCACCTGCATGGCTGGAGGCATTCTAGGATAAAGAGAGTTCCTAGGGGCAATACCTGCCATTCTAGGTTGGAGACAGGTCATAGGGGCAAGGTCTTGAATTGAATATCTCTAATATCTGCTCTACCGGCTCTTTCTTACTACTAGGTGTCCAGGGTGTTCCATCCTGGTGACCTTCTGTACTTGGCCCATGGTCCTTGTTCTGCTCATGTCTGTCTAATGGCCTACAACATCAGTATGTGGGAAAATAAAATAACAATGAAGGGTACTGTGGTCTCATATTCTCATGGTAGACTGTGCGCTGGGGTATCTAGAAAAAATAGGATTACTATGACATTCCAAAGGTATGTTATCATAGATACAAAAAGACAGTAGATGAGCTCAGTTAAGTTGCTGTCCTAGCATATGACTATACACTATGACTCGCTTTTAGTTAGAAATTTTTAATTTCAGACAATCCTATGTGGATACTTTTTATCTCTGAGTTTGTAAAGCCCATTATGCAGCCCTCATCTGAGCTTGTCATGTTTAGTATGTGGTCCTTTTTTTGTCTACAGTAGTCTATTATAATTTGCAATCAGTTTCATATATATGGTACATACCCAGGGAAAAATTACTAACTTAAACCACAAGATTTAATACCATCTTCAAGTAAAGACCAAAAAAACAGAAAGGTGTAGAGAAGCCAAATATGAGGACAGTATCAGGAAAAGCAAGGTGAACAAGTATAAGTTTTGTCATGAAGATTGAATCCTTTTCTTTTCCATTGGTAAGAGTCTCTTGTGATCTACAGTCAGCCTTCTCTTACTGCTCAAAGTGGGAAATAGCTTTACAAATGGAAATTTCCTTTATAAATGTAAATTTTCCTTACAAAATGTTAACTTCTATTCTGTTTTCCGAACTCCTCCTGACTTCTGTTTCTCAAAATAATCAACTCAAAATAATCCTTATGCTAAAGAAACATATTTTGGGGTTGCATATTCTGCTACTCTTCACAACCATTCAAAATATATATACAGGGTTACAGCTTCCACTTAGGATATAGAAAGCTAAAATGAGCCCAGCTGGTGTGGTTCAGTGGTTGAGCATCGACCCATGAACCAGGGGGTTACAGTTCAATTCCTAATAAGGGCATGTGCCCAGGTTGTGTGCTCAATCCTCAGTAGGGAGGTGTGCAATAGGCAGTCTATCAATGATTCTCTCTCATCATTGATGTTTCTGTCTCACTCCCTCTCCCTTTCTCTCTGCAATAAAAAAAAATAAAATAAAAAATTTTAAAAAAGCTAAAAAGAGAGGGGAAAACAAAGAAATAATAAAGTGCTAGAAAATTATGGACCCATCAGAGAGTTGAGGTTTAGGGCAACCAACTAATCCAAAATATAGGAAAACCTAGGCATATTCCATGAAAAATAAATTGCAAACACTTGATTATAGAGATGGGGAAAAGACTAGAAAATGAACATCATACAAGATAGAAAAATTCTATTTATTTTCACTGGGTTGTTACAGGTTGAGTGTAAGCTAGCATTTTAATATGGAATCTGAGAGCTGTAGACAAAAAAGTAATTTGCTCTCACTCACAAATTTTTCACCTTGGATCTCACCAAGTGTATGTTAAAGGTATTATTGAACTAAAGTATATGTGCCTGATGCTTAAAAAAAAACAAAACTCAAAACCTCAGAGTTTCACGCAAAAAAAACACACATTTATTAAGCAAGAAGGTACCAAGTGAGAAGATTGGAGAATTAATAGTGTTTCACATACATCTTGCTTGGTGGACTAGGCTTAGAGTTTTTAAAGGGCTGAGGGAATAGGTATGCCGAAGTGCTGGTGGAATATTTTCATTGGAGGATCTTGTAACTTGGCCATCTATAATAATAAAAGGGTAATATGCTAATTAGACCACACATCGTCCAGACGTCCTTCCTGAGGAAGCCGGTGCTGGAGCCAAGCCAGCCCGGGTCCCTGGTGCCTGGAGGTGGCCCAAGGGAAGCCAGCCAGAGTCCTTGGTGCCTGCAGGTGGCTTGATGGAAGCAGTCCAGGTCCCAGGTGCCAGAGGGAAGGAAGGCTTACTCTTGCACAAAATTCGTTCATCGGGCCTCTAGTCTACACTAATAAAAGACATGCAAATAACCATCACTCCGCCACTCTGCTACACCCACAAGCCAGGCCCACCGGCCAATCATGACTGAGTATGCAAATTAACCCAACTAAGATGGCGGGGACCAGAGAGCTGGAGCGAGCAGGAGGCTTGGGTTGCCCCAGGCAATGGAGGAAGCCAAGATTCCTGCCTACCCTGGCTGGACCTGGGCTCTACTCAAGGCTACAAAGTTTCAATTATAGAAGACTAGAGGCCTGGTGCACAAAAATTTGTGCACTCGGGGGGGTCCCTCAGCCAGGCCTGTGCCCTCTCACAGTCTGGGACCACTCGGAGGATGTCCACCTGCTGGCTTAGGCCCGCTCCCTGGGGGATTGGGCCTAAGCTGGCAGTCAGACATCCTTCTGGTGGCCCAGGAGCCCTTGGAGGATGTCCACTTGCCAGCAGGGAGCAGGCCTAAGCTGTAGACGGACATCCTTAGCGCTGCTGAGGAGGCAGGAGAGGCACCCACCACCACCGCTGTACTGGTAGCCATCAGCCTGGGTTGTGGCTGAGCAGAGCTCCCCCATGCGGCAGCGCACTGACCACCAGGGGGCAGCTCCTGCATTGAGCATCTGCCCCCTGGTGGTCAGTGTGTGTCATAGTGACCAGTCATTCCCAGTTGTTCTGCTGTTAGGGTCAATTTGCATATTACCCTTTTATTATATAGGACTAGAGACCCGGAGCACAAAATTCATGCACGGGGTGGGGGGGGGGGGGGTCCCTTCAGCCCAGCCTGCACCCTCTCCAATCTGGGA
>NW_005354875.1:207742-212402 GCF_000412655.1 Myotis brandtii
ACAGCCGGCCAGGGCAGGTGGGAAGCTTGGCTTCCACCATTGCTGGGGCAACCAAGCCTTTTGATTGCTCCAGCTCCATGGCTGCCGGCTGCCATCTTAGTTGGGTTAATTTGCATATAGTCGCTCTGATTGGATGGAGGGCGTGGCTTGGGGCATAGCAAAGGTACAGTCAATTAGCATCTTTGTCTTTTATTAGTGTAGATAAATAAATCTCAGATACCTACTTCCAGCCCAAAAGGAGAGGCAGGGAGCGTGGGTCGCTGGGGGGGGCATGGCCAGCCTGAAAACGGCCATCAGCCCCTCAACCAGTCTGGCCAGGCACCCCAGCGAGACCCCACAACCCTGAAGGGGCTCTGGGCAGCCTGAAAATGGCCCTCAGCCCCTCACCCAGGCTGGCCATCCCCCCATGGGGTGAGGGTCCCCGCTGGGGGACTTGGCCAGCTTGGAAACAGCCATCAGCCCCTCACCCAGGCTGGTCACTCACCCCAGTGGGGACCCCCACCTTGAAGGGGGTGTGGCCAGTCTGAAAACAGCCCTCAGATCCTCACCCAGGCAGGCCAGGCCCCCCAGCAGGACCCCCCCAACCTGAAGGGGCTGTGGCCAGCCTGCAAACAGCCATCAGCCCCTCACCCAGGCTGGCTAGGCACCCCAGTGGGACCCCCCACCCTGACCCAGGACACCCTTCAGGACAAACCAACCGGCCCCCACCCATGCACCAGGCCTCTATCCTATATAATAAAAGGGTAATATGCAAATTGACCCTAACAGCAGAACAACTGGGAATGACTGGTCACTATGACACACACTGACCACCAGGGGGCAGATGCTCAATGCAGGAGCTGCCCCCTGTTGGTCTGTGTGCTCCCACAGTGGGAGCTCTGCTCAGTCACAAGCCAGGCTGACGGCAGCCAGCACAGTGGTGGTGGTGGGAGCCTCTCCTGCCTCCTCAACAGCGCTAAGGATGTCCGACTACAGCTTAGGCCTTCTCCCTGCTGTCAAGTGGACATCCCCCAAGGGCTCCTGGGCTGCCCGAGGGATGTCTGACTGCCAGCTTAGACCCGATCCCCCGGGGAGCCTGCCTAAGCCAGCAGGTGGACATACCCCGAGGGTCCCAGACTGAGAGAGGGCACAGGCCGGGCTGAGGGACCCCCCCCCACCCTGAAGTGCACAAATGTTTGTGCACCAGGCCTCTAGTTTATAATAAGGGGCTTTAACACAAGATCTTCCTGGACAATGGATCCTTGGCTTCTGAAAGAGTCCTGGTTTTCAAGTTTTGGTTATGTTTTGGTCCTTTTGTTAGGGTTGAGGAGTACTTTCATTCCAATGTGACTGTAAGCCAAAGTTCTCTCCTCTGCACATGCCATGGCTACATGACTTGAAGTCTTGGTCTGTTTTTTCTGTAAAGCAAATCTGTATCTTGTTAAACAGGATAGGGCCATTTTGAGCTGGTTTTGTGGTTACAAAGGGACTGGAAGCAATTTTAACTTTCTGAAAAAGCTTCCTTCATGTTGCAGAGCTGCTTGAAGGGAAGATTAATTGCTAAATAAAAGACATTGAGTCCCACCCTAGCCTGTTTGGCTCAATGGATAGAGTATTGGCCTGTGGTCCAAAGGGTCCCCAGTACAATTCTGGTCAAGGGAACATGCCTGGGTTGCAGGCTCAATCCCCAGTAGGGGGCATGCAAGAGGCAGCCAATCAATGATTCTCTCTCATCATTGATGTTTCTATCTCTCTCCCTCTCCCTTCCTCTCTAAAATCAATAAAATTATATTTTAAAAATTAAAAATAAATTAAAAAGACATTGAGTCCCACCCAGAGTCTTCCTTGCCATCTATCTTATGAAACTAAAAGCTTTAAACAGTTTGGGAAAGGAAAACAATGAGTTTTGTCATTAAAATACAGATGTATTCAATCTGGGGAAAGGCAATAGAAAAAAACATCTTTATTTGAAGATGAGGGGATGTAATACATATATCTACTGGCCATTAGAGATATTTTACAGAATCACTAAGGAGGTCCATAACATGAGATTTAAGGACACAAAGCATGCTTAAGACTGAGGTATTGAGAGTGGGGAAAGTCATGTCATGGGAATAAAGCCACAGTTGTCTAATTATTCACCTTATTAACTATAGATAAGAAGTTTTCTTACAGACCCTGGGAAACTGGAGGATGAAACAAGGCTGTAAAAAGATAAGATGCCTCAATGGGTCCATTACTCAGCAAAGAAATATATTTTGAGAACAGACCAGGACAGGACATGCTTTGATTTGGTTGCTGCACCTGGGCCCTGACCCCCTCAGGGAGTCTTTCTCAGGAATGCTGACCATTCTTCGGTCTCAGGAATGGGTTGAGCTGTTTGTAACATAATATATTAGCCACCTTGTTATCAGACTTTGAGCTCCTAAAGGCCGGACTGTAGACTCATCCTCCCCTTTCCATGTTACACTTGCAGCTCGCAGCTGCACGTAGCTATCTTCTTCCTTGCATGTATATAATCAGCCAAGTGGCAAGGAGGGTGAGAGCAGATTTTTTAGGTGACCAACTGCTCTCCCATACTGACGGCATTATTGGAATAAACACTCATATATGATTCAACCCTTTCTCTGCTTAATTGGCTCAAGTGGTGACAGGCAACCCAAACCTTTTGGCCATCCAGTTACAAAATTTGGGGACTCTGCAGGGATCCCCAGTAGGATTTGTTCCTCGGTAAGCATCAGAGACCCCGCTGGCTGCAGGGACTGGGGGCTTCTGGAACTGAAATTGGGACCTTTTTTTTTTTACTTGCAGCGTTGGCAAAAATTTTCCTGTGGAGTCCACTCTCAGCTCCAGTAATCCCAGTCCTTCCACCTAAATTGAATCAAGCCTTTTTATATGAAAGTAGGAGGAATCAAGAATGTTTATATGGCACACGAAGCATTGCTGCTTCTTGTCTGGGCTTCCTTATAAGAAAGCATATACAGCACAAGGCATGCATTTTATTGGGTGATGAGTAGGTACTGGTGGCAAGAAACCTCCAGCGATCCTTGCCTGGTCTCCAAGCCCTTAGTCTGATCCACTCTGGGAGGAGAAACATTACTTTGCTGCAGTGTGTTTTTTGTTTATTTGGGGGTTTTTGTTGTTGTTGTTGTTTTAACGCAGAACATTCTGAGGTTTCTGTGGCTAGACAGACAAGGAGTATGGTCTGAAGCTCTTGTCTGTGGTTGTGGCACCTGTAAATATTTTACATATAATGTCTCTGTTAATTGTTACTTTGTATCTCTTTGTCATTTAGTTTAATTTAAAGATGGGGAACATCCCACTTGGCTGTGTGTTCCAGCTGCTGAACCCATGGCAGGGATAGCAGAAACTTCCCAGCATCTGCCAAGAGTTCTTTATCTCAGGGACCCTCCCTGCTCTCCCTCTCAAGGCATCAGCCACCCATAACACTTAACTAATAAGAGTTCTTGTCTTTCTGTAATATAACTTTGATTACAAAAGTTCTTTACTTTCTTTCTTATCTTTTGGGGACTTGATTTGCACTTCACTGTTTTATAAACATTAAAAATCCTGTCTCTGCTGTTTGGACTTTGTGCCACTCAGACCTTATGAAGGCCATTTACTATACAGGTTAATATGAAAAAAATCTAAGACTAATGTCCCAGTCCTTTCTTTGCAAGTACTCATTTATTTACTTTAAAGGTTGTTTTTATTTCTATTTTAAAGAATAATAAAATCTCTTCTTATATACAAAATATCACATTATTACATCATAAGAATTCTACTCAGAAAAAAAAATATATGTATCATAATAATAAAAGGCCAAGAGGCATCACGAACAAAACAACCAAATGACCGGTCACCATGAGGTGGCATTGACCACTTCTCGGTCCTTCCCCCCTCTGCCGGCAAGTGGGGGTGGGGAGGGACTGGGGACTGGCAACTGGTGAGCGGGCTGAACTGCTGACCTCTTGGTCCATCTCCCCCTGGCCCGCAGGCTCTGATGGATCAGCAGTGGTGAACGGGGAATTGGGGTGGGTGGCAGGAGGATCAGGCTGGCTATCAGTCTGTTGGGATCACCAGGTCATCCCCAGCTGCTTGGGGGCTCAGGCTTGGAGGAAAGCGGGCACTGACAACTTCACCTCCATGCGCATGCACTGGGCTCGCTGCTGATGAAACACACTGTCCTCTCGAGGCCACTCATCCTGGGACAGATAGGCTGTGGGCACACCCCTCATCCTCTATCAGTGCCTCAAGCCCCAGCAGCAGCAGCAGCGGCAGCAGCAACGGCACCAGCGTGAGTTGCCCAGAGCAGGCAGTGCGTTCCATCAGCTGCTGACCCAGTGCATGCACATGGAGGTGAAGTCTTCGGTGCCTGTTTCCCACAGGCCTGAGCCCTGGAGAAGCCTGGGATGAGCTGGTGATCCCAACAGCCTGACAGCCCGGCAGCATAGGTAGCGTTCAGAATGGGGACTGGTGAACAGGCAGAAGATGGCCCTGATTGCAGGAAGCTAGGTCTAGGGACCCTACCCACATGATTTAATCGTGTGCTGGGCCTCAAGTATCTACACTAATAAAAGACAAACATGCAAATTGACCGTACCTTCACTACGCCTTAAGCCACACCCACCAGCCAATCAGAGTGACTATATGCAAATTAACCCAACCAAGATGGCGGCCG
>NW_005354875.1:213976-217435 GCF_000412655.1 Myotis brandtii
TACAGAATTTTTTACTTCTTTTCCAGTCTATTTAAAAAATACCATATAAATCTATATAAATTATATTGTAATTAAATCTATAACTATGTCATTTAAATTTTTTTTGTCATTTACAGACAGTCATTGCTTTACTCTAATGCCTTTACAAAAATGTTACATCTTCTAAAAAAATCCATGAAAAAGACTGATTTATTTTAAACTACATATCTCAAAAAATAAACTTTCAAATCATCCCCTCAAACTAAATAAAAATTATTAAAACTCTATAAAATATCTGAATTTGTGTAAATACTAACAATAAAAATTAAAAAATTTTGACTATAGGACCAAATAAACTAAAAATAATTACAATTTTTGTAATTTTTTGAAAATGTTACTAATTTTTAATTGTTATTTTCTAGACATAAAAATTATTTTTCTTAAAGTAATTTAATAAATTATACTTTCACAAAGAATATGAAGACATTTATATTTTTCTCCCTACCTAATTTAAAAACTCTTAATAAATAAATATTATCATTCTCATGAAAATATATTTATTTACATAAATCCAATAAAAATCTACTTTCTTCATAACAGGGCGTAAGCCAATTTCTAATTAAAATTTTATTAACCAACACTTTGATGAAATGTCATGTCTAAAAGAGACATCCCAGGACTCTGAATGTCACCAGAAAACTCTAAAAAATAAAAGCTGACTTTAAAGCCAATAAGCCCCTTAAATAAATAGCCTGGTACCTTACTTAGTCACATAATTCATGACAATCTTTCCAAAAAAAAAAAAATTACTCTCCTAAAAAATAGCAAGAAAAAAACCTCAAAACCTATAAAGAAAGACCTCAAAAACTTAAGAAATTTACCCAACCCTATAAATATTACAGGCAAGATCTAATGGCAACTTTGTGGCTTGACTTCTTTGCCCTAAGAATTAACTTTCTTATAAAATTCCAACAAAGCAAATTTAAAAAGCCTATATAATCAATTGCCATTCTTATTATATTTATACAAATAATCAGGTCAAACTAAAACTCATCTTAATACAATAAATAAATTAGTCTTAATTTAACTCTTTAATAAAAATAAAAATAATCTTAAAAATTATTTATACATATAAAAGCCTAAGCGACTGGTTGACTGGATGACCGGCTGGTAGCTATGACATGCACTGACCACCAAGGGGGCAGACACTCAATGCACGAGCTGCCCCCTGGTGGTCAGTGTGCTCCCACAGCGGGAGTGCTGCTCAGCAGTGATGATGAGCGGCGGCTGTGAGGTCATGAGCACGCTGGTATTGCCCTAGGACGGTCGCAAGGAGACTGCAGTAGACTGGCAGCGAGCCTACCAAATGGCAGTGGTGGCAGGCGCAGTGGGCCAGAATGAGCAGGAGCAGCACCCAGCATGGGCTCTGGCTCCTCCCCTGCCGCCTGCCACTTCACACACTACACATGGGCAGCAAGCTGGAACCCCACAAGTTACCAGGTAAGGCCAGGCTGTTGCAGTGCAGAGGTCCACTGATCCCTGCAGGCCAGGTCAAGGGACCCCACCAGTGCACGAATCCGTGCACTGGGCCTCTAGTATTTCAATAAAAACCATAATACCCAATTATAAATAATAAACTTCAATACAATTAACTGTCTTCAAATTTTTATTTTAAAATTATATCTGTATATGCCATACAGACCTCAGCACCTAATGACATCACCAGAAATATTCTAACTACAATCTATCAAATTGTCACTACAGTGAGGCCTTGACTTACGAGTGTCCTGACTAACGAGTTTTTTTGAGATACCAGCTGTCTCTCGGCCATTTTTTGCATTGAGTTGATAGAGTAATTTGAGTTAACGAGCTCCTTAACGAGCTCCTTAACGAGCTCCTTAACGAGCTCGGTCTCGGAACGAATTGAACTCGTAAGTCAAGGCCCCTCTGTATATGATTCCATTCTGGCAAAAGCCTTACATCTAAAAATCTTCTCAACTAATTTATGATTTACTATATACAATAACCCTTATGTTTTATATTATTCTGTTTCATAAAATATATGCATATGTCCCTACTTAACTAATTAATTACTCAAATAATATGGACCTCACTATAAAAGCCATTTACATTACTATGTCTTAAAAATAAGACTCAACAATTTGGATTTATAATTAAATCAATAAAACATAAATGGTCTATCAACTTCTCTTAAAATCACTTTCCCCTTTTTGACTCCCTCCATTATCAGAAAGAAAGGACTTCAGGACTCCACCCCCCATCAACAGAAAATAATTACAAAAAAAGACCGTACTCCTCCTTTCCCAAAAAGAATTCAAAGCCAAAATCCATTAAAAAATATGTAATCATCCAAGACTAATACAATTCAACAACAAAACATCTTCCATGTAAAACTAATCTTACAATTATGAAATAATAATACTAAGGGGGGGGGAGGGAGATGAGAGTGGGGAAGGTCATATAATAAAAATAAAACCACAGTTGTCTAATAATTATTCACCTTACTAACTATAAATAAAAAAATTTTCTTACAGACCCTGGAAAACTAAAAAATGAAATGAGACTATAAAAAAATAAAATGCCTCAATAAGTCCATTACTCAAAAAAAAAAAAAAAAATTAAAACAGACCAAAGACAGAACACACTTTAATTTGATTGCTATACCTGGATCTTGACCCCCTCCGGGAGTTTTCTCAGGAACACTGACCATTCTCTGGTCCTGGGAACAGACTGAACTGTGAATAATATCGTGAAAAATTAGCCACCTTATTATCAGACTTTGAACTTCTGCAGGCCGAACTACAAACTCTACCCTCCTCTTTCCATATTACACTTATAACTCACAGCTGCACATAACTATCTTCTCCCTCATCTACACTAATAAAAGAGAAACATGGTAATTAGCGTACTATGCTACCCTTCCCATTGGCTAATCAGCATATCCTTATGCAAATTAACTGTCAGCCAAGATGGCGGCCGGCAGCCAGGCAGCTGGAAGCGAACATGAGGCTTGCTCCAGTGACTGCAGAACCCGGCGGACTCCGTTCCCCGCCTGACTTGCCGGCCTCTCAGCTGCAACTCTAAGACACATTGTAACAAATATAGAAGCTAAACAAAACCCCCCCAACCGGCTTTCAGTCAGCCAGGCTTCAGCCAGCTGGACCGCAACATTGTATCCTATATAGCAAAGGCCAGAAACCTGCTTTCAGCAGCGAGGCCTCAGAGCTAAAGCTGGCCCAGAATAGAAAAAAAAAGAAAAAAAGAAAAAAAGGAGCAGTTGGGAGCTTCAGTCACCCGCCAGCCTGAAAACGGCCCTCAGCCCCTTAGCCAGACTGGCCAGGCACCCCAGTGGGGACCCCCACCCTGATCCAGGACACCCTTCAGGACAAACCAGCCGGCCCCCACCCATGCACCAGGCCTCTATTCTATATAGTAAAAGGGTAATATGCCTCCCAGCAC
>NW_005354875.1:218395-222780 GCF_000412655.1 Myotis brandtii
GGGCTGGTGGACCCCCCCCCCTCCCCACCCCCCCGAGTGCACAAATTTTGTGCACTGGGCCTCTAGTATATATATATATAACCAGCAAACTGACAAAAAAATAAATAAATAAAAGCAAATTTTTATAAATGACCAACTACTCTCCCATACTGCCTGCATTATTGAAATAAACACTCATATATAATTCAACTTTGTCTCTGCTTAATTGACTCAAATAATGACAAGCAGCCTGGACCCTTTAATTGTCCAGTTACAGTATGATGACAACAGGCAATTCCTTTTTGTCCCCCACTTCAAGACTAACAACACTTAATAAGAAGTAAAAATCTTCTTGGGAAGGACTTGGAAATCTGTTGCATTGAGGAGAGAGACATTTCCTGAGATGTAGTTGCAAAAAAAAAAAACCACAATTGAGAGTAGCCTGGCCGGAGTGGCTGTTGGTTGAGCATTGTCTTGTGCACCAAAAGATTTCCAGTTTGACTCCTGGTCAGTGCACATACCAGTGAAATGCAAAAATTGAACTGGACCCACCTGAATTCCTGGGTTCTTATCTTGATGGTTTTGAAGAATGAAGCCATGGACAAAAGGTGATAGGCGAAAATTACAGAAACTATTGCAAGCAGACACTATCTCTAAAATCTAATTCTAAATTCTAAGCCTTAGACTGTCCCTCCTGGATGGACAGAGGGGCCCCTGAGAAGGGTGACTGCTGCTTTCTTTGTCTTGAGGCATTAAATAGGCAATAGTTCTTTGTCTGACCCTGACCCTTTCTTTTTGGTCATTCTACATAGAACTAGTTTTCAAAGCTCAAAGCCCACACGGTGTCCCCCACCTTCTCGCCCCCTTATCTTGTTGGTTGGAGTCACTGTTGATTTATCTTATAGCTCTCCCAGTTGTGTTGGCAGAGAAAGCCTTATCTTATAGCCCTCTGAGCTACTCAGGTCAGGCTACTTTTGGCCTATCTTATGGTCACTTTAATTGCTCAGGCCTGAGATACCCCTGTTTATGGCTGTCTTAATTGCACAGGCTAGATATATTTATATTTGCCTGTGGCATTTCTTTACTTTCTGTACAAGTAAGATAAATACCCTGGTGCCTTCAGTCTCCATTATGTATTCCTTTCTATGGACCATTTTCATTCTTAAAACATTCTAAGCCTGTCTAATTAAGCTAGCTAGCTACCCCTTTTACCAGGGTTCAATTTCCAGTCTGGGTGTGTGTAGAAAGCAACTGGTAGATGTTTCTCTCTCACATCAATGTTTCTCTCTCTCTCTCTCTCTCTCTCTCTCTCCTTCCTCTCTCTAAGCATGTCCTCAGGTGAGGATTAAAAAACAAACAAACAAACAAACAAGCAAAAACCACTAAGGGTGGCACAGACATTGAATCAAACTCTCTGGAAAATCACCCTTAACCTAAACTCAAAGGCTATGGTCTGAAAGTTTGTGTCTCCTTGCAAAATACTAAAAATCAGCTGAGGAAATATAAAGATCCAATTGGTTTTATTAAATGTTTCATTAATTGGGCAACATTCCATCTAGTAATCAGAAAAGTGCTCCTAGCAGTTGTACAAAGTAGAAGTATTGGTGTTGAAATGGCATCAGGTGTTAGTCCAGTGGGGTCACACCAGACCTCAGTTCAGCAACCTTGGCACTTGAGTTCCGGCTAAGAAAGAATTCAGAGCTAAGAATCTGTTGTAATGTACCCCACGAATCACAGGAGGACGCCTCAAGAAGTCGAATTAAAGAGTCACATTTATTGCAATCCGGGACTATGAGGGGCCATTCCCAAATCTCATAGCAGCCATTTGGTCACAGTTCCAGGGTTATATAGGCAAAAAATCACAAAGGTATTGATTACATCTCAGGGTTTGGAATGAGGCACCTGGCTCGCAAAAAAGCAGATTACAGAAGCAGAATTATTAATGTTAATTACAGTTTCGGGTCTCGGGGTCACTGAATTGACAGAAATACATTATCTAGAGCCCTCGGGTCTCCTGGCCACTGAGTTGTCAGGACAATTTAGAGTAATTGTGCAGTTCTGGTCTCGGGACCACTAAGTCAGCTAGAACGTACCACCTGTGGCCACTAAAACAATTTAGGGTAATTGTGCTGTCCTGTTTCCCAGGTACAGAAGAATGTGCTTCGATAACCAGTAAGATCACAATCAATGGGATAGTCATTCAATCAATAAGGCATTCAATCGAATGGGATGATTTATACAATTCAGAAAATCAAAATAACCTGTCCATTGTTAAACAAAGCAAATAGGTACCATACTTCAAATCAAGCTATAAGAGAAATTTTATTTAGAAAGTCACTGATGCAGAAGAAGTGAGCTGTAGAAGACATGAGCTCTGGAAACAAGTTATGTAACTGGACAATCAATGGGTCTGGGCTGCCTGTCACTACTTGAACCAAATCAGCAGAGACAGGGTTGAATCATATATGAGCATTTATTCCAATATTGCTGGTAGTATGGGAGAGCAGCAGATCATCCACAAAAATCTGCTCTGCCCCTCACCATAAGCCAGCTGCTTATATTTGGTAGAAAGTCCAAGATTACATGGGGGAAGTAGGCAAAAGGGATAAGAATGGGTATGCAAAATGGGCAGCTTACAGACAATGCAGGCTGGGGGTTTTCAAAGGCCTGCAGGTATGCAAAAGCCTGGGGGTTTTTCAAAGGGCTGGCCCCTCTGGTTTCTGCCACAAATTTGTTAATTTTTCCATAATAAGCAGCTCCCAGATGTGGAGGATGGGCTGAATTTCCAGGTGAGCTCCCAGATCCCACATGCAACTTCCAGCCAGGTTGGAATGCGTTTCTTTAATCAGAACAAAACAATTACGGTTAACAGAGCATGATTGATATTTCTTATAATTATAGCTAGTCCCCAATATTCTATTTCTGCCCCTAACAGTTACTGAGGCAAAAGAAGGGCCCTTGTGTGAAGGAAAACCCCTATTCTGTAAAACTACTGTTTGGAATTCTCTGCTATTCTTTGGACGGCCTCTTATTCTGAAAAAGTAACTTTGCTTTCTAGCCTGCTTGAATAGTGGGGGAGATAAACTTAGCTATCTGACCTTGTAGGCCAGAGACTAGATACACCCAATGCCATGCCAGGTGCATTTTTTAATTGGATAGAACTGTATAGTTTTCAAGGCCGCCGCCAGCAAGCACATAAAGGGCTGGCTCTTCTATAAAAAGGGAAGTTCTGCTTGTAGCTTTGCTTAGAATTTGGATTCATTTCCCTAAGCCTGCCGCGGTGAATAAAGTGTAACTCCAAACTATCAGAGTGCTGTTTGGTTCTTGTCCGGTTTTCCTGTAACATAATTAGTTCCCTGACATTTCGGGAAGACAGGGGAACCACCCATCGTGGCCTCTTGGCCTCCGGTGTGGACAGGGTTTAGGGACCGGGGCAGCCGGATAGGCCCCCGGGAGGCGCCGCTCTGCTGATTTAGCAGAATTGAACCAGGGGGACTCCGGGCGCTCCCGGACCTCAACCCAGGACCCGGATGGCATCTGGAGAGCATGGACGGACACACCTTGGGACCTGTCCACAGAATTGGTAAGGTAGGGGCCCCAATCCCCTACCATTTGGCCCACTCGGAATGAGTGGAAGGGGAGCTTGATCACCTCCCAGGAAGCCACAGAGCTCCCTTAGGAATTGGGGATTTGTTTGTAATTTGTAATTTGTTTAGAATTTGTAATTTGTTTGGAATTTGGAATTTGTTAGAATTTGGAATTTGTTAGAATTTGGAATTTGTTAGAATTTGGAATTTGGAATTTATTTAGAATTTGGAACTTGTTAGGAATTGGGTGGATTGTTTAAACTCTGAGTGAATGTCTGGTGAAAGTGTGTGAGTGTGGAGGGAGGGGGCCTGCCCTCTCCTCTCCTTCGTGTGGCTCCACGACTTCGGTTACGGAGTCCGAGTGGGCCCCAACCTGCGGTTCCGTGATTCGTCATATGGCATAACGGTGACTCACCCCCACGTGGAGGTGACCAGGCCCGGGGTTTATATGGGTGCACCTTAGCTAAGACGAATCTAAGCTCCCAAGGGACGAGGCCAGGCGGGCATCTGCATGAGGATCTGTGAAAACAGGTCACCCCCTCCCTTGTCTGTCTCTCATCACCGATCATCATGGGGTCGGGACAAAATAAACCTACTGTTCTTAATTACATGTTAGAAAATTTTAAAGAGGTACAATAGAGATTGTGGAATTGGAATGAATGCTGAAACATTAAGGAAGTATGAGTGAACAGCTGTTTGTTTGTGTGGGACTAGCCAATTTGCTACCGAGAAAGGGGACTGGAGCAGTCTTAACTCCTCCGGTAGGTTCTCACCAAGACGTTGGTCGAGAATTCTGTTCTGGGACATGGGTGCCAGGAG
>NW_005354875.1:223361-224703 GCF_000412655.1 Myotis brandtii
AAAAAAAAGCAAGAGAGAAGTCTTTTCAAGTTAACTATTTGCTTAGCAAATTAACAAAGTAGTAAATTTCAAAGAACTTGTTATTTATGGTTTTCTTATCTCTTTGGTGGACACAAAGAGGCCCCCTCTGCAGGGAGGAGAGATTTACTGGCCCTGACCCTGCTTGTGACATCATAGTCCAACATAAGCCACCTAAGGCTGCAGTTATTATTAACTATCTATAGACCCCATTAAACCCTGATTGTGTGTCTCGTGTGGTCTGTTGTCTTTATCTTTGTGGTTATGTGTTTTATTTGACTTGCCGTTTTCAGTTATTAGAATCCTCATAGAGGACATAACCTGGTCTTTCCCTTCCTCCCTCATCCTGATTCTGAAAGTATCTGTAACTGGATTTCAGGTGGCCTCCAGTCTTTCTGTCTGCAAGAACTCTCCCTATGCACCAGTTATCTTTCCAGGCTGACTAAGAGTCATATTTCCCCACAGGTCAGACCACAGTCTCCGGGAGGGAGGGCTACTATAGGAGCAGTCTGTGGTTTTCTTTGAAGCTCCCATTGTTTAAAGGGAGACAGGCAACTGGACTGGGGGACAGGGGAATTGGTTGGAGAGATCAAAATTAAAAAGAAAAATCTGTGAGGGAAAGCAACAGGCCTGGGCTGAGACAAAGAAGAGGGGGGTATGAGCAGTCATGTTACTGGCTGCAGACTACTAGCAGGTGCATTATCAACTAACTTCAAGGTCATAACAAGTTTTCTGTAAGCACAGTCTGTCTCTGCCCTGGTTTATTCTTTTAACCCTTCCAATGCTAAATTAAACCGATACCTGTTCTTAGTTTTATCACAAAAGGTTTAGATATATCTTAAGAGTAAAAGTACTTTAAAATGTATTCATAAATATTAATCTAAAATTGCTGACTGTTCACTTTTGGTAATCATTAAAAGATTAAGGTTTCTAAGAATAAAGAATTCTAATACATTAAAAACAACTAAACTCCCAGGAGAAAAGCGGAGGAGAAACGGAGCTGAAGTCCGCAGCCGCCCTGGTGATTTAGAACTGTTTACTAGGCAGACTCAGCCCCTGAGAGCCAGGTCAAAGAAGGGGGCTGGATGCCTGAGCTGCCCACTGCGGCCCTGAAAGCAGCAGCAGCAGCGAGAGAAGTGGGGAAAGCAGAAATTTACCTGCCACTAGAGCTGCCCCTCTGCTGCCCAGTAAGTAAGGAGTGTTTACAACAAGCAATACAAGACTTGGGCCTTTGGCTTACTGGCTACAGCAGTTTAAACAGAAGCCAGTGACTACTACTAGCCTTCCTACAGCCCCAGGAATAGAGCAGCAAGCCTGGGATCTA
>NW_005354875.1:227349-227846 GCF_000412655.1 Myotis brandtii
CCAAATTGAATACAGTAGATAAATTAGTCTTGATTTGGCTTTTTGATAACCATAGAGGAATTTTAAGGAGAAAAATCCTATTTTAATAGAGGTTGTTAAAACTGAAATGTTTTCTTTCCCTTCCACCGGACCATTTGTTATAGTTTGTCTCTGCCAGGTCACAAGCCCAGGACAGCAAGGAGCCTGAGTGGAAGGTGACCTCTGACCAGACACACTCGCTGCAGATCACTCTCAAGAAGACAATGGACCTGACCAATCAACTTGCTCCAAAGGATTCAGAGAACACCCTGCTGAATTCTTCCTTACACTTTCTTTCTTATCTTCTCTTAAAGGCAAAATGCTCTGGTATTTCTGGATAATCACTGTTTTTATCTTTCTAGTAATTCTCATTTTGTCTTTTTATGAGTGCTGTCGGAACCCAAGGCTAGTCCCAGGAGGAGAACTCTTCTGCCCTTGCTGGAATACAGAAGCACCATAAAATTACTGCTTCCTACACA
>NW_005354875.1:229149-235905 GCF_000412655.1 Myotis brandtii
CTGATCTGTTAGAAATGCCAGGGGGAGTCCATTATCTCGTCACACGTCTGCATGTATCCTATCCTGGGCTCTCTCCGACCTAACAAGGCCCAGAAATCAGGATTTTAAAAAGATTCCCAGGTGATTCTAATGTGCAGCCAAGGTTGAGAACCACTGGCTTAGGAGAGAGAGGCAAATAAAACACACCTGGGAAAAGAGGGTGGGGAAAGACTCGGGTGTGCTTCATAAAGAGAGCTACCCTGGGTCCTTGTCTTGAGGATATTTACCCAGAGATCTCAGGGGAGGATCCCAATAGAATAGTCATCAGTTTTTTAGGTATGTACTTTCAGGGTCATGGTTTCCACTGATTGGTTGGCAACAGGGCTCCTTTTAAATGCCTTGGAGGGGGTTAGCTGTTTTCTTCTTAGAGCTGAGCTGACCAACTGGGACCTGTCCTGTTGTCTCTTCCTTATATAGAAGTCAGATGAGGCTTTTATCTAGCCCCTTTGTTCTCTAAGTGTGGGGGAGAGTCTACCGCATGACTAGCTACATGCCAGGGGAGAAAAGGTCCGGGAGAGGATCTGACCTCAGGGTTGAGGTCCTTATGTTCATTGCAGCATTATTTACAAAATCCAAGATCTGGAAACAGCCAAAGTGTCCATCTGCAGATGAGTGGATAAAAAACACACAATGAAATACTACTTGGTCATAAAAAAGAAGGAAATCTTACCTTTTGGGACAGCATGGGTAGACATGGGGAGCATTATGCTAAGTGAAATAAGCCTGTCAGAGCAGAACAAGTACCATAGGATTTCACTCATATGTGAAATCTAATGAACAAAAGGAACTAATAAGCAAAATAGAGACAGACTCATAGAGAGCAGGCTGACAGCTGCCAATGGGAGGATTTTGGGACTGGGTAAGGGGGTGGAAGGATTGAGCATAATAGAAAAAAGAGGAAAAAAAACCAGTAATGGACACTGATAACAGTGTGATGATTGCCAGGGGAGGGAGGCGGGGGAAAGTGGAAGAGGGTATAGGGGGAATAAATGGTGATGGATGGAGACCTGGGGTGGTGAACATGCACTACAGTGTACAGATGATGTGTTGTGGAATTGTGCACCTGAAACCTGTATAATTTTGTTAGCTGGTGCCACCACAATAAATTCAATTCAAAGGAAAAACAATAATAATTAACAATATTTATTTCCAATACTTGCTCTCCCAGTTCTGCCCGATGCCAGGTATCCATTGCTAGGAGCCCAGGACATTCTGCCCTAGTGACATTCCTTACCTAAATTATTGTCCTGCTCTGCTCATGCCTGTCTGACTGCCTACCATAGAAGGTTTTTATAGGAAGAAAGAAGGC
This sequence comes from Myotis brandtii, assembly GCF_000412655.1. Taxonomy (NCBI): domain Eukaryota; kingdom Metazoa; phylum Chordata; class Mammalia; order Chiroptera; family Vespertilionidae; genus Myotis; species Myotis brandtii. The sequence goes on from NW_005354875.1 coordinate 230,498, forward strand.
AGGGCAAGAAAATGAGTGGATTATTTCATGCAAGGTTACCTTTCTTCAGGGGAAGACAGTGGTCTTATTAAGTAAATTATATCACTAGTCCTGACCAGAAAATTGCAGGCTGATTGATTTAACATCCCACTTCTGGCAGAAGTTAAATCTACAATCAGGGTGGGTATTAAGTCTTGGTAGGGATTCACATTGTAATGGTGTGAAAACTTAATTTCTTTAATATGACCTTTTCTCCTGTCTTTCCTTTTGATTCAAACTGGCCTCATCCAGCACCCTGACTCAACGGCCTCCTTCTCACTTGCAGGAAAACTCCCTTAATCATTAAGCCCTCAGGACAGTGAAGCACTGATCAGTATCAAATAATCTTAGGAACAAAGTTTCAGATTTGTTGACACCAGAGACAGAGTTTCAGTCAAACTAGAGATAACATTTAGGCCTCAGTTGTGTTTCAGCTCCAGGCCCAGAAAAGCGGCAAAACCAGATGAAGTGATGTCAGCCATGATGCACTGATCAACTACCCCCTACCTTAGCACCGACTAATTCGTAGAGACCACGACCCTGACCATGACCCTAACCTCTTAATCATCGTGAGTAATGATTTTTCCCCTATGTAATCCATTCCCTGGCAGTCATCAGGAAGCCCAAACTTTGAGCATTAACTCACATGTCTCTGAGTGTGGGTTACTTCCTAAAAATAAACCTTTATTTTATTTGCTGCAAACTCTTGTTCATATATTATTGGGCTTTGATGTGCTAAGGCAAACTGACCCCTTTAGCCCTGTAATAACATAATGACTCCACTTTAGGCCTGTTTGTTGTTGTTGTTGTTTGTTTGTTTGTTTGTTTGTTTTTTTAACACCACAAATTTAATATAATGAAATTCTAACTCCCATAGATAATTACATTAATAAGTGAGGCCTTTGGAATGTGATTAGATCATGAGGGAAAAACATAATGAATGAAATTAATGCTTTTGTAAAAGATATACCATGAGATCCCTATCCCCTATTGTCATGTAAGTAAACAATGAGAAATCTATGACTCAGTGTGGGCCCTCACCGGACCATGCTGGAATCCAGATCTCAGACCTCCAACCTTCAAAACTCTAAGAAATAATTTCTGTTCTTTATACACCACTCAGTCTGTTATTTTGTTGCAGCAGTTCAAATAGACTGAGACAGAAAGTAAACATTAGAAAAACTTAAAGATTGTAATGCACTAAGTGTGAACTAAATAAGGGTTATGTAATAATTTTGACAAGAATAGTCACTGAAACTAACTTCAAAGGATGATTTGATCATAAATTCCTAACTGGGAAGGTCATGATACATAGTCACGCTCCAGGCCTAAAAAAGGTTTATCTTTGCTTTAAGCAAGCCCTGTTCATTGTTCTTGTACATCTAGGTTAACACACATTTGAAATGTCATGAGAAAGCCTCTTTTTCAAACTACTTAGATGTTTTAAGACCCTTCAGGGAGCACATAATCTTTTTGTGTATCCTATAATCCAATCATAGAAATTTTCTGCTTTCCTTTCTCCCACATTCATGTAATTTTTCTTATATTTCCTCCTTAAGTCCAAATATGTAAAAGAACTTTAAAACCAGTTCAAATAAACTCAAATAAGCTCTTATAAAAATTATCTACAAGTTTGAACATTCTTATGTTGACATGAGGATAAACAAAGAAAAAGGAAAACCAAAAATCCAAAGCTCAACTACTGGCTGAATCAATTCAAACCCTGTATTAAACTAACTAAAGACAAAAAGTGCCTCTTTCATATAAATATTATTTATTTCAGCCTTCATTTTCCTACACAATATATTTATATTTCAACAAAAATTATGAGACTTTAAAGAAAGAAAACACACACAATAAAGAGATAATGCAACATTTAGGTATGATATAACTGAAATAATCAGAAAAGGCATTTAAAATAAATATGATTAACATTTTAAAGTTATTACTTGAAAAAATATGCATAATCATATAGGTATAGCTAGTAAATGGAGGTAATAAAAATAATCAAATGGAGTTGCTAGAAATGGAAATTATGGTATGAAATACAGTATGCCCATAATGGAATTCTCAGTCAACATGGCTAAGGAAAGAATCATTGAAATTGTAGATAAATTAACAGAAATTAGCCAAACTATAAAATAAAAAAAAGAAAAGAAAAAAGTTAAACCAATAATAAAATATTAAACACTTTAAATTATGTGTCATTAGAATATTTGAAAAAAGGAGAGCAAAAGAATGGAGCAGAATAAATACGTGAATAAACAGTAGTTGAGGATTTCTAAAAATTGATAACCATCAACCAATTATAGATGCAAGAATCTCAGAGAACACAACATAGGGTAAATCTTCTCACCAATAGACTGGAACAGAAATATCATATTCAAACTTTTAAATCCCAAAGGCAAAAAATAAATTGAAAAGGCAAAAAGAGAAAAATACATATCTACAGAGTGACAAAAACAAATTACCAAAAAAATTCCCATCAGAACACAGACAAAGCAGAAGATAATGAAATAAGAAATGTAAAGTGCTGGAGGTAAAAATTTTTAAAAGCGGTGAAAGAAGAATTTCATATGCAATAAAACATACTTCAAAAATTAAGGATAAGTAAAGATGTCTTTCAGAAAAACAAACAAACAAAAAAATGAAATAAGATAATTCCCAGGAGATCAACACTATTAGAACTGTTAAAGAAAATGTATTGAGAGAACTAAGATGGTAACATGGGTAAATGCCTATACTCACAGCCTCCAAAAATACATCAAAATTACAACTAAAGTACAGAACAACCATCTGCCTGAAAGCTGGCTGAATGGAAGTCCTACAAATAGAGAAGTAAAGAAGAAAGCACATTGAGTCTGATAGGAGGGGCAGAGGGGTGGAGGTGCAGAACAGGCTACACCAGCACCCATGTGTGCCGCTTTTTTGATGGAGAGAGAGAGATCAATTCTGCAGAGGCCCCCTATGAGGAGCAAGGAGTCCCATACCCACACCAGACCCCCAGCCCAGGCTCCCAGATCTGGGAAGAGAAGTCCCTATAACTACAGGCTCAGTGACACAGAGGCTGCTGGAGATTCAGCTGTTCCTTTTAAAGGACCAGCATACCAACTGAACTTACAATGTCCTGCTTATGCTGAGCTTCAGCACCAGGGTGAGGTTCTGGAAGACCCAGACACATACAAGGAGGAAATGGATTCTCTGGCATTCATGGATAATCTCAGGGGCAGCTTTTTCCTAGATGGAGATGCTCGCAAGGGTTATTGCTCCTGGGCTGTTACCTCCCCGGTTGCAGAGCTGACTGGCAGCCATTTCAGTTTACTCTGCCCAGGTGATTCCCTAAGACCCCACCCCACCCAATTTGCAGCCCCAACCAACCTGCGTGCAGTGGCTTTTGCATATGAATGGCCTGTCTTTACTTAGGCTTCAGACTTTGCTAAAACCTCTCAAACAAGAAGCAGCTGGGTCAGAATGCCCCAAACCTATCAATAAAAGGCCCAGTACCCGACACTCGCACCAGACTGTCTTGCTTCACAGCTAGGCCTCATCTGGGCACATCCAAACCTGATACAAATAGGAGAAATCTGAAGATCTCTCTGTAGCTCCTGCTAGGTGGTCGCAGGCAGTGGTTGAGTTTGCACCTCCCTGGAGACTCAAGAGCAGTGCACCTGGTGGAAAGTGTCAAAACATACCAGATTAGAACTCTACACATCCATAAGTGACACACTCAAGGGGAAGATTCAGTGAGCACCAAAGCCCCACTGAAGCAAGTCCTGCTCTATAGGGGTGTCTCCTGCACAGCAGCTCTCCAACTGTAGTCACAGCTGGTGCTCACAGTCAGTTGGCCTGGAGGTCAATTCCTCCCAGTGACACCAACAGCAATCAAATCTCAACTACAACAAGACTGTGAATATAGCCCACAAAGGGGTGTACCTAGAGTGCCCAGCTCAGGTGACTGGGGAGGCTGATCTATTGGGCCCTATAGGACACCTACTGCACAAGAATACTCTACCAACTCCAGGAGTTATGACAGCTCTACCCAATACATAAAAACAAACACAGGGAAACAGCCAAAATGTGGAGACAAAGAAACATGTCACAAATGACAGAAATGAAAGAGAGCAAACTACTGGATACAGAGTTCAAAAACCATGGTTATAAGGTTAGTCAAGAATCTTCATGAGACCTGCAAAGAACTTAGTGAAACTTTCAAGAATCTTAGTGAGAATGCCAAACACATGGAAAAGGACCAGTAAGAAATTAAGCATACACTGACTAAAATAAAAAATAATATACAGGTATTCAACAGTAGAGTAGAGTAGTCCAAGAATCAAGTCAATGATTTAAAATATGAGGAAGGAAAAAACACCCAATCAAAAGAGCAAAATGAAAAAAAAAAATCCAAAAATATGAAGATAGTGTAAGGAGCCTCTGGGACAACTTCAAGTATACCAACATTTGCATTATGAGGGTGCCAGAAGAAGAGAGCAATATATTTAAAACATATTTAAAGAAATAATGACAGAAAACTCCCCCTACCTGGTGAAAGAAATAGAATTACAAGTCCAGAAAGCACAGAAAGTCCCAAACAAGAGGAACCTAAAGAAGCCCACACCATGACACATCATTTTTTAAATGCCAAGAGCTAAAGACAAAGAGAGAATCTTAAAAACAGCAAGAGAAAAGCACTTACTTACCTACAAGGAAGTGTCCATAAGACTGTCAGCTGATTTCTCAACAGAAACTATGCAGGCCAGAAAGGAGTGACAATAAGTAATCAAAGTGATGAATAGCAAGAACCTACAACCAAGATTGCTCTATCCAGCAAAGCTATCATATAAAATTGAAGGTCAGATAAAGAGCTTCCCAGACAAGAAAAAAACTAAAGGAGTTCATCATCACCAAACAAGTATTACATGAAATGTTGAAGAGTATTCTTTAAGAAGAGGAAGAAGAAGAAGGAAAAGATAAAAAAAAATATGAACAATTAAATGGCAATAAATACATGTCTATCAACAATTGAATCTAAAAATCAAAATAAATGAGTAAGAATCTAATAGAATAAACTGGTGAATAAAATAGAATCAGAGGCATGGAAATGGAATGGACTGATGATTCTCAGAAGGAAGGGGGGTAATGGGGCAGGAAGAAATTAACCAAAGATGTTATATGCATTACCTATTGACACAGATAATAGGCTGGGAGAGACCTGGGATGGGGTGGAAACTGGGTGGAAGGGAGAAAGGGGGCACAAAAAAAAGGGGACATCTGTAATACTCTCAATAATAAAGTCTTAAAAAAATAAACAGAAAATGTATAATGCAGAAATAGCATATCAATCAGAAATGTGAATCAACACACACACACACACACACACATACACACACACA
>NW_005354875.1:236096-238998 GCF_000412655.1 Myotis brandtii
TAAGTGACCATCACAACTGAAACAACCAAATGGACTACCAAACAGGTTGCATGGGGCGACCAGGCCAGCAGGGGGTTAGTGAGGGCCAAACAAATGACTGAACAGCAGGATGCGTGGTGCAACCAGGCCGGCAGGGGTTGAATGAGGGACGACCAAATGACTGAGCAGTGGGCTGGGTGAGGTGACCAGGCCAGCAGAGGGGTTAGTGAGGCATGATCAAAGAACTGAACAGCAGGCTGTGTGGGGCAACCAGTCTGGCAGGAGGGGCAGTGAGGGGCGACCAAATGACCGAACAGCAGGCTGCGTGGGGTGACCAGGCTGGCAGGGGGCACAGTTGGTGGCAACCAGGCTGGCAAGGGGGGCAGTGAGGGGTGACCGGGGAAGTTGGGGGTGATCAGGCAGGCAGGCAGGTGAGCAGTTAGGAGCCAGTGGTCCTGGATTGTGAGAGGGATGTCCGACTGCCGGTTCAGGGATCGGGCCTGAACTGGCAGTCAGATATCCCCTGAAGGGTCCCAGATTGGAGAGGGTGCAGGCTAGACTGAGGGGGCCCCCCTCCCCTGTGCATGAATTTCATGCACTAGGCCTCTAGTATGAATATATTGTGCTTTAACCCCATGTAAAAGAAAAATTAGTGACAATAAATAATACAAAGAATAATAAAGAGGTATTATGAGCATACTGTTTTAATATCCTTACATTACATCAGATATTGTAAAATATCATTTAATAGTATATTTCAATTACTTAAAAATTAAATAATGAAAATCTTGATGTAACCAAAAAAAAAACCTAAAAAGAATAAGTAAAAAATTATCTGACAACTGAGATGAATAGAAATCACAAAAATATCAACATACGAGAGAAAAAAATGACCAGCTGTAATAAATAGGAAATACCTAACAAGATGGTAAATTTAAATACACCATATTATTAATCATATTAAAGGGGAAAAGGTCTAAATGCACCAGAAAAGACTGAGCTTGTCAATTGAAAATAGAACAAGAGAGAACTGAAACCAGACATAGAGTCTGAGGATGCCTGTCTCTACTTGAGCCAAATTAAGCAGAGACAGGGTTGAATTATATATGAGCATTTATTGCAACAATGCTGGTAATATGGGGAGAGCAGCAGGTCATTCTGTAAATTCTGCTCTAACACCTCCTACCAGCTGGCTGATTATCCTATCTAATAAAGAGGGAATATGCAAATTGACCATCACCCCATCACAAAGATAGTGGCACCCATAGCCACAAGATGGTGGTGCCCAGTCCCTCAGGTCCGCCAGAGTCCCCCAGTCCTTTCAGTCCCGCTGAGGGGGGGGTGGCAGGCACGCGGTGTGGCTGGACCCACCCTCAGGTGTGTCCGGCTGCACCTTGCACCTGTCGCCAGAGTCCCACAGTCCTTTCAGCCAAGCCGGCGGGGGCACGTGGCAGGCACACTGTATGGCCGGACCCACCCTCAGCCCCCCAGGCGCTTAGGGCCGGCCTGAGGCAAGCCTCGGATGCCGGCTGCCCAGCTGACACCTGAGGTGCAGGCAAGCCTCAGATGTCTGCTGCCCAGCTGCCTAGGGCCAGCCCGAGGTTCAGGCAAGCCTCGGATGTCAGCTTCACAGCTGACGCTCGAGGCACAGGCAAGCCTCAGATATTGGCTGCCCAGCCACCCAGGGCTGCTCAAGGCTCAGGTAACCATGGCTGGCCATGGCTTGCGCTGCTGGCAGTGGCAGCAGCAGAAGTGTGATGGGGGCATCGCCTTCCCCTGATTGCCGGGTCGTCTCCCACCCCTGAGGGCTCCCGGACTGTGACAGGGGGCAGGCTTGGCTGAGGGACCCCCCCTCCAGTGCATGAATTTTCATGCACCAGGCCTCTAGTATAGGATAAAGAAGAAAGGCTGCGTGGAAGGGAAAAGCAGGTAGGTGTGGGGATGAGGGGATGGCTACAGGGTCCGTGGCTCATGTGTCTCCTTCCAGGATCTTGAAGTCTGATAACAAGGTAATTTTCTATGATGTTAAAAATTGCTCCACTTATTCCTGAGACTGGAGATTGGTCAGCATTCCTGAGGCAAACTGAAAGAGGGGGTCAGGGTCCAGGCATAGCAAGCAAATCAAAGAATATCTTGTCTTTTGTCTGTTCTCAAAATGTATTTTCTTTTTTGAGCAATGGATCCATGGGGTCCCCAAGGTACCTCTTCTCTTTTTACAGCTGTTTTTCTTCTTGTAGCACATCATTCAACTTCCTAGGGTCTGTAGGAAAACCTCTTATCTATAGTTAATGAGGTGAATAATCTTTAAACAATTGGGGTCCTATGCTTATTTTGTGCCCTTCCCCTATCAGAACCATAAAGTTATTGTCGGAAAAACTTGCAAAGTAAGGGTCTATGAAAATTCTCTTTTCTATAAAACAACCAAAAATACAAACAAACAAAAGACCTTGGCAAAAATTATCAATAATCAATTTTCTCAGTATTCTGGAAACTACCTATAGTTTCAGAGGAAGACAGAGATCATGGATATAAAAAAAAATTATAATTAAAAAAAGGCTGGCTGGCCCTAACTGGTTTGGCTCAATGGATAGAGCGTTGGCCTGCGGACTTAAGGGTCCCAGGTTCGATACCGGTCAAGGGCATGTACCTTGGTTGCGGGCACATCACCAGTAGGGAGTGTGCAGGAGGCAGCTGATCTATGTTTCTCTCTCATTGATGTTTCTAACTTTCTATCCCTCTCCCTTCCTCTCTGTAAAAAATCAATAAAAAATATATATATCCTATCTAATAATAGAGAAACATGGTAATTAGCCGTACCTCCACTACCCTTCCCATTGGCTAATCAGGGCGATATGCAAATTAACTGCCAACCAAGATGGCGGCCGGCAGCCAGGCAGCTTGAAGCGAACAGGAGGCTTGCTTG
>NW_005354875.1:240180-248182 GCF_000412655.1 Myotis brandtii
CCCCAATCGGCCCTGCTCTGAGCCTGACCAGGGGCTGCACCTAGGGATTGGGCCTGCCCTCTGCCACCTGGGAGCAGGCCTAAGCCAGCAGGTCATTATCTCCCGAGGGGTCCCAGACTTGGAGAGGGCACAGGCCGGGCTGAGGGACCCCCTCTTCCCCCTGAGTGCACCGGGCCTCTAGTATATATATAAAAGACTGTCCCTGACTGTTGCTCAGTCAGTTGGAGCATTGTCCCATGCACCAAAAGGTCATGGGTTCAATTCAAATCAGGGCACATACCTAGGTTTGGGGTTCAGTTCCCAGTGGGGTGTGTGGGAGAGGCAGCCAATCAATGTTTCTCATATCAATATTATTCTCTCTCTCTCTCTCTCTCTCTCTCTCTCAAACAAAAAAAGCTGATTCAGTAGAAGCAGTGAGCTTTGTGCAATTTTAACTTGACCTAATTCCATCTCATGCTCCAGCCTTGAAAATTAATAGACTACATTCCTCTAGTAGCCTGGAAGCCACAGTGAAACTGACATGTTGGGTGTTGAGTCCCAGTTCATTGTCTCATGATATCGAAGAATGAAGTCACAGACAAAAACAGCGGAACTGAGGTTTGTTGACAGCATCCATGCAAATTAAAGTCTATTAGTCCATATGGGTACTGTGGATGTGCTCCCCTGACACAGTAATGTCAGGAACCCATTGCTTGCTGGGGAGAAATTGAGGGTGAGACGAAGCTCGAGTTTTTTAATGTAGGGGGTGGAGATAGCGTTGCTAGCTACTGATTGGTCATTTCAAAGAATTCTGCCTTACTAACATCCTTGGCATTGGTTTATATGCCTCTGCCTTGTGATTGTTTATCTACATGCTGCTGTTTTAGTAACATTCATAATTTTATTTTACTTTTTCCTCTGGATCCATTCCATTCGTCTGTTTATTTAGTTCATTAGATGCCACATATGAGCGAGATCATGTGTTACCTGTCTTTCACTGATTGGCTTATTTCACTTATCATAATACTCTCCAGGTCCCTCCATGCTGTCTCAAAGGGTAAGAGATCCTTCTTTTTTTTCTGCTGCATAGTAGTCCATGGTATAAATGTACCACGACTTTTTTATCCACTCATTTACTGATGGACATACTCGGGCTGTTTTCAGATCTTAGCTATTGTAAACTGTGCTGCTAAGAACATAGGGGTGCATACATTCTTTCTTTTCTGATTGGTGTTTCTGGTTTCTTAGGATATATTCCTAGAAGTGGGATCACTGGGTCAAATGGCAGTTCTGTATTTTATTTTTTGAGGAAACTCCACACCCTGGGGTAAGGGGTTTTCAAATACGGTAAGTCAACTGCCCCCCCCCCCCCCGCCACCGAAAATAGCCTGTATAGCAAAGGTCTGCCTAAGAAAGGTGACCTCTGCAGTGTGAGGTAATGCTTCAGCACAGGAAACCTGGGTGGCTGTCTTCCTAGCTTCAACCCCAGAGCCCTGAATCCTGTCTTTTGCTCACACATTCCCAGTCCACTCTGCCCTCCCTCTTCCAGAGCCCAAGGTGAGTGGCTGCACAGTAAATTTTGTGTGTTGGCCCTTTAAGAGAGGCCAACCTCTCCCTAGCACACAGAAACCCTGCTGCTTTTCACAGCTAGATGTTTTGTGAGTACCCTTCTCAGTTCTGGTGCTCTCTGCTGGGTGGAGGGGAATTTTGGAGATTAGACCCCAGAGTTCTCAGTGGCAACCCCCTACAGCTGAGATATCTATCTGGAACTTCAGCTACTGTCTGCAGGAGCCCAGCCAGCCCTTTTGCACTTCCACCCCTCCTACCAGTCTCTATGCAGTCTCCACTTTCTGTCCTTGGTTATCAGGGTTCTTCTATCCAGCTAGTCTTCTGCTGAATATTCAGGGTGTTATTTTTGTATTTTAGTTGTAATTCCAGTTTGTTCCTTGCAGTGTGTCTGCGTAGCAACCATTACTCCACTGTAATTTTTTTTATCTTTAATTTCTTTATTGGTTAAGGTATTACAAATGTGTGTAATTTTTAATCATTATTCATACTTTTTAAAGTTTATGCCTCTTGAGTATGCCCTTCCTTCTCTGCTCAGTTAGGGTACCTTAGTAATTCTGCCTAGTTGGGTACCCTGGTTCTATTTTCTCTCCCCCACCCCCATGACTCCAGTCCCTGTTTACCTAGCTTCCCTCGTCTCTTCAACAGGAGGGAGCAGAACAAAGTTGCAGCTCTTGTAAAGACTCATTCTCAATTACTTGTACTTAATTTTCTGGGGTTCCATCAAAAACCCACTTTCAGGGCTCTATATATTTAAAGCAACTCATAACTCTCCCAGTGTAAAATGCCTTTTACCCATGGGTCACTTGTTCAAAACAATTATAAACAAGTATTATACTACTGCAGCTGCCTGAGATGATGCAGAAGAGTTAGGGTAAGCATATACAAACAAAAATGCTTAAAATAAAATTCTGATAAATGAGATATATACAGGGACTTTGAAAAGCCCTGATATATTTCTAAGAATCTGAAAGGCTACTTGCATGCACAGGGCTGTGCTCATGTCCACACCTGTGAGCAACTTAGGAGAGACCTAAGAAGGACCTGAACTCTTACTTCTTGCTGATTTTGATGCATTGCACAAACAAGTAATAAGACTAAGGCAGATTTGTCCATTGCCTGGCTAAATGCTGTGGGCATTGCTCTGTATATACACAGAGCCTGTAACAAGAGTTAATGGACTTACCGATTTATAATGTGTAAGAAAATCTGTACAATCATTGCATGACCACCAACCTGAGTAGAGATTTCCATGGCCATGCATGTCAAAAATTAAAGAATTAACAGAATCATTTCAAAAATTCAGTAACAGAAACAACAATCTCCTTTCTAGCATAGGTCCAGCTTATGGCTCAGATGGCAGTCATGTCTTAAAACAGTCTCTCTTTCACAGGCTTTAAATCAACTATTTCAAATATGTTCAAATAGCTAAAATATGTATAACTGAAAGAAAGTATGAGAATTGTTTTTAACCAAATAAAGAATATCTATAAAGAGAATATTAAAAAATAAATAGAAACTCTAGAGATGAAAAGTACACTAATGGAAATTAAAATTTCACTAGAAGGTTCAACAGAATATTTGATCAGATAGAAGAAAGAATCAATGATCTTTAAAATAAATTAATTGATATGATCTAGTCTGAGGAGAAGAAAGAAAAAACGAGAGGAAGTAAGGAAGGGAAAGAAAGAAAAACTAAAAGAAAAAGAAAGAAAGAAAGAAAGAAAGAAAGAAAAAGAAAGAAAGAAAGAAAGAAAGAAAGAAAGAAAGAAAGGAGGGAAGGAGGGAAGAAGATGAAGAAAAATGGCTCAGAAACCCATGGGATACTTTCCTGCATTTCAACTTTCACTTAATGAGAGTCTCAAAAGAGAATAGAGAAAAATGGGCAAAAAGAATATTTGAAGATATAATCACAGAAACCCCCACAAATTTGATAAAAAGCCATTAAACCAATAAACTAAACAAATTAGGTAAAATAAGCAAATTCCTACAAAGACACAAATTATAAAATATAGTAGGTCCTCGGGTTACGTTGGAGATCCGTTCCTACGGCGCGACGTAACTGGATTTTCGCTGTAAGTCACAATCCACCTACATAAGCACCTACGTCACTCACATGGAGCACATACACAGCAGTAATGACGTGAAACAGTAAAAAAAAAAAAATTAAAAGAAAGATAACAATTCCTGACCTTTACTTGTGGTAAATAGATGATTAAAAAAAAGGTAAAGCACATATGTACATACATCGAAATGATGGAACTTTTATTTTTATAAATAAATGGGAGATGGTGATGTAACCATGAAATGACATACCCGAGGACTGTCTGTATACATTGAAAAGAAATGGAGCCCTAGCTGGTTTGGCTCAGTGGATAGAGCGTTGGCCTACAGACTGAAGGGTACTGGGTTTGATTCTGGTCATGGGCATGTGCCTCGGTTGCAGACTCGATTCCCAGCCCTTGTTGGGGTGCGTTTGAGAGGCAATCAATCAATGTGTCGCTTTCACATCGATGTTTCTCTATCTCTGTGTCTACCTCTCCTTTCCACTCTCTCTGGAAATCAATGGAAAAATATCCTGCGGGGATTAACAAAAAGAGAGAAAGAGAGAAAGAAAGAGAAAAAGAAAGAAAGGAAGAAAGAAAGGAAGAAAGAAAGAAAGAAAGAAAAGAAAAATCTGAAAATACATATACCAAGTAAAAAAAATGAATAACTACAAATCTTCCCACAAAGAAGAGCCCAATATCTCAATATGGCTTTAATATGGACATTTTCACACATCTAAATAAGAAATGATACTAAACCATTATATACTCCAAAAAATATGGTAGAAAGGAACACTCACTATTTTTTAGTATAAGATCAGTATTGCCCTGATGACTAGTGATACTGAGCATCTTTTCATATATCTGTTGCTTATCTGTATATCATCTTGGGAGAAATGCAAAATGTATTTTGTTTACAAGAGAAATAATAATTACTTAAAAGACAAAAACATCTAAATACAAATATGCATCATAAATATAGAGAAAAATTCCCAGAAAAAAATATTAGCAATCAAAATCCAGCAACATATAAAAAAGGAATAGAAACTAAAATAATTTAAATGTATCTTGAGAATGTGAGATTGATTTAAATCAGAAAATAATGTATTATAAAACATTAATAAAATGAGGCAAAAATCTACATAATATCCTCACTATATTTAGAAAAAAGTATTTGATCAACAGCTATTCTTGCTTACAAAAAACAAAACAAAACACAGCATAAACAAACAGGCAAACAAACAAAAAAAACCCCTCTCAAACAAATTTGGAATACAAAGGGCTTCCTCACCTAATAAACTAAATTTTCAACAATCTACACTCCATTCACAATAATATAAAAAGAATAATATCCTTCAGATTTTAAAAAAGTAAATTTGGACACATTTTATAAAATACTGCTGATTGAAATTAATATCTTTTTTTATTAAATCTTTATTGTTCAGATTACATTTGTTCCTCTTTCCCCCCCCCCCCCTAAACCCCCCCCCCCCCGTTCCCTCACTCCCCACCCACTGTCCTCATCCATAGGTGCACGATTTTTGTCCAGTTTCTTCCCGCATCTCCCATTCCCCTTTCCCCCCCAAGAATAGTCAGTCCATTCCCTTTCTATGTCCCTGATTCATTATAATCACCAGTTCATTCTGTACATCAGATTATTTATTCACTTGGTTCTTAGATTCACTTGTTGATAGATGCATGTTTGTTGTTCACAATTTGTATCTTTACCTTTTTCTTCTTCCTCTTCTTAAAGGATACCTTTCAGCATTTCGTATAATACTGGTTTAGTGGTGATGAACTCCTTTAGCTTTTCCTTATCTGTGAAGCTCTTTATCTGACCTTCAATTCTGAATGATAGCTTTGCTGGATAAAGTATTCTTGGTTGTAGGTTCTTGGTATTCAGCACTTTGAATATTTCTTGCCATTCCCTTCTGGCCTGCAAAGTTTCTGTTGAGAAATCAGCTGACAGTCGTATGGGTATTCCCTTGTAGGTAATTGAGTCTCTTTCTCTTGCTGCTTTTAAGATTCTCTCTTTGTCTTTTGCTCTTGGCATTTTAATTATGATGTGTCTTGGTGTGGTCCTCTTTGGATTCCTTTTGTTTGGGGTTCTCTGCGCTTCTTGGACCTGTAAGTCCATTTCTTTCACCAGGTGGGGGAAGTTTTCTGCCATTATTTCTTCAAATAGGTTTTCAATATCTTGCTGTCTCTCATCTTCTGGCACCCCTATTATTCTGATGTTTGTACGCTTGAAGCTGTCCCAGAGGCTCCTTACACTATCTTCGTATTTTCGGATTCTTTTTTCATTTTGCTTTTCCGGTTGGGTGTTTTTTGCTTCTTCGCATTTCAAATCTTTGGCTTGATTCTTGGGCTCCTCTGGTCTGCTATTGGGTGTAATATTCTTTATTTCCGACCGTGTATGCTTAATTTCTAGTTGTTTCTTTATCATAGCATCGAGGGTCTCATTAGTTTTCGTGAAGCTCTCCAAAAGTTTATTGCAAGCCCTCAAAATTGCGTTTTTTAGCTCTATATCCTCCATTTCTGTCATGTTTTTTTGTCTCCGCATTTTTTATGCTTTCTTGGTGCACCCCCTTGTGATCTTTGTGTGCAGTCTTGTTCTAGTTGAGCCTTGATTGTTGTAGTTAATACTAGAGGGATTTGACCAACAGGCCGACTGGCTGTCTGAAATTAAGATCTTAATAAATATTGATACCGTCCATGTTCATGGTTAGGAGGACTAAATATTATTTTCCCCAAATTGATCTATAGTTCAATAAACCACTACAAAAATCTGGCAGTCTTTCTTTTTTTTTTTTTTTTTTTTTTGCAGTAAAAAAAAAACTTAATTTAAAATTTAGAAAAATGCAAAAGACCCAGAAAATGAAAGACAATCTTGAAAAAGAAGAACAAAGTTGGTGGATTTCCAACTCCCAAAGTAAAAACTTAGTGTAAAGCAATACTTATCAAGATAGTATGTTAATTGCATATGAATAGGCATAAAGATAAACAGAACTGAATTAAGTATCCAAAAGTAAAGCCTTATATTTATGGTTAATTGATTTTGGAAAAAATATACCAAGGCAATAATTCAAAGGGAAAAAGCAAATTTTTTTCCCAAAAATAATTATAGGGCAATTGGATAACTTCATGTGAAAAGATAAATTCAGACACTAATGAAGACAGAGTCCAAGATGGCAATGTAGGGAGATAAGGAACTAACCTTCTCCAACAGACACAATAAATTGACAGCTACAGATGGAGAATTTCCCTCTGAAAATGATCTGAAAATTAGATGTACTGAGAAGACTGTCTTCAGTAAGTGAAGAGTCTGTTTTGCATTGAAGAGACCATATTTTTCAATAAGTGGAGTTGGGAAAACGGGACTTATAGATAAATGCAAAAAAATGGACCACTTTCTTATATCATATACAAAAATAAACACAAAAGAAGTAAAGACTTAAGTGTAAGATGTGAAACAATAAAACGCCTAGAAGAAAACATTCTTTGACACTGTTCTTAGCAATATCTTTTTGGATATGTTTCTTCATGCAAGGGCAACAAAAAAATAAACAGATGAGACTATATCATATTAAAAAAACTTTGCACAGTAAAGGAAACCATCAAGAAAATAAAAGACAAACTACTGATTATGAGAAGATATCCACAAATGATATATCCAATAAAGAGCTAAGATTAAAAATATTTAAGCAATTCATGCAACTTAACACCAAAAAAGAACAAACACTCCAATTAAAAATGAGCAGAAGACCTAAGTAGGCATTTCTCCCAATAGGACATACAGATAACCAACAGACATATAAAAATATCATCAGGGACATTCTAATTAAAAGCACAATGAGATATTACCTTACAACTGTCAGAATGGCTATCATCAATAAATGAACAAATAACAAGTGCTGGTAAAAATGTGGAGAAAAAAGATCCCTTGTATACTGTTGCTAAGATTGTAGGGAAGTGCAGCCACTTTGGGGGGAAAAAAAA
Organism: Myotis brandtii; assembly: GCF_000412655.1. Lineage (NCBI taxonomy): Eukaryota > Metazoa > Chordata > Mammalia > Chiroptera > Vespertilionidae > Myotis > Myotis brandtii. The sequence goes on from NW_005354875.1 coordinate 247,770, forward strand.
AGTATGGGAAATTTTCAGAAAATTTCAAATAGAGCTGCCATAAAATCTGGCAATTGCACTTCTGGTATTTATCCAAAGAAAACAAAAAACACTAATTTGAAAAGATATATGCACTCTTATGTTAATTGCAGCATTAGTACATATATAAAATGGAATATTACTCAGCCATAAATAAAGACTAAGATTTTGCCATTTGTGAAAACAGGGATGGACCTAGAGCAGTGATGGCGAACCTTTTGAGCTCGGCGTGTCAGCATTTTGAAAAACCCTAACTTAATTCTGGTGCCGTGTCACATATAGAAATTTTTTGATATTTGCAACCATAGTAAAACAAAGATGTATATTTTTGATATTTATTTTATATATTTAAATGCCATTTAACAAAGAAAAATCAACCAAAAAAAATGAGTTCG
>NW_005354875.1:248708-250688 GCF_000412655.1 Myotis brandtii
ATATATATATGTATGTCAGGGGAAAAAAACTACAAAAACATAGAGATCCAAAGGAGGACAAACGGGTAAGTCTAGTAAAATGTAATTTGCTTATAGTTTTCAATAGTTACATTTTAGGTTTTCTTCTTCATTGTCATAGTGCTAATAACATTGCCAAAACAAAAACAACAACTAGGTGAACAATTCTCTACTGCAAAATATCAAAGAAACACAAAGATGAGTAGGAGAGGCATTGAATAATATCACACAAAAACCCACCCATGCCATCATGACACACAAAAAGGAGGGATCTCACCAAACAGTTGCTTCTCTTAAAGGAGGTATGGGTTTATGCCCAACATCTGGCACCCCAAACCTGGGGAGTACACCGGAGAGACAAGCCCTCCAAATGTCTCGTTTAGAAAACCAATGGGGCTGATGTCTAAGGGACCTAAAGTTCTACAGCAGTGGTTCTCAACCTTCCTAATGCCGTGACCCTTTAATACAGTTCCTCATGTTGTGGTGGCCCCCAACCATAAAATTATTTTCGTTGCTACTTCATAACTGTAATTTTGCTACTGTTATGAATCATAATGTAAATATCTGATATGCAAGATGTATTTTCATTGTTACAAATTGAACATAATTAAAGCATAGTGATTAATCACAAAAACAATATGTAATTATATATGTGTTTTCCGATGGTCTTAGGCGACCCCTGTGAAAGGGTCGTTCTACCCCCAAAGGGGTCGCGACCCACAGGTTGAGAACCGCTGTTCTACAGGAAACTGAGACTTACCTTTTAAAGGCATCATCTATGTTCTCAGTTGCTCCAATACCCAGGGGTGGGAGGGATAGCAGTTTGAAAACTACCCAGACTATGTGGGGAGGGGATAAATTTACTAACCTAAAATTGAGAGCTAGAGGGTAGGATGACAGGTAAAATTCTCCCTGGAGACAGAGGCACTAGCTGATGTCATATTGCACTTTCTACCTAACCTGCTACAGCAAGCAAGCAAACAAGCATAGATGCAGCATCTTCCCTCTACTCTGCTAAGACAGGCAGGGACACCATTCCACTGCCCTGCTGAAATTGGAGAATGTGGTGATTGCAACATTCCCCTAATCCCTGAATGGCGCAAGCAAACATGAACAGTCAAGGCATTTTTCTGCCACCAGCCTAAAGCCGGTGCACATGCACAGACAAGACATTGTCTTGATGCATTGCTGAAACCCATGGGCTCACACAGTCAAGATATTTTCCTGTGGCCTTCCTGAAAGCAGTTTCCACCCCCTTTACTCTATTGCAGCCTTGCTAAAAACCATTGAGCACACACAATCTACATAAAGGAAACACCTTGATTTCCTGACCATGATGGACAAGGGGGCTGGAATGACTGAGCACCACAGAACCTTAACAACTGGTAAAACAAGTCTTGCATGCTGCCTCCCCCAGTGCACAGCACAAACAGCAGAGTAGAACACAACCCCAGTCCTCCTGTGACAAAGGCCATTTATTTAGCCAGAGCATCAGCCTGAGAAACAGGTTTCAGGTTTCCCACATACCTAGAGGCTAGGGAACACAAAGCATGGAGACACCATCTTTGTATACCTCCTTGGCTGTTCACAACATTTTGATGAGACTTCATAGAAAGGAGCTTAAACACTCAGTCTGGAGTCCCAGTTTTGGCCACTGTCACTCAGGGTACAATTTTAGATCTCCCTGCCAGTAGGGTTAATGATTGTGGCCACATAGAACTGTATACATTTACATACTATAAAGGCTGCTGCCTGAGGGTCTGGCTTTCAATTAACGTGAAATTTAGTGATAAACAAGATTCCTCACCTTGGAACACTGACAGGACTTGGTATACCCTCAACAATAAGGCCACTTTTTTAAGACAGAAAAGTAAGTGCTTCACCTAATAAGTAGAAACAAAAACAGAGAATCAAGCAAAATGAGAAGACAGAGGAATATGTTCTAAAAACAATAATAATAAT
>NW_005354875.1:250752-258552 GCF_000412655.1 Myotis brandtii
CAAAAACCCAGAAAAATACCTTAATGATACAAAGATAACCTATCTACATGATAAAGAATACAAATTATTTATCTTAAAAATACTCTCTGAACTTAGGTTAAAAATAAATAAACACAGTGAGAATTGCAACAAAGAGATATGAAATGTTAGAAGGTAACAAACAGAAGTTATAATTAAACTGAAAAACACACTAGAGGGGTTCAACAACAAAAATGGAGAAATGATAAGAATGAATAGTTAGCTGGAAAACAAAACAATGGAGCTTATCCTGAACAGCAAAATGAAAAAGAAAGTAATTTTATAAAGTGAAAATACATTAAGGGATCTCTGGCACAACATGAAGCAGAATAATGTTTGCATTATAAGAGGCCCAGAAGGAGAAGAGAGAGAGAAAGGGCCAGAAAAATTATTTGAAGAGATAATGTCTGAAAAATTTCCTAATATGGGGAAGTAAACAGATATCCAGGTCAAAAAAACCCAGAGAATATCAAATAAGATGAACCCAAAAAGATCCTCACAAAGACAAATTTAATTAAATGGTAAAAGTTAAAGATAGAGAACTTTAAAAGCAGCAAGAAAAAAAATAATTTGTTGTGTTCAAAGGGAATCTCATAAAGCTATAAGCAGATTCCCCCCCCACCCCCAGCAGTATTGAGAGGACTTAAAAAAACTAGGTAGACAGGGATTGGGACCATTGGGGGCAGGGAGGGAGGAAATAGAACCAGGAACCCAGCTACTAAAGCAGAGTTACTAAAGCACTCCACTGTGTGGGGAAGGAAGGGTGCGCACTAGAGGCATAACTTTAAATGTACAAATGTTGCTAAGACAGACAGCTTGCAGATAACCAATCACAAAATAGTAAGGCATGTAAACCAATCCCAAGTATATTAGTAAGGCAGAATTCTTTAAATAGACCAATCAGGAGCTAGCAAGGCTGCCTTCACCCCCCAAATTAAAATGTGTGCCCTTCCTCTTGCCCTCTCTCTTCTCCCTGGCACACAATGGGTTCCTGGCATTCATTCCTGTGGCAGGGGAGCACATCCCTGGCCCCACATGGCTTTTAGCCATGTATCCCTCCACACATGGACTAGTAGACTTTATACCCAACTGTAACATGGAAAGGAAGCTCTGGACACTGGCCTGCTCCTGGAACCCCAGCTGTACCTTTTCCAGGACGGGCTTCTGTCAATAAAACTTTCAGTTCCACTAGCTGTTTTTGTCTGAAACTTTATTCTTCAATTTCACAAGACAATGAACTTGGACTCAACACTCCACATTTTGCTTTCAGTATCATTACAGGACAGAAAGGAGTGACATGACATATTCAAAGTTCTGAAGAGAAAAAAAAAATGTACAGCCAAGAATTCTCTACATAGCAAGGGACAAGATTAGTAGTCAGAGTAGAAGTAGAGATGAAGAGATTTCCAGATAAGCACAACCTAAAGAAGTTCATCAACACTATACCGGCCTTACAAAAAATGTTAAAGGGACTTATTTAAGCTGAAAAGAATCATACAAAGGTAAAAATTTCACTTGAAAAGGTAAGCATAGAGCAAAGGTAATTAAATAATCATAAAGTAAATATAAAGGTTAAAAGACAAAAGCAGCAGAATTACAATAATTAGTTAAAATATAAAATGTGGTGGGGAGTAAAAATATAAAGTTTGGAATGTGTTCAAGTTAAGTATGCAATAAGTGCATACCTATGAATAATTACTCTCAATGGAATGGCTCAACTGGTCCAATTAAAAGACAGGGTGGATGAATGGATAAAAACATGAACCATCTATATGCTGCCTATAAGAGAGCCACTTCAGAAGTAAGAACACGTACAAATTGAAAATGAAGGGATTCAAAAAGATATTCCATGCACATGGAAATGAAAACAAAGCCAAAGTAGGCACATCTGGGGACTTAGGGAGATACATCTGGGGAATTAAGTAGATATCCTAGGGCAGAAGAAACACACCTAATGGATTAAAAAGTAATCTCATATCAGTGTAGACACACTAGAGGAATAATGGAAACATCCCTGTTTAGTGAAGAAACATCACAAAATTAGAGACTTCCAAAATCAATGTAAATATACCTGGGAATAAGGGTAGTACAAAAGGTCAGAGTAGACACACTGGGAAATTAGAAGACATCCCAAGTAAAAGTAGACACACCTAGAAGGTGGGGGATTGTACAGTCATGCACCACATATAATGGTTTGGTCTTGTAGTAGCTTGTGCACTAAAGTCTATTTTGTGTGATATTAGTATAGCTATCTCTGCTCTTTTTTTGTTTACTATTTTCATGGATATCATTATTTTTCTATCTTTTCACTTTCAAGCTATACCTGTCATTAGATATAAACTGAGTCTCTTGTATAGAACATGCAGTTGGATCTCATTTTGTTTTGTTTTAATACAATCTGCTTATCTACGTATATTGATTACTGAGTTTTATCTATTCACTTTAAATTGATTACTTATAGGAACAGACTTAGTATTGCCATGTTATTATTTGATTTCTATATGTCTTATAAATATTTGATCCCTCATTTTCTTCCTTAATGCCTTCCTTTATGGATATCGACACAAATAAAAGACAAAGATGCTAATTGACCATACCTTCGCTACACCCTAAACCACGCCCACCAGCCAACCAGAGCGACTATATGCAAATTAACCCAACCAAGATGGCGGGCGGCAGCCACAAAGCTGGAGCAAGCAGGAGGCTTGGTTGCCCCGGCAATGGAGGAAGCCAAGCTTCCCGCCGGCCCTGAGCCGGCTGTGGCCTCTGCTCATGGCACCAAAATTTCAATTATAGAAGACAAATAAATACCAGATACCTGCATCCAGCCAGCCTCCACTGGGAGCTTGGATGGCTGGGGGTCGTGGCCAGCCTGTAAATAGCCATCAGCCCCTCAACCAGGATGGCCACACCCTCATGGGCTGAGGGTCCCCACTGGGGCCTTAGCCAGCCTGCAAACAGCCATCAGCCACTCACCCAGGCAGGCTAGGCACCCTCATGGGGTGAGGATCCCTACTGGGGGGCTTGGCCAGCCTGCAAACTGCCATCAGCCCCTCACCCAGGATGGCCAGGCACCCCAGGGGGGACCCCTACCCAGAAGGGGCTGTGGCCAGCCTGCAAACAGCCATCAGCCCCTCAGCCAGGGTGGCAAGGCACTCCTATATAATAAAAGGGTAATATGCAAATTGACCCTAACAGCAGAATGACTGGGAATGACTGGTCACTATGACACACACTGACCACCAGTGGGCAGATGCTCAATTCAGGAGCTGCCCCCTGGTGGTCAGTGCGCTCCCACAGGGGGAGCTCTGCTCAGCCACAAGCTAGGCTGATGGCTGCCAGTACAGCGGTGGTGGTGGAAGCCTCTCCTGCCTCCTCAGCAGCGCTAAGGATGTCCAACTGCAGCTTAGGCCTGCTCCCCGCTGGCAAATGGACATCCCCCAAGGGCTGCTGGGTTGGCAGAGGGATGTCTGACTGCCAGCTTAGGCCCAATCCCCCAGGGAGCGAGCCTAAGCCAGCAGGTGGTCATCTCCCGAGGGGTCCCAGACTGCGAGAGGGCACAGGCCAGGCTGAGGGACCCCCCCCGAGTGCACAATTTTTGTGCACCGGGCCTCTAGTTAATAATAAAAAGCTTGATGCCAGGGTGATGTGTTTCCTTTAATGGTGACCATTATTGGCCAAGATTTTAAAATGTCCTCTTTTATTGTGGTATTGTAAGATTTTCAAGAATATTTCCTTAGGGTTTTTAAATTATTTATCTTGATCCATATTTGGTGTGCCTCTCTGATCTGTCTACTTGAATCTTTTCTCAGTTCTGCAAGATTTTATGTTGTAAGAATTTATTTTGATCCATTTAGTCTGGTATTTCTTTTTAGGTAGACTTTGAACCTGCTAGATTAGCAATTTTTTTTTTCCACTTAGAGCTTTCTTTTACATTTTCTCTCTTTTTTGTTGAGATTTTCTTGATAAGGCAACCAAATGACTGAACAAGCAAGCTGCATGGGGCAACCGGACTGGTGGGGGGGCTGTGAGGGGTGACCAAACGACTGAGCAGCAGGCTGTGTGAGGCGACTAGGCTGGCAGGGGTGCTGTGAGGGGCAACCAGGCCAGCAGGGTGGGGGGCAGTTGGGGGTGACCAGGCCAGCAGGGTGGGAAGTTGGAGGTGACCAGGTCAGCAGGGGGTCAGTAAGAGGTGACTAGGCCAGTGGGGGGGGCAGTTAGGGGTAACCAGACCAGCAGCGGCGGTACAGCTGGGGGCAACCAGGCCGGCAGGATGGGCAGTTGTGAAAGATTAGGCTGGCATGGGGGGCAGTGAGGGGCAACCACGCCATCAGGGGGTGCAGTAAGGGCTGACCAGGCTGGCGGTGGGGGGGCAGTTAGGAGTGACCAGGCCAGCAGAGAGGGGGCAGTTGGGGGTGACATGGCCGGCAGCAGGGGACAGTTAGGGGTGACCAGGCCAGCAGGGGGTGCAGTTAGGGGTAATCAGGCTGGCACGCAGAGCTGGTTAGGGGTGATCAGGCAGAGGGGTTAGAGGTGATCAGGCAGGCAGGCAGAGGTGGTTAGGCAGGATCGGGCCTAAACCGGCAGTCAGACACCCCCCAAGGGGTCCCGGATTGGAGAGGGTGCAGGCTGAGCTGAGGGGATCCCCCTCCCATTCATGAATTTCGTGCACCAGGCCTCTAGTATACATATAATATTCTATATTTAAAGCCATCTAATTTCAGTTGTTACTAACTTTAATCACATGTAAAAAGTATTTTATAGATATAACACAGTACATATTTATGTATTGGGTACCTATTAACATAGACTTAACATTATTTTTCTTTTTTATTGAATTTATTGGGTGATACTGGTTAACAAATTCTACCAGTTTCAGGTGCACAGTTCCATATCACTTCATCTGTACACTGTATTGTGTGTTCATCACTCTAAGTCAAATCTCTGTCGGCCTGCTTTCTATCTATGAGTCTGTCTCTATTTTGCTTGTTAGTTCATTTTGTTTGCTAAATTCCACATATGAATAAAATCATATGGTACTTGTCTTTCTCTTACTGGCTTTTTTACTTAGCATAATGCTTTCCAGGTCTGTCCATCCTGTTCCAAAGGGTAAGATTTCCTTCTTTTATATGACTGATATATGACCAAGTAGTATTCCATGATGTAAATGTACCAGAGCTTTTTTATTCACTCATCTACTGATGAGCACTTGGGCTTTCCCCAGATCTTAGCTATTGTAAATAACACTGCAATGAACATAGGGGTGCATATATTTTTTTTCAAATTTGTGTTTTGGGTTTCTTTGGATAAATTCCCAGAAGTGGAATTGCTGGGTCATAGGCCGTTTCATTTTTAGTTTTTTTGAGGTAATTCGATACTGCTTTCCACTAGTCTGCGTTCCCACCAACAGTGCACCAGGGTTGCCTTTAATCCACATTCTTGCCAACATTTGTTTGTTGATTTATTGATGATAGCCATTCTGACAGGAGTGAGGTGATATCTCATTGTGGTTTTAATTTGCATTTCTCTGATGATTAATGATGTTGAACATCTTTTCATATATCGATTGTCCATCTGTATGTCCCCATTGGAAAAATGTCTATTCAGACCCTTTTCCCATTTCTTAATTGGATTTTGTGGGGTTTGGTGGTCAGTTTTATATATCCCTTATAAATGTTGGGTATTAAGCCCTTATCAAATATATCAGTGAATATTTTCTCACATTCAGTGGGCTGTCTTTTCATTTTGTTGATGGTGTCATTTGCTGTGCAAAAACATTGTGGTTTGCTATATTTTCATTTGTTTATTGTTTCTTCTGTTTATCTTGTCTGAGGAGATATATCAGAAAAAATACTGCTATGAGAAATATCCTAGATTTTGTTGTCTATGTTTTCTTCTAGGATTTTTATGATTTTGAAAAAGTGGTTTAGTTTTATATTTTTACATCTATATGTCCAACCATGTATCTTTCCCACCACCATTTATTTAATAGACAATCTTTGCTCCATTATATGTTTTTGCTTCTTTTGTCAAATATTAATTGATTATAAAGGTGTGGGTTTATTTTTGGGCTCTCTATCCTGTTCCACTGACCTATATGTCTGTTTTTATACTAGTGCTATACAGTTTTGATTCTTATGGCCTTCTAGTATAGTTTGATTCTAGGTAGCATGATTCCTCCAACTTTGTTCTTCTTTCTGAAAATCACTGTGGCTATTCGGGGTCTTTTGTTGTTCCATATAAATTTCTGGAATACTCATTCTAGTTCTGTGAAATATGCCATTGGTATCTTAATAGGAATTGCATTGAATCTATAGATTGCTATGGGTGTTACAGACATTTTAATGACATTAATTATGCACATCCATGAACACAGTATATGCTTCCACTTATTGGTATCTTCTTTAATTTCTTTCTTCAGTGTCATGATTTTCTGAGTACAGTTCTTTTACATCCTTGGTTAAAGTTATTCCTAGGTATTTTATTCTTTTTGAAGTAATTGTGAATGGGATTGTTTTCTTAGTTTCCCTTTTTGATAGTCCATTATTGGTTTATAAAAATGCAACTGATATCTGGATATTTATTTTGTATCCTGCCACTTTATGGAATTCATTTATCAGTTCTAGTAGTTTTTTGGTAAAATCTTTAGGATTCTTCATATACAGTATCATGTCATATGCAAATAATGACAGTTTTACTTATTTCTTTCTAATTGAACGTCTTTCATTTCTTGTCCTTGTTTGTGGCTACTTTGAAAAGATAAACAAGATTGACAGACTCACCAAGAAATAAAGAAAGAGGACAAAAACAAATAAAATCAGAAATGAAAGAGAAGTTAACAACTGACACCAAAGAAATACAAAGGATTATAATAAAATATTACATAAAACTGTATGTCAACAAATTGGACAATCTGAAAGAAATAGATAAATTCCTATAAACATGTGATTTTCCAAAACTGAATCAGCAAGAATAAGAGAAAATGAATAGACAGATTGCAACTAGTGAAATTGAAGCAGTCATCAAAAAACTCCCAACAGCCCTGGATGAGTGGCTCAGGTGGTTGGAGCATGGTCCCCTACACCAAAAAGGCTTCAGGTTCCTGTTCAGGGTACATACCTAGGTTGAGAGTTTGATCCTCAGTCAGGGCACAAAGGCTGTTAAATCGTGTTGTTTACCCATATCTTCAGAAAAAAATCACTTTTACTGTTGTGGTAAACAACCTGCTTCCCTATTTATAATGATCTGGTCCTCTAGCAACTTCTGCTCAAAATTACAGCTAATTTGCCTACAAATGTCAGGTGGTTATAATAATCTGGCCACTCAGTGTATATTCTAAAGTGAAATATATAAACTTAAGCTGTGCCCCCAAATATAACATCCTATCTAATAAAAGAGAAACATGGTAATTAGCCGTACGGTTAACCACCAATAAAGGTGGCGGTTAATTTGCATATGTAGGCACAATGCTGGGAGGTGAAAGGGAAAGGACGGAAGAAGCCCCCTGCCACTGACGGTGATCGGGGGGAGCTAAGAGCCGGGGGCAGGGCAAAGGCGGCCCTGCCCCCCAGCTGTGATCAGAGAACCAGGCGCCTTTGCCGCCCCGGCCAGTGATAGCGGGAAGCAGGGGTGGAGCCAGCAATGGGAGCTGGGCAGGGACGGAGCGGGCAGTCCGGGGAGCTGGAGATCCCCTGCCCAGGCCTAAAGCCTTGGCCAAAGACGTTAGGCCTGGGCAGGGGTGGAGCCTGCAATCGTGGGGAGCTGGGGGTCCCCTACACAGAC
>NW_005354875.1:262027-269432 GCF_000412655.1 Myotis brandtii
TCTTATAGCCCTGTAGACTCTGTTTATTTTTCTTCATTCTTTTATTTTCTATTTTGATTCTTAGATTCGCTAATTTCAAATGACCTGTTTCCAAGTTTACTGATTCTTTCTTCTGCCTGTTTAAGTCTGTTGTGAGCTTTCTAATTTAGTTATTTTGTTTTTTTAGTTCTTGAATTTCTGTTTGATCCTATTTTATGGTTTCTATCATTTTATTGAAATTCCCATTTTTTCATATATAATTTTTCTGATTTATTTTCATTCATTATTTGTGTTTTTTTAATGTTTTGGACATATTGAAACAGTTGTTTTAAATACTTTGTCTAATAAGTTTAAAACTTGAGTTTCTTTAAGGTCAGTGTGTTGAGATTTATTTTTTCCTTTGAATGGCTGATTTTATCATTTCTTTGTCTTGCAATATTAGTTGAAAATTGGGCATTTGAAAAAAATAGGTAACCCTTCCAGTCTCTGAAAACTGACTCAATGCCTAGAAGAGGCCTTCCCTAATCAGCCCAGTGTTAAGGTTTCAGATATTTTCAGGGCTTTTCTGAGCATGCATCTTCACTGAACCTGTGTGTGTGCTTTTTACCAACTTCCCCTTTACATACAGTTTATTTTACATGTTTTAATTTCCCCAATAGTTTCACCCCTGCATCTTCTCAGGGCCTTGTATGTTTTATTATACTATTCTGCCTGTAATCTCTTTCCTCAGTCATTTGTCTTTTTGCAGTCCCTTGTAATTTTCACTTGCCACAACACTTTGTACTACCATTTGTGGATAACAACTGTAAACTAAACTATACCACTTTTCCATCTGAACCCTGAGTCAAGCGATAGAGAATCCAGTCCCTAGAGCGGCCTATGGATAAGTCAGAAGAATGTAACAATTTCCTTGATAGAGGAAAGCAGGTATATTTCTCTCAAATGTGCCATGCTGGAGAGGGCATAGCACAAGGACAACAATAAAGGCCATACAACTTTCTAATGTTTGTAGCTTTTTCTTGATTGGGTTCAATTTCTACAAATCCTTGACTGCTTTCTATAGTTTGCATAAAACTTAGTCAATCCAGTTGTTACCTAATCTTTCTATGGGGACACAAATGCCTGGAGTTTCCTAGTCTGCCATCTTGCTGACATTCTGGAAGACTCTTATTACCTAATTTCAAACATTTAGAAAGCTACAGTAATCAAAACAATATAGTTTAGAACAGAGAGAGCCAAATTAAGCAATAGAATAGAATAGGGAGACCATAGTAGATCTAATAATGTATTGACAATGGATTTTTTTACAAAGGTGTAAAGGCATTTTAATGAATAATTGATTATCATTTCAACAAATTATGTTGGGTCAACTCAAAATCCCTGTGAAAAAATAATAATGGTAATAGCTTTTATCCATACTGTTCTTGCTTTACAATTAGCTCAAATGAATCATAGGCCTAAATATAAAACCTAATATAAAATATCTAGGAGAAAATCTTAATGATTTGGGTTAGGCAAAAATGTCCTAAGTGCAGTACTAACAACACATTTCATAAAAGTGAACTAGATTTCATGAAAATTAAAAATTTCCACTCTTTGAGAGATACCCCGTTTTAAAAATTGTCAACACTATTACAGATGTCTCCAATTCCCCCCCTTCTCCCCTGAGAGACACTCTTAAGAGAGAAAAGACAAGCCATGGACTGGTAGAAAATATTTGAAAGTTGTGAGATTGATAATGGCCTTCTATCTAGAACATAAAGAACTCTCAAAAGATTCAATAACAAGAAGAGAAACATTCCAATTAAAATTAACAGAAGACTTGAAAATATCAATACAAAGGAAGTATGGGTGGCAAATAAGCACATGAAAACATTCTTAACATAATTAGTCTTTAAGAAAAATGCATTTAAATCCCACAATGAGAATGCCTAAAATAAGAAAAAAATAAATCTGAGGATGCTGAGCAACTGTAACTCTCAGATACTATATTACTGATATGAATACAAAAGTATACACATAATTTTGAAAATATTTTGTCCATTTTAAAATAAATTTGAATATACATTTATGAAGAAACTTTACCCCCATCCAAGTGAGATGAGAAAATATTTTTCACATAAAAACTTATACACAAATACCTATAGGTTATTTTGTAATTAATAAAAACTGTATACAAGCCAACTGTACCTCAATTGAGAAAGGGATAAATGTTTGTATATACATACAAGTGAATAGTATTCAGCAATGAAAAAAAATGATTTGGTGGTACACACAGTATCATACATGGCTTTCAAATACACTCTCCTAAATGGCAGAAGCCAGATTCAAAAGGTTGCATACCATGAAATTTCATTGAAATGGCATTTGTGACAAGGAAAAATTGTAAGGGTAGAAAACAGATCAATTGTTACCAGTAGCTTTGTGTGGGGAACAGAAAAAAGAGGTTGACTACAAAGTAGCATGGGGGAAGCTTGTGGACTAATATAAATATATATTTTGCTGTGATGTGCTTATAAGATTACATGCATTTCTCAATTATTTTCTTTTTTTTGTTGTTGTTTGTTAATCCTCAGGATATTTTTCCGTTGATTTTTAGGGAGAGTGGAAGGGAAGGGGAGAGACAGAGAGAAGGAAACATTGATGTGATAGAGACACATTGATTAGTTGCCTCCCCCAAGAGCCCTGACCAGGGCTGGGATTGAGCCTGTAACCGAGGTGCCTGCCTTTGACCAGAATCAAACCCAGGACCCTATAGTCTGCAGGCCAATGCTCTATTCACTGAGCCAAACTGGCTAGGACCATTTGTCAATTCTTGAAAAATTATATATTGAAAGGATGAATTTTATTGTATATAATTATACTCTAATTAAAATATGGACATGTAGACATACAAAAATATACTCATCTAGATACACTCATTAAACTATGCCTTCTCTTTTAAACTTCTATGCTGGAGCAAACTTGGAAATTCAGAGAAATTAATGATTCCATGTTCTAATTACTCATAAAATTTCAGTTAGGTAGACATGTTATGTAAGTCAGTTTTACTTCATTGACATGTATTACAAATATAATAATTCTACTTTTATATCTAGAACAGCGGTTCTCAACCTGTGGGTCGTGACTCCTTTGGGGGTCGAATGACCCTTTCACAAGGGTCGCCTAAGACCATCGGAAAACACATATATAATTACATATTATTTTTGTGATTAATCACTATGCTTTAATTATGTTCAATTTGTAACAATGAAAATACATCCCGCACATCAGATATTTACATGACGATTCATAACAGTAGCAAAATTACAGTTATGAAGTAGCAACGAAAATAATTTTATGGTTGGGGGTCACCACAACATGAGGAACTGTATTAAAGGGTCGCAGCATTAAGAAGGTTGAGAACCACTGCACTATAACCTCTGAGCCTCAGTTTCTTCGTCTGTAAAGTGGGAGGGGGTAGAGTAACAGTGTCTATCTGTGCCCAGTGCCTGAAACACCTGACTGATAGGAGGAGCTCAACAAATAGTCACCTGGAAGGTGACCTGGAGTGAATACAGACTTAGACCAAGATTTTCTTGAACATTGTAAACTTAATTCATTTTAATCTCTGCATGCCCCGTGACCCTAGCACAGGACCGGCACAGGACTGGTGCGGGAGAGCACTTGCTGGGAGAGTTGGAAGCAGCCATGGATGGGCAAGTGGGCACAAAGATGTGTGCACGGGTGGGTGGATGGACAGGCATGTAGCTGGATCAATGATGGATGGAGAAGTCGGACATCTGGGTGTATAAATGTGTGCTAAGTGGGGGGAGTGGAGGGATGGTGGGTGGGTGGGGTGAGGGTAGAAGAAATAAATACGGGACACGCCCTCATTGTGATCTGTCTGCTGGAGGGCTTCAAGATGGAGTGAACCCAGAAAGCACGTATCAGCAGGCCAAGGCCCACGTGAGGCAGCAGCTCTGCCTTTACGAGTGTGTTCTCCAGGCTAACCCACACGGGGATGGTGTGGCCAGGACACAGGTGACCTGCACCACTGTGTGCAGTAATGACATGTGGAGGCGGCTTCGACTTTATCACTCCGAGCAGGAGGGAGGCCTGGACTAGGGCCTCACACCTTAGAACAGCACCTGGTGGGGGCAGGCGATTCGTCCGTACCTTGGAATTCTGTGTGGCCATTAAAAATGGAACGGCTCTTTATGTCTTGAGTGGAATAAACTCTGATATATCATTAAGAGGGGGGGAAAAATCAAGGTTCAGCTAGTGTGTGTACAGTGCTTTCGTTTTCTGGTTTTTAAGGGGTGGCAGGGAGAAGACACGTAGATATTTGCTTCTCCAAGATGAGCGCCCCCCCCACCCCCCGCCGCCAGGAGACTGGTGACTGGTCCTCCCAGGAAGGGCGCCGGGCCTGGGGAATGGCCAGCACTTCACCGGATCCCCTTGTGGACTTTCTCAGTCATGACCCAGGCAGATAAGTTGTCTTGTCAAGCACAGACTGAGCAGCGTGGAGTGCGTAGCAGAGCTCCTTGGAGGAGGAGCAACCTTGGTCCCCGGGCTGGCGCTCACGCTGGGGCCAGAGCCCAGGCATGGAAGCGGACAGGCATATGGGCCCAGTCCAAACACCTAGTCGCCGTGGGGACTTGGCAGGTCCTCATCTGTGAAATGGAGATAATTGTAGTCTTAGAGAGTGAGCATGAGAAGTAAAGTGAGCCACAGAAAGTGCCCAGGAAGTGGGGCCAGAGAGGAGGAACCTTCGGGGGGCAGTGTCTCAGAGTAGCAGAGAGGCCTGGGGCCATAGCCTCTGCTCAGTGCCCCGGGTCTGACCGTGTGTCTGAATGCCCACTGAGTTGTGGGAGGGCAGACCCACTCAGCACAGGGCAGACTTCTGCTTTGGCCAAAGACCTGGATCTCTGAGCGGTGGGGACGCCAGAGCTGAACACTCCGCCTGTCCATCTCCCTCTCCACCTTTATCAGCGTGGCCCCCCACAGAGGCCTGGGTCTCCAGGGTCTTTGGAGCTGAGGGGCCTCTCCCACTTGGCCTCGCCTCCTGGGAGGAGTGGCACTCACGTTAGTGCTCCCACCGGCCATTCAGGAAGAGTGAGCCCGGTGGCCAGGACATTCATGTACCCAAGACCACTCAGCCAGGGGCTAGCACGGTGCCGCCGAGAGCTCCCTTCCTCTCTACGAGCCTCAGTTTCCTGATCTAGCAGTGGAGGGCAGCTGTTGCCAAGACAACCCCTGCAGGACTGACTTCCTTCTGCTTGGTCTTGGCGGTTGTGGTCGTGATGAACACCACCCATGGTTTTTATATAAGTAGCCTAGAGGACTGGTACACGAAATTAGTGCACTGGGAGGGGGGTGTCTCTCAGCCAAGCCTGCACCCTCTCCAATCTGGGACCCCTCATGGGATGTCTGACTCCCCGTTTAGGCCTGATCCCACAGGGGAACTGACAGTTTGACATCCCTCAGCCCAACCTGCATCCTCCCCAATCTGGGACATCTCTCTCACAATCTGGAACTGCTGGCTCCTAACTGCTCACCTGCCTGCCTGCCTGATTTCCTCTAACCACTTCTGCCTCCCAGCCTGATCACCCCCTAACTGCTCCCCTGCCAGCCTTATTGATGCCTAACTGTTCCCCTGCTGGCCAGATCGCCCCCAACTGCCCTGCTCAGCAGGCCTGGTCCCCCCCCCCAACTTCCATCCCCTATAGGATTGGTCACCCCTAACTACCCTCCCCTGCAGGCCTGGTCCCCCACAACTGCCCTCCCATGCCAGCCCAGTCACCCCTAACTGCCCTCTCCTACAGTCCTGGTTGCCCCTAACTACCCTTCCCTGCCGGCCATCTTGTGTGTTGTAGTGATGGTCAATTTGCATACTGGTTGTGATGAATTAGCATATCCAGTCATGACTAATTACCATATCTGAGCTAATTAGCATATCCCTCTCTTATTATAAAGGATTATTATATTTCTAAACAATGATCTATACCTTATATGTGTCTGTGTGTTTTACCTTGGTACTACATGTCCCTAATTGGTTGCAATGTAAAACCATATTGTATACTATATTTTAGTGAGTGTTTAAATAGAAACTATAGACTTTCCACTGACACAGTTTTTAAAAGAATTTTGTATCATTCTGAGTATTCAACCATATTCCCCTTTACAGAGATTCAATGACAATAAATTTTACAATAACTATGCCTTCTCTTTTGAAGATGTACATGTTAAAGATGTTTTAAGAAATAAGCTTTTACAAGTTTCCATTTTTAATTTTGCCATGGAATTAGTTTACTAAATAGCTAATTTCTTTCTTGTGTTTGAAGTAGTTGTATGAATTAGTTCTATGACATTTTTAGGGCTCCATGAGTTCTTTTTTTATAAAAATGAGTTTGCAATTTTCTTTTCTTTTCATTTATTGTACAAAAACTGGCAACCTTCTAAAGCAAGGAAATTGAGATGCCTAAATTTTGTAGTAAAAATTATTTTCTCTATACTTGCTGTTGTTTCTGAAAAAATTAAAAATTAAGAGGCTTAGAGATATTGTTGTCATTTAACATAAACAATGACGATATACCAGTAGGTTGAAAGCTAAAGTCACCCACAATGGACATTATAATCTACATATATAAAAGCCAAGTGACAGGAATGCTGGAATGACTGGAATGAGAAGAACGACCGGTTGCTATGAGGCACACTGTGGCTGACCAACTGGCCCGATCGGGGAGGGGGACGGCCAACCTCCCATTGCCCCTCCCCCCAGCTGGCCACAGCCCCTCCTACTGGCCGTCCCCATCCCTGATTGCCCCCCCACCCTGGTAAGGGGTGGGGCCAGTCAGCCAACCTCCAATGTCCCCTCCCTCCGCCAGCCTGGCCCAATTGACCCCCATGGGGGGTGCTGCCCGGACCCCACCGATGCATGAATTTGTGCACCAGGCCTCTAGTGTATTATAAAGGTGCTGGAACGAAACAGAATATGACCTCCTTGATTACATAATATCTCAAAACAATTCAGATGCAGTTTTCCAGTAGACATTTATAGTGGAAATTTTATGGTTGTAGAAGATATTCCTGTTTAATATTCTTAGTAAGACTGATTAGCAAAACCTCCCAAATCCCATCTCATGTAGAGTCCTTAGATATAAGGTTGCTTAACAATCTGTCATTAAGACAACAGCATGGCCTAGGACAAGCACTTCAAACTCAAAGGCTAACATGGGTCAAATAAATAAGGTTTAAGTATGTGAGCTGCAAAAAAAACCAAATGCTTCAATTTTCATAGAAACAGGTTTATTTTGAAAGAGACATGCTGAATACAAAGGGCTGAAATAAATGAGTAATCATTAACATAAAATAATAGACCATTTTAATAAAAAATAATATTTTTCTTGAACAGTAACTTACCAGAAACTGAATAACTGCACAA
>NW_005354875.1:269920-272989 GCF_000412655.1 Myotis brandtii
TGCAAATGGTAAGAATTCCTTCTTTTTTACCGCAGCGTAGTATTCCATTGTGTAGGTGTACCACAGTTTTTTAATCCACTTGGCTGCTAAAATATTTACTGCTAGTATTAGTGGAGAGAAATGGTGCACCAGTGAGTAAGGCACATAAGGGAAATGAATGCAACATGAGTATAGTAATCAGTCATTAGCGAACATTGTAGTTCGTTATTAATAATTATGTTTAACAGGATGTTGTAAAAATTAAGTTATGGAATTTTCATTAAAACATTACTTACATACAATTATATTGGCTGGGCCACAAAAATATTCATTGTGGGCTGTGAGTTTGACATGCTTGGCCTAGGACGTCTAATCTTCTGCTTTCCTTGAAGCCAGTTAAGGCAGCTATATATTCACAATGATAGAGTAAGAAATGCATTAGTCTTAAGATTTTTATCCCAAATTTTATATTTGTGTTGAGCTTTCAGATATATTCAATGGAGAATGCTATTACCATATTTGAAAAGCAGTATTTAATCACATAATTTATATTTGTATGTTTAAACATTTTACTTTGTAATATGTATTTCCTGAATATGTAATAATATAAAAATTAAAGTAATACAAAACTGAAATACTAATTTATAAGTCTATTTTTTTTACCCATTGCATTTTGAATTTATTTGTTACATGTTCTTACAAGCTAATATCTTTTCTTTTTATTGTTTAAAGTATTACAAATAGTAGTACATATGTCTCCTTTTTTTCCCATTGAAATTACCCTGGCCTCCCCTACACCCCGGCACATGCCCTCACCCCAACCCACAGTGTCTTGCGTCCATTGGTTATGCTTATATGCATGCATACAAGTCCTTTGGTTGATCCCTTACCTCACCTTCCTCAACCCTCCCTAGCCTTCCCACTGTAATATGACAGTCTGTTCGATGCTTCTCTGCCTCTGTATCTATCTTTTTGTTCATCAGGTTATAATGTTCTTTACTATCCATAAATGAGTGAAATCGTGGTATTTTTCTTCCACTGATTGGCTTATTTTACTTAGCATAATGCTCTCCAGTTCCATCCATGCTGCTGCAAATGGTAAGAATTCCTTCTTTTTTATAGTAGCGTAGTATTCCATTGTGTACATGTACCATAGTTTTCTAATCCATCCATCTGCTGATGGGTATTTAGGCTGTTTCCAAATCTTAGTTATTGTAAATTATGCTGCTATGAACATAGAGGTGCATATATCCTTTCTGATTGGTGTTTCTGGTTTTTTTAAAAATATATTCCTAGAAGTAGTATAACTGCATTAAATGGCAGTTCCATTTTTAAATTTTTGAGGAAATGCCATACTGTTTTCCATAATGGCTGCACCAGTCTGCATTCCTAACACCAGTGAAGGAGGGTTCATTTTTTTCCTCATCCTCCCCAGCACTTGTCCTTTGTTGATTTGTTGATGATAGCCATTCTGACAGGTGTGAGGTGTTACCTCATGGTTGTTTTGAATTGAATTTCTCAGATGAGTAGTGACTTAGAGCATGTTTTCATATGTATCTTGGCTTTCTGAATGTCCTCTTTCGAAAAGTTTCTATTTAGGTCCTTTTCCCATTTTTTTGATTGGGTTGTTTATCTTCCTTTTGTTAAGTTGTATGAGTTCTCTGTAAATGTTGGATATTAAACTTTTATCAGACATAACATTGGCAAATATATTCTCCCATGCAGTGGACTTTCTTGTTCTTTTGTTGATGGTTTCTTTTGCTGTGCAGAAGCTTTTAATTTTGATGTAGTCACATTTGTTTATTTTCTCCTTAGTCTCTCTTCCCCTAGGATCTGTGTCTGTAAAGATATTGCTGCAAAATATGTCTGCTATTTTGCTGCCTATGGAGTCTTGTAGGATTTTTATGGTTTCCCATCTTACATTCAAGTCCTTTAGACATTTTGAGTTTGTTTTTGTGTGTTGTGTAAGTAGGTGTTCTAGTTTAATTTTTTTGCATGTATCTGACCAAATTTCCCAGCACCATTTATTAAAGAGACTGTTTTGACTCCATTGTATGCTCTTGCCTCCTTTGTCAAATATTAATTGAGTATAATGGCTTGGGTCAATTTCTGGGTTCTCTATTCTATTCCATTGGTCTATATGTCTGTTCTTGTGCCAGTACCAGGCAGTTTTGAGTAATGATGTTGATTCCACCAAACCATGAACACGGTATGTTCTTCCATTTGTTTATGTCTTCCTCTATCTCTTATTTCAATGTCCTACAGTTTTCTGAGTACACGTCTTTTACCTCCTTAGTTAAGTTTATTCCTAGGTATCTTAATTTTTTTGGTGCAATGGTAAATGGGCTTGTTTTTTTAGTTTCTCTTTCTGTGAGTTCATTATTGGTGTATAAAAAGACCATAGATTTCTGGGTGTTAATTTATTTTGTATCTACATTGCCAAATTCATTTATTAGGTCTAGTAGATTTTGATGGAATCTTTGGGGTTTTCTATGTATAGTATCATGTCATCTGCGAATAAGGACATTTTTGCTTCTTCTTTTCTAATTTTGATGCCTTTTATTTATTCTTCTTGTCTAATCGCTATGGATAGTACTTCTAGTACTATGTGGAACAGGAGTGGTGAAAATGGGCATCCTTGTCTTGTTCCTGCTCTTATGGAAAATGGGTTTAGTTTTTGCCCATTGAGTATGATGTTGGCTGTAGGTTTGTCATGTAGGGCTTTTATTTTTGTTGAGGTATGATCCATCTATTCCCACTTTGCTGAGAGTTTTTATCAAGAAAGGGTGTTGGATTTTGTCAAATGGTTTTTCTGCATCAATTGATATGATTATGAAATTTTTGTCTCTCAGTTTGTTTATGTTATGTGTCACATTTACTGATTTGTGGATATTGTACCATCCTTTCATCCCTGGAATAAATCCCACTTGGTCATGGTGTATGATCTTTCTAATGTGTTGCTGAATCCAATTTGCTATAATTTTGTTGAGTATTTTCACATCTATATTCATCAAGGATATTGGCCTGCAGTTCTCTCTCTCTCTCTCTCTCTGTGTGTGTGTGTGTGTGTGTGTGTGTGTGTGTGTGTGT
>NW_005354875.1:273192-277033 GCF_000412655.1 Myotis brandtii
TTTTTATTCTTCCTGGTTGATTTTTGGGAGCTTGTATTTTTCTAGGAATACGTCCATTTCATCTAGGTTTTCCATTTTGTTGGAATAGAGTTGTTCATATTATTTTTTCTTAATCATTTGTATTTCTGTGGGATCAGTTCTAACTTCACCTCTTTCATTTTTGATTCTGTTGATTTGGGTTCTCTCTCTCTCTGCTTCTTGGTGAGCCTGCCTAGAGGTTCATCAATCTCATTTATCCTTTCAAAGAACCAGCTCTTGGTTTTGTTGATCTCTTGTATTGTTTTTGTTTTTTGGTCTCTATGTCGTTTATCTCTGCTCTGATCTTTATTATTTCCTTCCTTCTGATTGCAATGTAATTTTCTTGTTGCTCTCTTTCTACCTCTTTGAGTTGTAGAGTTAGATAATCTATTACAATTGTTTCTTATTTTTTGAGGTAGGCCTGTAGCGCTATGAACTTCCCTCTCAAGACTGCTTTCACTGTGTCCCATGGATTTTGGATTGTTGTGTTTTCATTGTCATTTGTTGCCATGATGCTTTTTATTTATTCCTTGATCTCTCTGGTAACCCAGTCATTGTTTAACAGTATGCTATTTAGCTTCCAGGTGTTTGATACTTTTATTGTAGTTGATTTCTGGTTTTATGCCATTGTGTGTTTTTGTTTTTTGGTCTCTATGTCGTTTATCTCTGCTCTGATCTTTATTATTTCCTTCCTTCTGATTGCAATGTAATTTTCTTGTTGCTCTCTTTCTACCTCTTTGAGTTGTAGAGTTAGATAATCTATTACAATTGTTTCTTATTTTTTGAGGTAGGCCTGTAGCGCTATGAACTTCCCTCTCAAGACTGCTTTCACTGTGTCCCATGGATTTTGGATTGTTGTGTTTTCATTGTCATTTGTTGCCATGATGCTTTTTATTTATTCCTTGATCTCTCTGGTAACCCAGTCATTGTTTAACAGTATGCTATTTAGCTTCCAGGTGTTTGATACTTTTATTGTAGTTGATTTCTGGTTTTATGCCATTGTGATCTGAGAAGATGCTTGATATGCTTTCTATCTTCTTGAATATGAAGAAACATTGCCTGTGTCTCAATATATGGTCTATCTTTGAAAATGACCCATGGGCACTTGAGAAGAATGCATATTTTGTGGCTTTGGGGTGAAATGTTTTGAAGATGTCAATTAATTCCATCTGATCTCGTGCATCATTTAGGATTGATGTTTCTTTGCTGATTTTTTGTTTAGAGTATTTGTCCAATGGTGATAGTGGGGTATTAAAGTCCCTTAATATGACTGTATTGCTGTCAATCTCTCCCTTGCTAGCCTCCAAAAGTTTTTTTTAAAAATATATTTGGGTGCTCCTGTATTGGGTGCATATATGTTTACCAGAGTTATATTTTCTTGTTGGATTGCTCCCTTTAGTGTTATGAAGTGGCCTTCCTTATCTCTTGTTATGTACTTCACTTTGAAATCTAATTTGTCCGATATAAGTATTTCTACCATAGATTTTTTTTCATTTCCTTTCACCTAAAAAATCTTTTTCCATCCCTTCACCGTCAGTCTGTATAATCCTTTTTTCTGGGGTGGGTTTCCTATAGACAGCAGATATATGGGTCATGTTTTCTTATCCACTCAGCTACAATATGTCTTTGATTGGGGCATTTCATCCACTTACATTTAAAGTTATTATTGATAGGTACTTGTTTGTTGCCATTTTTATTCTTTATGACTGTGTTCCTTTTTCCCTTCTTTTTTTCCTTCTTTTTACAGCAGACCCTTTAGCAGTTCTCACATTGCTGGTTGGGTGGTAATAAACTCACTTAGTCCTTTTTTTGTCTGTGAAGCTCCTGATTTCACCCTCAACTTTGATTGATAGCCTTGCTGGGTACAGTAATCTTAGATTCAGACCCTTGCTTTGCATGACTTTGTATATTTTATTCCATTCCCTTCTGGCCTGATGTGTTTCTGTTGAGAAATCAGTCACTAGTCTTATGGGGATCCTTTGTAGGTAACTTTCTGTCTCTCTCTGGCAGCCTTTAAGATTCTTACTTTGTCATTGGTGTTTGCCAATTTAATTATAATGTGCCATGGTATCGGTTTTTTGGGGTTCATTTTGTTTGGGGTCTGTAAGCTTCCTAGACTTGTGTGAATTTTTTCTTCCCTATATCAGGGAAGTTTTCTGTCATTATTTTTTCAAACAGGTTTTCTATTCCTTGCTCAGTTTCCTCTCCTTCTGGCACCCCTATTATGTGGATGTTGTTTCATTTCGTGTTGTCCCAAAGTTCTCTTAGGCTCTCCTCCTGCTTTTTAATTTTTTCCTCCTTTTTTTTTTTCTAGATGCTGCCCTGCTTGGGTATTTTTTCCTACCTTGTCTTCTAGCTCACTAATACAGTCTTCCACTTCTTCTAGTGTACTGTTGATGCTTTCAATTGAGTTCTTTATTGCAGTGATGTAATTTTTCATTTCTTCTTGGTTCTTCTTCATTTCCTCTTGGTTCTTACACATATTTTTGAATTTGTCTTTCAACCTTTTCAGTGATCTTATGAGAATTTTTCTGAAATTTCTGTCTGACATATTGCTTGCCTCCATTTCGTTTACTTCCTTTTCTGGCGATGCCTTCTTTTTTTTCTTATGGGGGTTGTTTCTTGTCTCCCCATGATCTCTCTTTTCCAGGTGTCTGGTTATGTAGCTCTCTCTCTCTTGTGTTGACTTAAAGGCACAAAATACAATACAGCAAGGCACAATGCACAAGGCACTGAACACAAATGTTTTCACAATACTAATAGCCCCAAATAATGGTGATCACCAGAGAAAAGAGCATTAGGGAATAAAAAAAAGAGAGAGAGTGCAAAATGATATTGAGGAAAGGAAAAAAGTAAGAGAGAAAAGAAAGAGAATAAAAAAGAAGGGGAAAAAGCTATTTATATTTGAGAAAACTCAATAGAACAACAGCTAATCCAAAAAATGCAAACAATTAACACCCAGAGATGAATGCAAACTATAAGCAACAACTAATAACAATAGAGGAGAGGAAAAACAGAAGCAAAAAAATAAAAAGAGGGAAATAATCACACACACAAACAAAAATACCAATCTAATCAACAATCAAACAAAAAACAATAATAGGACAGAGAGAAAGAAGGGCAAAACCAAACAAAATAACACATAAAACAACAACAAACAAAAAAAAAGGAAGAGACAAAAAAAATTGGATAGTGAAGAAAGAGAAGAGAGAAGTGTATATGGATTTGGAGCACAGGATCGGAAATTGGATATATAAGTAGGATGAATTTTTAACGGGGTAAAAAGAAGGAATAGGTAAAATCTAAAGCAGGAATAGGGTAAGAGAAACAGGACAACAAAAGGGGAAAAGTGAAGAAGAAAGTGTTGGCATAAAGGTAAAGTTGACATAGAGTAAAATGTTGCTAAAGGAAAAATGAAAATAGAAAGTAGAACATTAATCCCAAAATAAAATAAAATAAAGAGAAAATAAAATGAAACTTTAAAAAAGGTAAGTTAATAGTAACAATAATATTAGTTAAAATAAAATTATAATAATTAAAAATGTAAAATCAAGTGAGAAAAAAATTAGTTTCTTAAGTAAAAGATAAAAAATAAAAATGTGTAGTAGTAAAGGTCATTTACTTCCTCTACTGTTCTGTTTGGCACGCCTGTTTCCTGTCTGGTAGTCAGGACAGTATTGAAGTTCCCTGCATTCCACCGCTCCTCTGTGTTGTAAACCACAATCCTGTTTTCAAGCAGGCAGTATTTCTTTGTTTCTCAGCCTGCCTTTAGTTGTATTTATACAAGAGTCAATTTGTGATTCAACCCCTGGGTGGCAGTGTT
>NW_005354875.1:277412-280310 GCF_000412655.1 Myotis brandtii
TTGTAGGTAACTTTCTGTCTCTCTCTGGCAGCCTTTAAGATTCTTACTTTGTCATTGGTGTTTGCCAATTTAATTATAATGTGCCATGGTATCGGTTTTTTGGGGTTCATTTTGTTTGGGGTCTGTAAGCTTCCTAGACTTGTGTGAATTTTTTCTTCCCTATATCAGGGAAGTTTTCTGTCATTATTTTTTCAAACAGGTTTTCTATTCCTTGCTCAGTTTCCTCTCCTTCTGGCACCATTATTATGAAGATGTTGTTTCGTTTCATGTTGTCCCAAAGTTCCCTTAGGCTCTCCTCCTTTTTTTTTTTCTAGATGCTGCTCTGCTGGGGTATTTTTTCCTACCTTGTCTTCTAGCTCACTAATACAGTCTTCCACTTCTTCTAGTGTACTGTTGATGCTTTCAATTGAGTTCTTTATTGCAGTGATGTAATTTTTCATTTCTTCTTGGTTCTTCTTCATTTCCTCTTGGTTCTTACACATATTTTTGAATTTGTCTTTCAACCTTTTCAGTGATCTTATGAGAATTTTTCTGAAATTTCTGTCTGACATATTGCTTGCCTCCATTTCGTTTACTTCCTTTTCTGGCGATGCCTTCTTTTTTTTCTTATGGGGGTTGTTTCTTGTCTCCCCATGATCTCTCTTTTCCAGGTGTCTGGTTATGTAGCTCTCTCTCTCTTGTGTTGACTTAAAGGCACAAAATACAATACAGCAAGGCACAATGCACAAGGCACTGAACACAAATGTTTTCACAATACTAATAGCCCCAAATAATGGTGATCACCAGAGAAAAGAGCATTAGGGAATAAAAAAAAGAGAGAGAGTGCAAAATGATATTGAGGAAAGGAAAAAAGTAAGAGAGAAAAGAAAGAGAATAAAAAAGAAGAGGAAAAAGCTATTTATATTTGAGAAAACTCAATAGAACAACAGCTAATCCAAAAAATGCAAACAATTAACACCCAGAGATGAATGCAAACTATAAGCAACAACTAATAACAATAGAGGAGAGGAAAAACAGAAGCAAAAAAATAAAAAGAGGGAAATAATCACACACACAAACAAAAATACCAATCTAATCAACAATCAAACAAAAAACAATAATAGGACAGAGAGAAAGAAGGGCAAAACCAAACAAAATAACACATAAAACAACAACAAACAAAAAAAAAGGAAGAGACAAAAAAAATTGGATAGTGAAGAAAGAGAAGAGAGAAGTGTATATGGATTTGGAGCACAGGATCGGAAATTGGATATATAAGTAGGATGAATTTTTAACGGGGTAAAAATAAGTAATAGGGAAAATCTAAAGCAGGAATAGGGTAAGAGAAAGAGGACAACAAAAGGGGGAAAGTGAGGAGGACTGTTGGCATAAAGGTAAAGTTGAGATAGAGTCTAATGATGCTAAAGGAAAAATGAAAATAGAAAGTAGAACATTAATCCCAAAATAAAATAAAATAAAGAGAAAATAAAATGAAACTTTAAAAAAGGTAAGTTAATAGTAACAATAATATTAGTTAAAATAAAATTATAATAATTAAAAATGTAAAATCAAGTGAGAAAAAAATTAGTTTCTTAAGTAAAAGATAAAAAATAAAAATGTGTAGTAGTAAAGGTCATTTACTTCCTCTACTGTTCTGTTTGGCACGCCTGTTTCCTGTCTGGTAGTCAGGACAGTATTGAAGTTCCCTGCATTCCACCGCTCCTCTGTGTTGTAAACCACAATCCTGTTTTCAAGCAGGCAGTATTTCTTTGTTTCTCAGCCTGCCTTTATTGGTATTTACACAAGAATCAATTTGTGATTCAACCCCTGGGTGGCAGTGTTTCTGTATTGACATCCAGGGCTATAAGTCCTCTCTAGCCAGTATTTAGATTTTGTTTTCCCTGCTACACTTAATACTGGTTTGGGGGAATTGACTGCCCCAGACCTGGTTTTCTGATCGTTTCTCCCTGCTCTGATCCCCAGGTTCCACAGAAACAACTTTCCCCTGCAGTCTTTGAGAGTGTTTTTAATTGGGTGATCCTATGTACTGGGCTTAGTAATCAAAAGCACGAATTTAAAGAGAAAAAAGAGCCAGAGTAAGTGCACGAACTTGCAACTTTTTCGCCCCAGCACTGTGCGCGACTCTGCGCATATCTCTATGCAAGTCTTTTTCCCCTGGCACAGTGCAGCCAGTATACTGGCAAAACTTCAGACTGTCTTTTTGTGCCAAGCCCAGCTATGGGTTGATTTCTAGAGTTCCCTTCTGCTAGCAGCCCTGTGGACCACCTTCCACATTCGTGGACTACACTGGCCCCAACAGCTGCAGATTTTGTAGGGCACAGACTTCTTCTGAAACTCTAGATCCCACTGGGTGCCTTTCTCCTTCCAGCCTGGATCGCAGACCTCACCTTTCTCTGGGCGAAAACTGACCTTTCTGTGAGAAGGTGCAGAGCTCATCTGAGTCCATGTATTCACGCTGCTTGAGACCCGATGTTCGTGGGTTCGCAGCTGGTCCCTGGGTGTTGTGGATGTAGGGTCCCACAAAGTATCCGATTCTTCCTGGTTGAAGGTAAGGCTGGGCTTCTGATCACAGCCGCTCGCCCCTTCAAGATGGCTGTCTCTGTGGCAGAGCCAGTCACTCCAGGAGAGATTTCAGCAGCAGTAGATGCTGCCCAGTCAGGGAAGCCTGGTCCGGCAGTCCCCAACAGTCCCTTGGAATATAGCTGTCCCTCACTCACAACTAGACACTCCCCATATGTCCACACACTCTCCTTTTGTTCTCTCATTCACACACTATCTTGCAGCATGCCTTCCCGTTGGCAAGCATCTTTGATTCTCACAAGCTAAACTATAAGCCTATTTTTATGTTTTTGTAAGAATTTATTTTGTATGAGTTAGCTTTCTTCCACATTATATCTT
>NW_005354875.1:280484-283116 GCF_000412655.1 Myotis brandtii
ATATATTTTATTGATTTTTTACAGAGAGGAAGGGAGAGAGATAGAGAGCTAGAAACATCGATGAGAGAGAAACATCGATCAGCTGCCTCCTGCACATCTCCTACTGGGGATGTGCCCGCAACCCAGGTACAACATGCCCTTCGGAATCGAACCTGGGACCCTTCAGTCCGCAGGCCAACGCTCCATCCACCGAGCCAAACCGGCTTCGGCTAAATAAATATTTTTTAATAACAATTAGAACAGTTAGGATTTTTGTTAATAGATCTGATTTGGTGTATAAAACAGAAAGGAAAAGCCAGTTTCTGTTGTTTCAAGTGAATCTGCTTTAGACAGAGCTTGAAAATCATTAATATTCCTACTCACATAAAAATTTGAGACGTAAACAGTATAATTTAAATATCACTTTATTTTTTTATTTTGTACTACTTTAAATCTTTATTGTTGAAAGAATTACATATGTCCCCCTATTTTTCCCCATTGACCACTTCTACTCCACCCCACCTTCCAGCCTAGGCCTTCACAACACTTGTGTCCATGGGTTATGCATAAATGCATACAAGTTTTATGGTTGATCTCTTCCCACCTTAACCCCTGCCCATTCCTTCCCTCTGAGATTCAACAGTCTGCTTCATGCTTCTGTGTCTCAGTATCTATTTTATTCATCAGTATATTTTGTTCATTAGATTACACATAAGAGTGAGATCATGCGACACTTTTCTTTCTCTGACTGGCTTATTTCACTTAGCATAATAATCTCCAGGTCCTTCCATGTGTCTCAAAGGGTAGGAGATCCTTCTTTTTTACTGCTGCATAGTATTCCATGGTGTAAATGTACCACAGCTTTTTTATCCACTCACCTACTGATGGGCACTTGAGCTTTTTCCAAATCTTAGCTATTGTAAATTGCATTACTATGGACATAAGGATACATATATTTTTTTCTGATTGGTGTATCAGTTTCTTAGGATATATTCTTAGAAATAGGATCACTGGGTCAAGTGGCAATTCTATATTTAATTTTTTGAGGAAACTTTATATTGTTTTCCATAATGCCTACACAAGTCTGCATTCCCACCACCAGTGTACAAGGGTTCCCTTTCTCCACATTATGGCCAGCACTTGACACTTGTTGATTTATGGATGGTAACCATTCTGAAAGGTGTGAGGTGATACCACATTGTTGTTTGATATGCAGCTCTATGATGATTAGTAATTTTCAGCATTTTTTTCATGTCTCTTGGCCATCTGTATGTCCTCTTTGAAGAAGTGTCTATGTAGATACTTTGCCCATTTATTTTTAACTAGTGGCCCGGAGCACAAAATTCATGCACATTAAAAGGGGATTAATTAGAGGAAATATTTTAATATTGCGATTTGCCCTTTCTCTATAATAGAAGTGTCAGAGATGAAAGAAAATTAGTAAAATGTATATGAAAATCTTCCTCCTGTCAGAGTTTGGGGTATGCTGTGGGACCGAGTCAAGACCCCCCCCCCACCCGCAGCGCCTCAAAATCGTGTGAGACCCAGACCCAGCCAGTCCCACCCCCATTGTGCAAGATTCAGACCCAGCCGACCCCACCCTTGTCAAGCCCTGCTGGGCGGGGAAGGCACACCCTAAGGGCCCCTGTCAAGCCCCACAGGGTGGGGGGTGCAGCCTCAGGGCTCCTGTCAAACCCTGCTGGGCAGGGAACGCAGCCTCAGGTCCCCCAGCGCACCCTCAGGTCCCCTGGCCTGGTGCTGGGGTGGGGGACATGGCCTGAGGTCCCCCGGCCCTGGCCAGGGAGCACACCTTGAGGTTCCCTGGCCCATGCCAGGGGGCACGGCCTGAGGTCCCATTAAGGCATGATGGTCAATTTGCATATTCCATCTTTATTAGATAAGATACTCACCTGAAGATTTTTTTTGAAATTGATTTTTAGAGAGGGTAGAAGGGAGGGAAGGAGAGAGAGAGAGAGAGAGAGAGAGAGAGAGAGAGATCACCGTGAGAGAGACACATCAATTGCCTCCTGCATGCACCCTGACTGGGGTCAGGTATTGAGCCTGTAACCAAGGTTTGTGCCCTTGACCAAAACTGAACCCACAACCCTTCAGTCCGGATATTAGTGTTCTAATCATTGAGCTAACAGGTTAGGGACTTTGCCCATATTTCAATTGGATTGTTTGTCTTCCTTTTGCTAAGTTGTATGTGTTTCTTTTATATATTTGAAATTAACCCTTTATCAGCTGTATCATTGGCAAATATGTTCTCCCACATAGTAGGCTCCCTTTTCATTTTTTTTCATGGTTTCAATTGCTGTGCAGAAGCTTTTTATCTTGATGCAATCTAATTTGCTCATTTTCTCATTTGTTTCCCTTGCCCTAGGACAGTGGTGGGCAACCCCTGGCACGCATGCCAAACATGGCATGCCAGTAACTTTTGCTGGCATGCGAAACCCTCTCTTATAATCTTCTATTTACAATTTTTGTGAACATTTGAATGACTTAAATGTTAAATAACAAGAAACTGGCAAGACACTTGATGTTATGTTTGGTTACATAAAGGCTTTTGAAAAGAAACTGAAAGTCTTTAAGAGGGATGTGGATGGTGAGAGATTTAGATATTTTCCAAACCTCAAGAGGCACATCAAAGACC